>NC_044312.2:28374681-28718848 GCF_007474595.2 Lynx canadensis
TTTACTTTGTAGGTTCCGGGCTGTGACCATTTCTGAGCCCTGGCTCTGTAAGTCATGAGATTTTCCTAGTAAGAAACGTCTGCTAAATTAAATCAATAGCCCATGGGTGGAAATAATAGCTTCCACATGCAGGAATCTCAAATTTCTGAGCTTCATGAAACAGAATTGGAGCTTCCTGAAGTCTCCTGTTCATTGTTTCTTTTCCAGTGCTTTGCCATTGATCCCTGGGACGATTGGGAACACTGGCCCTTCACAACTTTGCTCTGCAATCTCACGGTCAGTATGATGAGTATCACTGCCTGCTGCCTCATTTTCCTCAGCCAATGTTTCTTGAGCCAGGGTTAAGTCAGAAAGGACTGTCATTGAAGAGACACCATTTGTGTCCATAGGTTTATGTGGGTGGTGTCGTTGTTCTTTCTGCTGTTGTTCTGTGTCCTGGACTCTGATTTTTGTGGATGCTCAGATTGGGATGATGCTTCCTTTCAGATTTTTTGTAGCACTGGTGACTCACATGAAAAGGTCCTCTAAAGAATATGCCAGGCAAAAAAGAGAGCCCACCAGTCTGGATGAACTGGAAAAATCTAGCAATTCCAACTCTAAAACTTATAAAACAAAACCAGTAATAAAAAATGTATTTCTTGATAAAAGGCATCTTAGAAATTTTCAAAATGCTGCATCTATCTCACTTAAAGCTTTTATCCACTATGTTACTCCTATTTATGATTACAGGAAAATGTAGTTTGACCCTTATGTGATTCTGTATCTATACTGCAGCACATGAAAGACTCAGGGTTCAAGCTTTGAGCAGCATCCAGTACATAGATGACAAGGTTAGAAATTCAGACACCAAGATGCCAAGGCTTCATCATTATTGCTCCAGAATCTGTCTAGGCTAAGACTACAATCTACCCAGGTATATGAGTCAGCACTGACTGGGACATGTTCTGGGCCTTTATCATCATCATCACCCATTTAATCCTGGTAGCAGTTTAAAGTGAAGTTTTTAGGCCTCCTTTGGTCCCAAGTCCATGCTCTTCCATAATTTCCTTGTAATTCAGTATGAAATATCAGTATTTTCAAGAAAGGGGGACTCCTTGTTCTGCTGGATTGATGTAGTGGGCAACCTGGGCTCTTCAAGTGTTCAATGAAGCTTTTCTATGAAGGTGACTGTCCCAGATGCAGCCATCTCCGGCACCATCTGCACACTACTTGGGCTCAGAGGTGCTCTTCCTTGCTCTAAACCTGGGTAATGCCATCTTCTCTCTAGCCCCACTTCTGTCCCTGGGAAGTGCCTTAAAACTTGGACTGGGGGAGAATATGAACCCTGCACTTCTAACAGAATCATGTTGTTTCTCTTTGACTTTAAGAATGTCAGAAAAAAATTTGATAATTCTGTTGGTAGTGGTGTAACATAGTGTATGCTTTATTGAGCAGTCCACAGTGAAACATGAGGGCTGAAGTGGACACATTGTCACACGTTATCTTCCACATGTTCAGAAAACTTTCTTCTTTTTTCCATTCTCTACCTTCCTATGCCATTTCCAAATGTATTTCTCATAATCCTCTCTCCAACCAATCCTAAATGTTGTTGTTGTTGTTTGTTTATATGCTATTTTCAAACAGGCATTTAACTTAAAAGAAGTTATTAATATCTGCTATAGGTTTAGTATCATTCTAGTTCTTGGTAATAGTGCTTTGAAAACATATGGTCTCTGCTCAAGGGGAGACTCTGTGTGTGTGTGTGTGTGTGTGTGTGTAAAAACACATATATAATAATATACGTATTATATGCATATATAGTAATATAAAACTATATATAGTATAATATATAATATAATTGTGAATATATATTAAAATATCATGTATATCCTAGCCATAAAATATATGACTATTATACCAAATCTCAACAGTTATAGTGCATAGTAGGCAGGATTCCATAATGACACCCATTTCTCCTCCCTCCTGCACATACACCCAGTATTTTCTCCTCCCCTCGAGTGTGGGTGGAGTCAATGGATATGATGGGATACTATCCTTATGACTAGGTTATTGATCAGTTGACTTTGGATCAATCAAAAGGGACATTATTCTGGATGAGACGGACCTAGTCAGGCCAGTCCTGTCAAGACAAGGTGCAATGTCAGAGAGATATCCTCCCGCTGGCCTGGAAGAAAGCAGCCTATGGAAAGAACCACAAAGTCTGTGGTCATGACTTAGAACCTGAAAACAGACTCTAGGACCTGAATGTGATCTCTAGCTGACAGCCTTATGTCAATTGGTCACAAGGAAATAATTCTCCTAATGATCTGATAAAGCTTGAAAGTGACCTTTCCCTAACTGAGCTTCTAGATGCCAATACAGACCGTTGACACCCAACTTCAGCATTGTGAGATACTGAGCAGACCACCCAGCTAAAACAGAAGGACCCCTAACCCATGGAAACCATGAGATGGTAAATTTGTGTTGTTTTAGGTGTCCATTTTGTGGAAATTTGTTCTGCAACAATAGAAAACTCACACATGGCATTTATACCAAACACTGGGGGATCAGAGAGGAGGGAGCAGTTATCCCTACCTAAGAAGGGGTGAGTACGTTATAGAGAGGAGATGATGGTTGCAATGAGACTAGAAGGAATAAAGAAGGAATAAAGATCGGCCAGAAAAAGGGGAGAGATGTTTATTGTTGTGATACCATCCAAGATATGTTTGCAGAACAGCAGGTACACTGGAATATCTAAAGGGTAGGCTGCTGTGCTCACTTTAGTTCTTTCTTAGTGCAGCCATTTCAAAATCATATTTATGGATTGGACATTTCCATGGGTAAATGGGAGTTTACCTTCACCTTAGCTTCCCATATCACTGGTGTGCCACATATATGATGTTGCCTAGCATTCCCTGTATCCCTTTCCTTAGCATTAGTCTTATACTGATGCATTTTAAAAATCAGAAATGTGTTGTAAATGCAGGCAGCAAATAGTTGAGTGGGTATCTTTACCTTTTCTTCAGACATTTTTCTCTTCTTTCTGACTATCCATTCTCATGTGGCTAATGTGGTACGTCACATGCATAACCTTAGCAATGCAAAGTCACACACTGTCTTGTCAAACATGATGTCTTTATCCAAGAGTGGTGTAACTTGATTGTGTTCCAACTTCAGGATGTCCTCCTTCTTCATTTCAGGTGACTAAGTGGTGCATGATCTTCCTCCCCTTTATTACATGGTTTAGGTTCTCGTGTATCATTCTGTCAGCAATGGCTGCTGGACTCACAGCAAAATTCCCACTAGTGTTTTAAAGCCTGGATTCAATAGTGCTAAGAACCTCCAATTCCTGACATCTCCTGTCATGCCATTTTTAAACAAAATAGTCAATAGCCATGGAGTCATTGACTTTGCCTTCTTCTGCTTTTCCAAAATTGCTCTGAAGGCTTCCACCAAGCTTGGAGTACTTAATCGTCAGTGAATTCTTCATAAGTGTCAGTGGGAGACCCATCTGTTCCAAGAGCTTTCCTTTCTCTCAATAGCTTTTATTAAGCTTCTTACCCCTCAGGCTCTGATTTTTGCCCCTTACAACCTCAATTTCTTCTTCAATGGCAGCATCCCAGGAAGGATGGTGATGTGCTCCTTCATTTCTTCCTTCTCCTTATTTCTGTCTCCCCTTGGGGACGTCCATTCTTATCACTCACACTAACCCTTGACTTTTCACACAATTACACACACTGTCTTATGGAGCTGGAAAATTCATTTTCAAAAAGTCACTGAACTTTTTTTTTCTTTTTTCTTTTTTTTGGCCCACGAATACACATTTCCCCACCGTGTGCTTTCTGGAATAGTTTTCTCCACTTTGTATCACTCCAGCTAGGCCAACAGAGCATCTACTTGCCACAGATGAATTCATAGCAAGCAGGATAAATGAAGAGGTCATATTTTTGGCTCCAAATATAATTTTCCATCTCTGTTTTAGGTTGTGTGGTCGCCAAGAATTGAAGCAAGTTTTTTCTTTCACTTGCCATTAGGAACATTCCTCAGAGCTGTTCTTGTGGTTTCCAGGAATGCATTAAACTTAAGGTGAAGATAATTTTGCCTCAGCATTCAATATGAGTGTATCATTAATGATCTGAGTGCTGTTGTGGGCTACTTCCTTCCTAAGATGCCTGTGGCTTTTAGAGCAGACTGATTTCAAAACTGCTGAGAGGAGCTCAGTCCCCTGGACAGACCCTGTGGTGACTCAGGAGAAAATGAGTATGTGTGTTCCCTTTCTCTTTCTCTTCCTCTCACTTCCCTGCCTATTCATGAGGCTTAGCAATGCACATCTCTCTTGGAGTTTTGCTTTTTATGGACGTTAGAAATAGTAACTCCAGAGGTAAAGAAGGCTTTCTCTGTCTGCTGTAAGCCTCACTGTCGCTTCTATTTCAGTGTCCCTGGATTGTAACTCAGCACAAGCCTCCTCCAGGGGAAGGCTGTCCATGAAGTTAATCTATGCTTTACAAAACACAGTGAGATGCATCTTAGAAAAAGAGCATGTGGAAATACTTTTCAGGGCGTTGTCCCCTGAAAATATCAGATATGGAGCATCACTGCTCAACTGCGGTTGGCAGCTTTAATTATTAGTTCACTTGGTTTATGGTTTAATATCAAGGTGCTTTTTGCTGTGTGCAGCGCTTGCTCAACAAGGAGGAAGATCATGTGTTTCTTCCCTGGAGGTGAGCTTCTCCACGAGGCAAAGTTGAAGTGAAATTTTGGCCACATTTAGGCAGCAAGACTCAACAAAACTAAAAAGATTTTCATTTTCACTTTCCTTACTTGATAAAGTCCCGAAAGAAAACATTTACTCCCATGATTTCCCTCTTTCCTCCACTGATGTCACCTGAAAGTGTGTATTTAGGGACTATCTCTTCCAGATACCTATTTTGATCATATCTTCCCTCCCAAAAGAATAGTCATTAAGCAACGCTTGGTCCACGGTACATACTGTAGCTCTGTCTAACTTAGACACACCTTGAAAGCATATACTCAGCCTTTTTCCTCTAGGAGCTTTTAACTTAAGATATACATGAATTTAAGAATTTCAGTGAACATAATGCCTATGGCAAGATGAAGGCTTCTGTGCCAAAGAAGCAAAAATGATGTGAACTTGATACTGAGCCAGTACAAGTTTTGATAGGAGTTATACATAATAAATGACTTTTTGGGACTGTGTGTTAGTTAGGTTAGAATTAGTGCTTGACACAAGGATTACCCACACTGCTTGATGTATTTCCAGCCAGTTCCATGGGCCATAAATCACACTTAAAAAATTCTTTCTAGAACAATAGTGGTGCCTTCTTTATTTCTCCACTTGCGCTTCTCTCTATCAAGGTAATGGTAGGTAACTTGAGGTTGTCTGGAACAACAGGCTTGAGTGGAAGCCCCACTCTCTATCTGGTCTCAGTTCCAGGGCCCTGTGACTTTATTTAATTGAGAAGTATTAATGGGCCTTTTTGGCCCAAAGGCTTTTAAAATCTTATTTTACATTATTTGTCCTCTAGAAGCAGTTTCTAGCTTGTGCAACTCCAAATTTCTGATACTTTTATTCTGTTTCCTTCTGTCTGCAAACTAGCTCACTCTTTCTTGAAATACCTTGCCAAACACAGCAAGGGAAGATCAACATATGCTAGCATTCTGGCTCATTCCAACCACCTTCCCGAGATGCACAGGCTCAGCAGACACTTGGTCTGCCTTCCACGCTAACAAGGGTGACAGTTTTACCAAATGTTTCACTACAGCAAGCAGGGACTTCCAGCTTGCTAGATCTGTCTCCTCACTGCCTACCACAAAACTGCTAAGCTCCTGTCAGATACTTTACTTTTTTTATTGTTTTTTTTTTCCAGCAGCATCTACATCAAAGCCTTGATTTTTGTCTTGGTTCAGGTAACACTAGCTGTTAAAACAAACAAATACCCACATTTTAATGACAAAACAGAATGAAAGTTATTTTTCCTTCATTTAAATTCCAATGCAGGTGTTCCTGGATCATGAAAGAGTGACTTTCTGCCACATAATGATCCAGGTGCATTCTGTCCTGTGACTCCACTATGTCTTAGGGCTTCCCAGTCTTCAGCATCCAACCAGCTGAGGAAGTAACAGTGGGATGTGTTTGTGGCCCAGCCTTAGAAGAATGCATATTACTTATGCTCAAGTTCCATTTTGCTATAACTCAGCAAATGGCTGCACTGAAGTGTGAAGAGACTGGAATCATGGTCTCTGGTCGGCTATGTCCCAGTGACAACAGTACAGGAGGAAAGTTCAAGTCACAAACTTTTGGTGGCAGAAGCTGCTTCTGCTGTACATGAAGAAAGGTTTTGGTAGAAATTATGTGTTTAAAGGGAAAATGAATATTCATCAATACTTATGTATGTATTATGTACTGGTGTAGATGTAAGTGTACGCATTTGTATACTTGTGTATATAAATATAATATTTATATTATATACTATAGTATATATATCAAATATAACATTTTCAACAATACCCTCTAGTGGTAGGGTTAGACAACTTGATTTGAGAAGAGTTAACGTCAAGGAGAAACTTGATTCCATGAAGAAAATACACACACACGTACACACACTGTAAGTGAAGATCTTTTCATGAACAGTATGATTCTAATTCATCCTCATGATACAGGGGTTCTTTTTTTAAGTTTTGAAATACAGAAATCATGAATTCCCATACTCAATTTTTTATGAACAAATCCTTTCCCAAATGCAATTCTGATGTTCATCTTCACTGAAGCATTTAGTATGAGATTCTTCTCTCATGCTTACCATTCTTAGGAGGAGTTTGAAGTAGATACCTGTTCTGCACAATGTGCTCTCCTTTTCTGTATTCTAGCTTCAAATTATGGTATTAAAAAAACCCCAAAAAATATTCTCATTTTAGCAAAAATGCTTCCCAAAAGTATTGTTAGTAATGCTGTGAGTTCACTCTAATTTCCTGGTAAATTGCTGTCATCAGATATTACAGGTACTACCAAGTTCCTGGTTACTTCAGGAATTTCTACTTTATATTGGCATAGTGACAAAGTTTATCTACAGTATATGACTGTGAATGCTCCAACATGCACTTCCATTAATAGAAAACACCATCATTTTTACATTAATCATAAAAGGAATTGATAATTGCCTATGGGAGTTTTTACCTATGAGCAAAACTGTTTGACCCAATTATGTTTGCATGGTGATGGATGAGTATGTTGAATTATGATAAATAGATCATTGGTGGATTTCAGGGGAAGAGAAGAAGTATCCCAGGGGAATAAGCCATGAGTGAGCAAGTGCTAAAAAATTTAAAAACTGATAATACTGTCATTACATCACCTGTCACAGCTCAGAAGTTTAATCCCATTCAATGAAAGAGATGAGAAGGTAAACCTGGTATGTTCAGTAACATTAAACACCTGTCAGTCAAACGCCAGGATCCACATGAATTTGTAGAAAAGCAACAGACACCCTCTACAAGGAGCTAAAACCTGCAATGCTAGCTGGTGACTGGCTTTCCAGAAGGTCAAACTGAAGCTAATACAACTGGCTCCATGCATACTTATGCTTCGCAAAAAGATAAGACGCCAGTCTTACTTCAAAAGCCATTGGCTATATTCTTTTAAACTTGAAGTTTAAGATTCTATTTAGGGTTGATAAAGTTGAGCAAGAAATTTAAGAGTGATTGATCAGACTTACTTCCTCAGAGAAGTCCCTTTTCACACACTTAACTGTTCCCAGGCTGAGGGGTGTTATTTGTTTGCAATGACTTGGATAGAAGGCAATTCTAAGGTAGAAGAAAGATCATGTTAGCAGTAATCAGGAATACTACTGTTACAACAAATTACAAGGTCCTCAAATTTTACACTCATTTATAAAATCTGACACATTTGTTTTTAAATCCAGCACTAGCATATCATGATAGTAATATGTGTATACACACACACATATATACACATATATATGATAGTAATACATATAATATAAGTTATATATCATATATATATATGATATAATATATATTATATTATAGTAATATATATGTGTGTGTGTGTATATATATATATATATATATATATATTATATCTGTCTCATTTTATCCTCATGTTCAACATTAACTTCCTTTCTCATTTTCCCAGACTTATCATGAATACCTCAAGTTTGGCAGCTAACTAATGTGGTAGAGAGAATTCAAAATGATCCTCCTGATTCTCACCCTCTGGTGTGTACATGCCTGTGTAATCCTCCATGTTTGAGTGAGGACTAGATGTATGAATGTGATGAGATAGTCTATTATCGCTCCCTTGGTTAGGTGTGTTGGGTGGCAAATTTGATTACATTGCATTACATAAGTTTCTATCATAGAAGACTTGAAAGGGATAGGAAGTCAGCCAGATGCCTTCCTTTTAGCCTGGAAGAAAGCACACAGCACTGTTGTGAACTGCGTATGAGGACTATATGCCAAAGATCCAGTCAGTCTCTAGGAGCTTATAACTAGCAAAAACATGGATGCCTCCATCCTACAGTACAAGAAATATATTCCTCCATAGCCAATGAGCTCAGAAGAGAACTCAGAGCCTCAGTTGAGATCACAGCCCTTGCTGACACCATGATTTCAGCCTAGACAGATTCTGACCAAAGGACTCATGAATGTCTGACCCATGAAAATTGTGAAATAATCCTTTTTTTTGGTTTTAAACTGCTAAGTCTTTGATAATTTCTAATGCAGCAAAAGAAAATTAATACAACTATACATAAAATTTAATGTTCAATTTATTATTCTATTTCATTTTATATTCATAAAGCAAAACTATGAGCAAAACTATGAGCAAAACTGTTTGACCCAATTATGTTTGCATGGTGATGGATGAATATATTGAATTATGATAAATAGATCATTGGTGGATTTCAGGGGAAGAGAAGAAGTATCCCAGGGGAATAAGCCATGAGTGAGCAAGTGCTAAAAAATTTAAAAAATTATTTTTAAACTCATACATTCATATATACATATTCATACGTATATATTATAAAATTGTTTATTTAAAAAAGATGTTTATTAATAACTTGAAATATGACAGTGTACAAGATACCAGTGATAGGCCACAGTCTCTGCCCCAAAGTATTATAATTAGTAAATAAATTAGGTATATATAAACAAAATCTGTTAAGAATGAATCACATTCTTGGGGAGCCTGGGTGGCTCAGTCGATTGGGCATCCGACTTTGGCTTAGGTCTGATCTCACTGTTCGTGAGTTCGAGCCCCACATTGGGCTCTGTGCTGATAGCTCAGAGCCTGGAGCCCACTTCAGATTCTGTGTTTCCCTCTCTCTTTCTGTGACCCTCTCCTGTTCACTCTCTCTCTCTCTCAAAAATGAATAAACATTAAAAATTTAAAAAAAAAGAATTAATCACATTCTTAACACATAATCCCCCAGGAGTTGCTTGTACTGGTATAGGAAGGCACAAAGAGTAGTAAGTAAGTAAATAAGTCTTATTATGGGATGGAGGAATCAAGGAAAGATTCTAGGGTCTTTGGGTGGCTCAGTTGATTAAGTATCTGACTCTTGATTTTGGCTCAGATCACAATCTCACAGTTCATGGTATCAAGCCTCTGCTGTCAGCACGGAGCCCACTTGGGTTTCTCTCTCTCCCTCTCTCTGCCTCTCTCTCTCTCTCTCTCTCTCTCTCAGAATAAATAAACTTAAAAAAGAAAAGATTCTTTTATAAAATTCAACTTGAGGTAAGTGTTAAAGAAGAATAGAAATTCTTCAGATGGAAATGGAAGAGAAAAGTATTCTGAACAGAAAAGCTGTCTGACTAATCATAGAAGATGCTTTGCAAGGCACTTTAAGTAGGTAGGTAAGAGAAAAAGATAGGGCTGCAGTGGAAGAGGCAGAAATGAAAATGAGTCTAAAGAGAAGTCTGAACAGGAAGACATCTTAAAGACATGACACGGAGAGTCATCCAAGGGGTAGCAGCATGGGTATCACCTGGGAACTTGGTAAAAATTCAGAATCTCTGACCCCATCTACATCTACTAAATTATAATCTATGTTTTAACAACATTCTCAGGTGATTCAGAGCTACTTTCATGTTTTCGAGCCTCTTGATGATGGTGAGTCTGGACACTATCTTTTATTTTTTTTTATTTTTTTTTTATGAAATTTATTGACAAATTGGTTTCCATACAACACCCAGTGCTCATCCCAAAAGGTGCCCTCCTCAATACCCATCACCCACCCTCCTGGACACTATCTTTTAGATAAAGGGAAGATATTAAAATGTTTTAAGGGGTGTAGTAACACAATCAGATTGAGATTTCAGAAAAAAGCATTAGCAGTGGGAGGGATAATGAAAGACATATGTGACAGAAAGCAGAGGAACAGTTAAAGCATTATTCTAACATTCTCAGGTAGGAGAACGAATGAGGAACAGTGGACACAGAAAAGAGTGGACAAGTAAGATATATTTTAAGAAGAGATAGCATATAGAATTTGAAAACCAGACCAGGGACACTGAATTGTTTAAAATGAACATCATGGGTTGGTTAATACAACTACATCGATGGACTGGTCATTTTTGAATGTAGGATATACAGGACAAAGGGTGAATTTTAGTTTGGAAACACTGAGTTTGAGATGGCTGTGGGACTGAGGTAAAGATGTTTAGTAGGAAATGGTTATATGAGTCTCTAGGTCACTAGAAAAATCTGAGTCACTTCTAGGTCACTAGAAAAGTCTGGGTCATTACTCAGCATGTCAGGGACTTGTAGGGTGTATCTGAACTTATGAGTGAGTGAGTGATTTCTGTCCAATGTTTTCTTCTAAAATTTTTTTTTAAAGTTTATTTATTTTTGAGACAGAGAGAGACAGAGCATGAACGGGGGAGGGTCAGAGAGAGGGAGACACACAATCTGAAACAGGCTCTGGGCTCTGAGCTGTCAGCACAGAGCCCGACGCGGGGCTTGAACTCACGGACCGCGAGATCATGACCTGAGCCGAAGTCGGCCGCTTAACCGACTGAGCCACCCAGGCGCCCCTCTTCTAAAATTTTTAAGACATTAGAATCCATATTTCTGCCAGCACTTGATTTTTCCCCCTCCACCTTATTAAAATAATACTTATAAAATACATAGATCCAATACCTATACAATACACAATACATGTATCAAATATTAAAAGTTTTGAAATGAGCTAACATACCTGGCAGCCATTTAGATTCTGATGTGAGGATTCTTCCTGCTCCTAGGTGGGAATTGATGCAGGCCAGGAGGAATATCCACCCATCCTCAATTTTCATATACCCTCTCCTTCAGGGATAAATATAAAGAATGAAGAAATAACCATAAGAGAAATGTGAAAAGATTTTGTAGAGTCTTTGTTGTACTTACACGATGAATATGATTATACCCAAGATGTAAGGGAGGAAACGCAATTAAAAAAAAAACATATACTACAGAAAACACAAAACAACTTTAGAGAGTATCTTATATATAATTTCCATAAAGGCAAAAAAAAAAAAAAAAGAAATCACTAGCTCTGTGAAAAAAGCAATAAAATAGAAGATGATGTAACAGCAGATTGAGTTAAAAAGAGAGTTCCATTATATCAAGAAATATTTAAGGAAACTAAAATTCAAGAGAAGGAGTGTAGGACAGAAATAGCAATCTAAAATTTAATCAGTGATGCAGAGAACACATTTGGGAATGCTTTTTCCTTTTCAAAATTAAAAGATGAAGAACAAAGAAATGAAAGATTTAAAGCAAAGAGAATAATTCTTATCTAAGGAGAATTTGTGTCCTATAAGGTATGCCATACCAATTGAGAGCAACATATATACAATACCTAATCATTTCCTAAGCTAAATAAACACTTTAATTTGAAGAAAGAGCACATTTAGTAAATGCCAGTTGAGGTCAATGGAAAGAAAAGAGCATAAGGGTATATGAACCCAATTTAAATATGTTATATTATATGTTAATTTATCATTGTTAAATGCTTGGCAACATAACAAATGTTTAATAAGATTCTGTTGAATTAATAAAATACTGCAAAAGACAAACATCAAGAAGCTAATAGTAAGGCTTCTAGAATATTGCTTCTGGCCATAAAAGATTAATTGGTATCAGAATTTCCCCCTGCTGTTAAAACTAGAAATGGAACATAATATGTGCATTGATGTTTTTAAGATATTGGACAGCAATCAGTGAAGACTCTGATCCTTGAATAAATGAAATCAGGTAAGGCAAACTCTTTGATCCACTCATTTTCAACCCAGAAGCATTTTTCTGGAAGCACATAGGTGTTGTTGAGGTTAATACATAGAGATAGTGTTCAGTGAGGTTGAGGAGACAAGAAGGAGGAAAGTACACAGAGAAAAAGAGCTGTGGAAATCAACACAGGGGTCCCCATGACTTTACTGATGTATACTAAGGGGCACATCCATAGAGTGAACATGTGCACAGCCAGGAAGAGAACTAGGAGGGATTTAGAAACTGGATAATTTCAGGAACTCAAAAAGAACTAGGAAATAACTCAAGGTTTGACCAACTAGAATGGAGAGATCTTATTGGAACTGTGGAGCATTCAGTGAAGACAATGGATGGAAAACAATATGGAAAGTAAATGACAAAATTTTTATTTTCTAAAAAGATCAAAAAATTAATTTTTTATTTAGAAGAAGTTTTTATTTATGAGACGACTGATCCATATTATGAAGAAGACAATTACCAAAAGGGAGATGAAAAAGGATATATTACTTACAGCGCCTATGAACTTCAAATGGACAATAGGGAGTATAATGAAAACTGGATGCCAATAAATTTGACAACTTAGATGAAATAGAAAAATTTCTTGAAAAAAACCAAAAATCACCAAAATTGTCACAAGAATAAGTAGAAAATCTGAATAGCCCTATATATATATATATATATATATATATATATTATATATATTATATATAATATATATATAATATATATAATGAACTAAATGCATAGTTCAATATACCCACAGAGAAAACTCAAGACCTACATGAATTCATTGGTTAATTATATCAAATAATTAAGAGAGAAATAATACCAAACCTATAGGAAGAATTTCAGGAAATAGAGAAGTAAGAAGTTTTATAAGGCCAGCATTACACTGATAATAGAACTAAAGAAATTATAAGATAAAAAGGATATATAAACCAAATTCACATAACACACAAAAGTCCTTGACAACATATTAGCAAATTGAATCCACAAATACATGAAAATGATGATTCAACCTAGGGATGTAAGGTTGCTTTAACTTTTAAGATCAATCTAACTATTCATAACACCAAAATAAATGATAAAAAAGTCAACAGATGCACAACAAGAATTTGATAAAATTCAACATCTATTCACAGTAAAAGCTCTCAGCTAATTAATTTGAGAAAATAGCTTTCTCAGTTTGACAATGGGAATCCACAGAAAACCTATAGTTATTATAGTGGGGAAAGAAAAATGTTTACTCCTTAAAATTGAGAACAAGGAAGATGTTTTTACCTAGTGCAATAATAAAGAAAAATAATAAAATTTATACAGATTAGAAAGATGTCCAATTGTTCGAATTCACAGTTGACATGATTATGCACTTAGAAAATATGAAGAAATTCACAAAAAACACTAGTGCTAATAAGTAAAATTAGCAAAGTTGTATTATACAAGATCAATGTATAGAAACCAAGTTCATTTCTGTACACTAGTAATGAATCAGGTATGAATTATAAAATTCAATTAAAAAATCCTATTTATAGTGGCATCAAAAAACAAAATATTTAAGAATAATTTTTCAAGGGGCACCTGGGTGGCTCAGTCAGTTAAGCATCCAACTTTCGCTCAGGTCACAGTCTCACAGTTTGTGGGTTCAAGCCCTGCATCCAGCTCTGTGCTGACAGCTCAGAACCTGGAGCCTGCTTCAGATTCTGTCTCTCTCTCTCTCTCTGTCTCTCTCTATTCCCCTCCCTGGCTCATACTCTGTCTCTCTCTGTCTCTCAAAAATGAATAAATGTTAAAAAATAAAAAAATATGTTTTCCAGATTTATTGAGATGTACAGTGTGATGATTTTGTACATATATATACTGCAAAATATTTACCACAATAAAGTTAGTTAATACATCCTTCACCTTACATAATTGCCATTTTGTTGTGGTGGTGCTGAGACCACTAAAGCTCTACTCTCACAGCGACTTTTAAGTAAGCATTACAGTACTAATAACTACAGTCACCATACTGTGCATTAGTTTCCTAAAACTTACTCATCTTATAACTGATGAGTTATAAGTACTTTTTGGTACTCTTTGACCAACATTCCCCATTTCCCCCACCCCTCAGCTCATGGCAACTACCATTCTATTTTCTATTTCTATGTGCTCAATGTTTTCAGATTCCGCACATAGATAAGAGCATAGTCTTTCTCTGTCAGTCCGACTTATTTTACTTAAAATGATGCCTTCAATGTCCATTCATGTCATCACAAATGGGAGGATATCCTTTCTTAGGGCTGAATAACATTCCATTGTGTGTGTGTGTGTGTGTGTGTGTGTGTGTGTGTGCGTGTGTGTGTATGTATGTATATATATATACTACATCTTCTTCTTCCATGGTTGAACACTTAGATTATCTCTATATCTTGTCTATTGTGAAAAACGCTACAATGAACATGTAGGTGCAGATATTTCTTCAAGATAGTGATTTCATCTCCTTTGGATATATACTGAAAAGTGGGATTTCTAGATTATATGATACTTCTATTTTTAAATTTTTGAGGAATCTCCATACTGTTTTTCATAGTGGTTGTATCAACTGATATTCCCATCAACATTGCACAAAGGTTCTCTTTCCTCTATATCCACACCAGCATTTACCTTTAAAAAAAAAATAATGTGTATTTACTTTTGAGAAAGAGAGAGAGAGAGAGAGACAGAGCATGAGCAGGGGAGGCGCAGATTTAGAGGGAGACACAGAATCCAAAATGGGCTCCAGGCTATGAGCTGTCAGCACAGAGCCCGACACAGGGTTCGAACTCACGAATCACGAGATCATGATCTGAACTGAACTTGGACGCTTAACCGACTGAGCCACCCAGGTGCCCCAGCATTTATTATCTCTTGTTTTCTGATAACAACAATTCTAACAGGTGTGAGGTGATACCTCAGTGTGGTTTTAATTTGCATTTCCCTGAAAATCAATTGATTTTCAACAAAGATCTCAAACAAATTAAGTGAGGGAGAGGATGCCTTTTCTATGTATGGTACCAAATGAACTAGATGCCCATATTTAAAAAAAATTATACCTTATATCATTCACAAAACTCAACTCAAAATGGATCATAAATATAAATGTAGGAGCAAAAACTATAAAATTTCTAGAAAAAAACAGGAAGAAATATCTGTGACTTTGGGGTGGGTAAATATTCCCTAGATCTGGGACAGACAACACAAATCAAAAGGGTAAAATTATTAAATTGAACTTGATCAAATTTAAATATTTTTAAGTGTAAGAAAATGGAAAAGCAAGCCACAATTGGAATATTCTTCTTGCATGTATATGACAAATGACTTGTATCCATAATCTATAAACCAATCTTACATCTCAGTAGTAAGAGGTCAGATAACTCAATTTTTTTAATGGGCAAAGTGTTTAAACAAATCCTTCACAAAAGAAGATTTATGAAATGCCAATGAAAAGCCTCATGAAAAGATATTCAACATCAAGGAAATGCAAATTAAAACTACAGTAAGTACCACTTCCCACCTTCTAGAAGGGAGACAATTTTTAAATTTTTTTTTAACGTTTATTTATTTTTGGGACAGAGAGAGACAGAGCATGAATGGGGGAGGGGGCAGAGAGAGAGGGAGACACAGAATCGGAAACAGGCTCCAGGCTCTGAGCCATCAGCCCAGAGCCTGACGCGGGGCTCGAACTCACGGACCGCGAGATCGTGACCTGGCTGAAGTCGGACGCTTAACCGGCTGCGCCACCCAGGCGCCCCAAAGGGAGACAATTTTTAAAAGATTGAAATATAACATGTTAATGATGGTGGGTGAACAGGTAGAACTCTCATATATTGACAATAGGAATATAAAATTATATAGTCACTTTGGAAAACAATTTGATAGTTTCTTATAAAATTAAACAAACAATATACGAGCTGTCAATCCCTGGGCATTTACCTAAGATAAATAGATATGTGTCCAAAGACTTGCACACAAATGTCCAGAGTCACTTTATTCACGATAGCCAAAAATTGGTAATAATCTAAATATCCATCAGAAAATGAATGGATAAAAAATTTATATTATAGCCACAAGTTGGAATTCTATTGAGTAATGATAAGAAAATGCTGATATATAAAACAGAAGGTATGAATCCTAAAAACATTGACATTATCCTGAACCAAAGAAGCTAGATATAAAGGAAAACACACTATATAATCCAAATCATATGAAGTTATAGAATGGGCAAAACCGAGCTATAGTGAGAGTACAGCAAAGCTCTGTTGCCCGGCATCAGGGTCAGAGGGAGAGTAAGAGAGGGTTGGTGACATACATTGGAAAGGGACATGAGCTAATTAATTTGGGGAGGTTGTAGAAATGTTCTAAAGCTTGATTGCAGTGGTAGTTACATGAGTGTGTATAATTGTCAAAACTCATTGGACTGTGCACTTTGAATGGTCCCATCTTATCATATGCAAAATATACCTAATTCAAGCTGATAAAAATGAGTTTACAAACGTTTTAAAATTTCTCTTTCTGGTCTTTTTGTATTTTCCAAACTCTTTTCAAATTCATATATGAACATTTTCATCGAACATAAACTAGTTAAAAGATTATTTTTTCCACTGTCATTGCTTATGCAGTAGGCCTTGCACAGGTATTCTGCAAGCAACCTAGTTAGCTCTACCAAGTATAATCAGGACCTACAAAAACTAATCCTTTAACCTCCTTACTGTGTGTGTGTGTGTGTGTGTGTGTGTGTGTGTATGCCATATATATGTTTTTTTTTTATCCAAAGACATATTTATTCATTATTAAAAACAAAAACAAAAGCTGCAGGTGATCAGCCTTCGCATTGGAATCAAGATTTACAACATTTTTCATCAGTCTTGCTGGACATGATCTGAACAGTCTTCTTGTTTTGTTATGTAAAAGTGTTTTCAGGAGCCAATAGAGTCCAAGCAAGCCAACCACTTACAGACTGAGAGCACCTGAAATGTGGTGAGGCTAATGCTAGATCAGAAGCAAAAACCAAGATTATATGAATTTTAACAAGTGAAACATAGTGTGAAATGAGAGGGAGATAAAAACAGACCAGAAATAGTCTCAAAAATGAGACAGTTGATTCATCCAGATACCCAAGGAAGCTAATTTTACAATTGAGCCTTTGGCAACTAAGGCTAACAAAGAAATTATGTCGTATTACTTAATTATCCTTTTCCACTGAAAGAAAGCATGGCGATTTTCTGATAGAAAATGTGTTCCTGGAGCAGAACTCAAGACAGAATTTATTATGGGGACAATGAACTTTTGGTAATGAGATAAATGATATTATCAAGAGAATTTTTAAAAAGCCAGCACTCTGCACAAATACACTGTCCTCACGCCCAAGTGGGCAGAGGAGGGGGTACTAAGACACTCGATAAAGATGGTCAGTTTGGGAGGTGAAGGCATTGCTTTCTGATTATCTAACTTAATACAGTGGTAGATGCATAGGAGAGAATAAAAGAAAAAAGTAGTTTATATGCTTATTAAGCAGTTTTCCTTAAACATCAACAACATTAGGAGAGCCTCTGGTTGATGCTGGGAATCAGACAAGGTATGATTGAATCCTCTAACAAGTACCTGTAGTGAGGGCATCCTATGTTGCTGTGATGGCCATATGCTTTCCACACCAGATGGGAAGGAAGATGTCATTCTGCTGTGAAAGTTGAGGAGACAGACAGAAGGCTATTGCACTTTAGAACAGGTGGGGACAGCAGGATTTCTTTCAGGTAGAGCCAGCATTTTCTTCAGGGAAGAGCTTTCTGTCTCCTAAACTGGCACGCGTTTGGTTAAGACCTCAACGTTTTACACAATGTGGAAAAAATTAGCTTGAAAAAGTTTAAGGCAAGTCTGTAGCTGACCTCCGTGTCCATCAAAGGAACTTAGTGTTAACACTGGGGAATATATATCTTTTCACGCTACATCTTGATGCACTTGCCAAGACAAGTAAGCTACAAGGTGAGTTGAAAACTTCACCTGTGCCTTGTGGTTACATATCTGTGCTCACGAATGTCTTACAAATGTAGTGTTTACAAGTTTGATCAAAGTGATGCTGAGACATTCAGGTTCAGATTCTTTTTGAGAGTGAACATTGCTAAAATCAAAAAGTGACTGGAGGAAGGTAACAATTTGATTCAGCATTATTTGGTGCTCTGGATGATTACTGAGAAGCCCTCCCCTTCCAGGTTAAAAAAAGATTAAAAAAGCATATATATGGTAAGCACTGTAGGAAATTTTTAACAAAGCAAGTAAAACATTCCTTTTTTTAAGTATATTTATTTTGAGAGAGAGAGAGTGTGTGTGTGAGCACAAGCAGGGAAAGGAAGAGAAAGAGAGGGAAAGAGAAAACCCCAAGCGGGCTCCAAGCTGTAAGCACAGTGCCCTATGTGGGACTCGATCTCATGCACCATGAAATCATGACCCTAGCCAAAATCAGGACCCAGGTGCTTAACCAACTGAGCCACCCAGGCGCCCCACAAGTATAACACTCTTAAAGAGCTTGAAACATACAAAGACATAACTAATCTTTTAGATTTATCATGTCATTTAAATACGAAAAGAGAACTAGATAATATGTTAAAGGTCAGTGCCAACTGATAACATTAAAATTAGAGACTGCACTTGCAGGAGGTTATTTCATCACCAACACAGGTTAGCAATAGAGTTTAGATACAAGTCTGAAGAGACATTCATAGAGTAGTCTTACGCTATCGGCTGTTGGCCTTACGCTATTCCTGTCCATTGAGTTAAAGGCAAATTCAATGAATACTGCCAATAGATTGAACTTTGTTATGTTATTTTTAATGTGAAGGAATTATATAAATGTAATTATATAAACTCTGGGTTTCTGTAAACATCCATATATATGTCATTGTGTGTGGAATAACATTACTAAATCTGAGCTCTGTATTATCTCTGTCTTTGATGGTTAAAACCAAGTCTCTGATTAATCACAGAATCTATACTCATGAAGGCAGAGAGATTATTTTTTTAAATGTATATTAAATATAATTTAATGTCAAATTGGTTTCCATAGAATACCCAGTGCTTATCCCAACAGGTGCCCTCCTCAATACCCATCACCCACTTTCCCCTCTCCCCTAGCCCCCATCAACCCTCAGTTTGTTGTCAGTATTTAAGAATCTCTTATGGTTTGCCTCCTTCCCTCCCTGTAACTTTTCCCTCCTTCCCCTCCCCCATGGTTTTCTGTTAAGTTTCTCAGGATCCACATAAGAGTGAAACATATGGTATCTGTCTTTCTCTGCTTGGCTTATTTCACTTAGCATAATGCCCTTCAGTTCCATCCATGTTGCTACAAATGGCCAGATTTCATTCTTTCTCATTGCCAAGTACTATTCCATTATATATATAAACCACATCTTTATCCATTCATCAGTTGATGGCCATTTAGGCTCTTTCCATAATTTGGCTATTGTTAAAAGTGCTGCTGTAAACATTGGGGTACAAGTGCTCCTATGCATCAGCACTCCTGTATCCCTTCGGTAAATTCCTAGCAGTGCTATTGCTGGGTCATAGGGTAGATCTATTTTTAAGTTTTTTGAGGAACCTCCACACTGTTTTCCAGAGTGGCTACACCAGTTTGCATTCCCACTAACAGTGCAAGAGGGTTCCTGTTTCTCTACATCCTCCCCAGCCTCTATAGTCTCCTGATTTGTTCATTTTAGTTACTCTGACTGGCATGTGGTGGTATCTCAGTGTGGTTTTGATTTGTATTTTCCTGATGAGGAGTGACATTGAGCATCTTTTCATGTGTCTATTGGTCATCTGGATGTCTCCTTTAGAAAAGTGTCTACTCATGTCTTCTACCCATTTTTTCACTGGATTATTTGTTTTTCGGGTGTGGAGTTTGGTGAGTTCTTTATAGATTTTGGATACTAGCCCTTTGTCCGATATGTCATTTGAAAATATCTTTTCCAATTCCGTCAGTTGCCTTTTAGTTTTGTTGATTGTTTCCTTTGCAGTGCAGAAGCTTTTTATCTTGATGAAGTCCCAAAAGGTTATTGCTTTTAATTTCCTTGCCTTTGGAGATGTGTCAAGTAAGAAATTGCTGCAGCTGAGGTCAGAGAAGTTTTTTCCTGTTTTCTCCTCTAGGGTTGTGATGGTTTCCTGTCTCACATTCAGGTCCTTTATCCATTTTGAGTTTATTTTTGTGAATGGTGTAAGAAAGTGGTCTAGTTTCGTTCTTCTGCATGTTGCTGTCCAGTTCTCCCAACAACATGTGTTAAAGAGACTGTCATTTTCCATTGGATATTCTTTCTTGCTTTGTCAAAGATTAGTTGGCCATACTTTTGTGGGTTTAATTCTGGAGTCTCTATTCTATTCCATTGGTCTATGTGTCTGTTTTTGTGCCAATACCATACTGTCTTGATGATTATAGCTTTGTAGTAGAGGCTGAAGTCTGGGATTGTGATGCCTTACACTTTGGTCTTCTTCAATATTACTTTGGCTATTCCAGGTCTTTTGTGGTTCCATACAAATTTTAGGATTGCTTGTTCTAGCTTCGAGAAGAATGCTGGTGCAATTTTGATTAGGATTTCATTGAATGTGTAGATTGCTTTGGGAGGTATTGACATTTTAGCAATATTTATGCTTCCAATCCGTGAGCATGGGACGTTTTTCTATTTCTTTATATCTTCTTCAATTTCCTTCATAAGCTTTCTATAGTTTTCAGCATACAGATCTTTTACATCTTTGGTTAGGTTTATTCCTAGGCATTTTATGATTCTTAATGCAATTGTGAATGGGATCAGTTTCTTCATTTCTATTTCTGTGGTTTGATTATCGGTGTATAAAAATGCAACCAATTTCTATACATTAATTTTGTATCCTGGGACTTTGCTGATTAATATTTGTTTATTTTTGAGAGACAGAAAGAGGAAGAGAACAAGCAGGGTGGGGGTGGGGCAAAGAGAGAGGGAGACACAGAATCCAAAGCAGGATCCAGGCTCGGAGCTGTCAACACAGAACCCCATGTGGGGCTCGAACTAATGAGCTGTGAGATCAGACCTGAGCCAAAGCCAGACCCTCAACAAACTTAGCCACCAAGGCACCCCTAGAGAGATTATTTTTTAAAAGTTCTGAATTGAAATAGCTCCCAAACAATTCTAATTTACTTAATTGAATCTCTTGATTTTTCTTAGTTCTCCCACACCTTAGATAAGGCCATCCTTTCTTATAATATATTTTAGTTAATTGCTCAATTCTGATACTGATGTTTTAATGACATATTTGTGCCAATATGAAGGATGAGATTGATTTATAGTATTTTATTAGGTTTTGGTGCTAATGTAATACTTCATTTAAAAAAAATTAATTGACCCAGAATATTTCCAATATCATCAGAATCTAAACGTTAATGAAACCTTGACTGTGAACCAATCTGGTCTCAATTCCTATTAAAAATGGCAGATGTTCGGGGTACCTGGGTGACTCAGTTAGTTAAGTGTTTCTTTATTTCGGCTTGGGTCATGATCCCAGAATTTCGGCTCAGTCATGATCCCAGAGTCATGGGATGGAGCCCCACATGAGGTTCTGTGCTGAGTGTTGCTCCTGCTTGAGACTCTCTCTCTCTTTCTCTTTTCCCCTCCCCCTCTCTCACTCTCTCTCTCAAAAACAAAAACAAAAACAAAAACAAAAACAAAAAGCAGGTGCCTGGGTGGCTCAGTCAGTTAAGCATCCGACTTAGGCTCAGGCCATGATCTCACAGCTCAGCTCCTTAGTTCAAGCCCTGCAGGGGTTCTGTATTGACAGCTCAGAGCCTGGAATCTCTTTCAGATTCTGTGTCTCCCTCTCTCTCTCTCTGCTCCTCCCCAGCTTGTAAGGATGCATGAACTCTCTCTCTCTCTCTCAAAAATAAATAAACATTAAAATTAAAAAAAAACGCAAATATTTAATTTGATCTGTTTGGGGCTTCTACTTCTAAGGCAAGGTTAATTTTTGTAAATTTGCATTTTGTTGTGTTTTTTTTGTAAGAGTTTACCTTTTCTAATTTTTTAAAATTCATTTTATGAGAGAGAGCATGCCTGTGAGCAGGAGCGGGAGAGGGGCAGAGAAAGAGGAAATGAGAGAGAGTCTCAAGTTCCACAATGTCAGCAGGGAGTCAGACTTTGGGCTTGAACTCACTAACCAAGAGATCATGAACTGAGTGGAAGTCAAGAGTCAGATGTTCAACCAGCAGAGCCACCCAAATGCCCCAGCATTTTGCTGTTATTATTGAGTTTCAGGCAGTATTTCTTAAAATATTTTAATCTTTATGGAGTCAGTATTTGTTTTTGCCTTTTCTTCTTCTTCTTCTTCTTCTTTTTTTTTTAATCTTCTCTCCTAATTGTATCTATATCTGTTTTCTGTTTTCTTCTTAATTAGGCTCAAAAAGGACTTTTCAGTGAACTGGGTTTTGGATTTTTTTCTCCTCTTTTGTATTTGTTTGTTTGATTTTAATTAATTCTTGATTGCATCCATGTTAAACCCTTCTTCCTAAGATTGTTTGCTTGTTCTGTTGTTCTTTCTCTAATTTCTTGAGTATTGAGTTCATCCATTTTTCATAATTTTCATTAGTAATAAAAACAAGGATATAGTAAAATTTTACTGGTATTCCATAGATTTAATGTGAAGTATTTCCATTTAATTTGTTTTCATTGATAACTTCTAATTCCCTTTTCTGACCCAAAAATGATCTGGCATATATTTCTTATTTTTTAAGTAAAGATTTTGCAATGTGCTTTTATTATTCATTTTTAATTTAAGGAATTTTGGTCAGAGAACATTGCCTATAAAATCTTTAATTTAAAAATTTATTCAAGTTTCTTGTACTCCAGTGTAAGAAAAAAAATTGTAACTATCACTTGTACATACATAAATTAATACAATCTGAATACAACACATAAGAATGAAAGAGTGTATCTGATGCCGATTTATTGACTGTATTCCTCAGTTCTTCTATCTCATCATTGCTTTCTGTCCACTAAAGATGCCAAATTCTAAGAAATTTGCATTACTGTTTCTTAATATAAGTATTTTTATCAAGTTCTTGAATTTGGATAATTTTGTTGTATATAATCGACTGTATATTGTATAAATATATAGGTTGACGTCTATTACATATTAATTACTCTTCATTCTATGGTTCCCGCTTTCCTTTTTCAGAAATTCCACTGTGTATTATTAATGGCTATAGTCTTTTCTGCTGACATAATCAGACATATATTTCCCAATTGTTTGAAAACAGTGTAAAATACAGTTGACCCTTGAAAACACAATGGGTATGGACACCCACGCCCAACATACAAATTTTGACTTCCCCAAAACGTAACTACTGTTGACTGGAAGCCTTACTAATAACCTAACTGATCGATTAACCCATCTTTTGTGTATATATACATAATTTATTATGTACATAATATATAATATACATAATATATATTATGTGATATATATATATATTTGTGATATATATGTGTGTATATATATGTGTGTATATATATATATATATATATATATATATATATAATATGTTGTATTCTTACTATAATTGAGAGAGAAGAAAACATTCTTAAGAAACTCATAAAGGAAAGAAAATACATTTATAGTGCTGTGCTGTAAATATCCACCTGTAACTGGACCCAAGCAGTTCAAACCTGTTTTGTTCTAGGGTCAACTGTATAATCTCTCCATTAAGACTGACTTTCATCTAAAAAAAACAAAAAACAAAAAACAAAAAAAAAAAAACAACTCTTTGTTTGTCTCCCAATCCCAATCTCCAAATCCTCACCAGTTGGAAATGGAAACCTTTTCTTCCTCCTCCCCATTACCTCACACCAAATCTTTAATATTCTTTAGATTTCTTCTCCTGCTTTCTTCCTCCACCCCCACTTGAAGTTCTAGATTTTGATGCAGCATTCTGGACAATTTTTATCATTTGTTTTTAAGGACATGCCTTCTTTTACAAAGGTGTGTTTAAATATATTCTTGGGCAATCTCTTCTAGCCACTTTGGGAGAAACACAGGCAGGTGCTCATTTCCCATCTCTGTTTCCCTTGTCTCATCCTCCTCACCCTGCAGCTTATGTTCTCTGTTCTGCTTCATCCCTTGTTTTCTCTGAGTTGTTCCTGAGGATTTCTGTCAAATGGGCTATATGCATGAAGCTGTTTCTGAATTATGGCCTGGTCTGCATATCTTTCTTTTGCTCTGACAGGTGAATGAAATCCTGACTGAGCATAGGATTCAAATAATTCAGTCGCATCTCTCAGTCATCTGGGATGTTATGTCATTGTCTTCCAGCTTCTTGGGTTGCTGATGAGTTCAATGCCAGCCTGATTCTTTCTCTTCTGTAAGCCACTTGTTCTTTCTATGTAGCAGTTTGTAAGATCATATATTTATATAACATTCTGGAATTTTATTGCACTATGCTGAGGCATGTATTTTACTTATCAATCTAGCCTGAACAAAGTAAACTTGTTCAATATTCAGACTCAGATCTATTCTCTGTTCCCCCAAATTTTCTTCTGTTATTTGTTCAGATTGTGACTCTCTCTTCTCAGTTGTTTTCCCACATATAAAACAATTGTTTATTTATGTATTAAACTCCTGTGTCTACTCTAATGATTATTATCTCTTCATCCTTTTAATATGTTCTTTGAGATATACTTTGCCCCTGATATTCCAGAGGATCAATTTTAGTCTCAACAGTGACATTTTCTCTTTCTATCCAAGTATAGAATTTATATATGTATATATATATATATATATATATATATATATATGTGTGTGTGTGTATATGTATATATATATAAATTCTCTATATAATTCTATAAATTCTATATATAAATTCTAAATATATATAAATATAAATATATAAATTATATATAAATTATATATAAATCTATAAGTTCTATATACATATACATATATAAATTATATATATATATATATATTTGTTTTGTCATCCACAGTGGCTGTATTTTGTTGAGTATGTGCTCTCTTTGTTTTGAAAGACTTTGATTCTCTGTCCCTCTCAAATAGATCATTTTTCTTTGTCAATAAATTGGGATTCTGGTCATGCTGGGAAATACTAGATAGGTGGGAGATGAAGTGGTCTCTCCTGCTGGGGGTCAGTGGGGGTCAGTGACGCCCTCCTCCTAAATCCAGTTCTTAATACTCTTCTGGCTTCAGGACCAAGGAGGACTCAGCTCATCTGTTTAACTCCTTCTAGGCTTCTTGAGGAGCTAGGAGAACTAGGCCATTCAAACCAGGAAGATGTTGAGAAACTAATCTCCCACCAAGGATCCCACAGATTTCTGTGAGATAGGCTCATCCCAAGATCCACCATTTTCTGGTTTGGACATAGATTCCCTGAAAGTAATTTCTAGTTCTTTTCCAGCTTATAGGACAGGACAGTGACTCCTACAGGAATTCTCTTTATCGTAATTCCTGCAGAGTTGCTTGCATCAGACTGCCTATTGGTCTCAGAAATGTGGCTCAAGAGGAACAGATGAAAGTCAGAAATAAAGCTAGAAAAATAGCATTCAGGTCCCCACTTTACCAAGTTTGTTTTAATCATTCAGAAATCTCTTTGGAGCCATCTCTATCAGACCCAGAATGCAAGCAACAGTTGCAACAACTGCTAATTAGTGGTATCTCCTTAAGGTTTACCTAACACATTCGATCCTTGAAATCACCCTGTGTTGTGGGTGTCACTGTGTGAAAACAGGTTCAATGTGTTTGGTGCAATATCTAAATTTATACACTGGTAAAGAACAACAAAACCAAGCTTTCTCTCCCAAGTCCAATGATTTTTGCACAACTATTTTAACAAGGAAGAGTAAGTCAAAGCTTGCTTTCATCGTGTCTACTATATATAAGTATATAATAATGTCATAGAGCAAAGTAGTAGGAAAGTTTATAAAAATGTAAACAACTCCCAACATCAATAGGAAGAGAATACTTTCAGATATTCTGGTAAAGGGAGGGCTATTATCTTTTATTTAGTATGATATGATTTTTCTAAAGCCAAGGATGAGATTCTTTTTGCTTGTTTATTTGTGTGTGTGTGTGTGTGTGTGTGTGTGCATATACATACATAGACATGTACCTACAGAAAAGTCTACAAATCATAAGTATAAAACTTCATAAATTTCCCAAACTGAACACATTTATTGTAAATAGCATCAAGGTCAATCAACACAACATTGCCAACATGTAAGAATCCACCTCACGCTATTTTGAGGTCATTACCTGCCCTTCGAAGAGTGACCATCACTCGAACTTTCAATAGCCTAGATGACTCTTACAATGACAACCTGAATTCTATATACAGCATTCAGTGCAGAATGTGTACTGTGATTGATAAATATCTGTTGGTTGAGTGAAAGAATGAATGCATCAATGAGTAACTGCATGAGTCAAGTATTAAGTGCATGAGTCAAGTATTAAGTGAAGAGAACTTTAGAAGGTGAAACATTGCCACCTATGGTTTTGAAGCCAGAGACTGAAGTGAAGATCCAAGTTTAATTGGTTGTGTAATTTGAAGCAAGTTATTTAATTTCACTAAACCTCAGGTTCCTCATGTAAAAATAGAAACACCAGTGTCTAACTTATAGGGCTGTTTGTCATAAGCCTCAAAGTTAATGTATGTAGAATCAGTGCCTAGCACCTAATAGGCTATTTACTATTGGTACCTGATAATTGTTATGGGAAGAAAAGAGACCCAGCTGTCTGTATTTGGGGCATGACTAATCCTCCTACCTTACTCTTTTCTGTCATAACATTCAAATCCCTTTAGAAAAATGACATTTTAATGTAGTGGAAAGGGTTTAACCATACTCAGCATCCTAGAAAAAACAAAACAGCAACAACAAAAAAGAAATCAACAAATAGAGAATGTCATGGAGGGTAATGCAGCTAGTTTGTGTCCTCATATGAGTTAAAGTCCTGGTCTTAAATTCTGTCCTTCTGCCTGCAGATTCCTCTGAGCATAGTACATAAGTTCTCTTGGATTTCTGATCCTCCAGGCCCTGGCTTAGTCGTGGTGGTGGATCACCAGCCATGTCCAACTAGATTGAAGATGGCATAATTTCAAGCCCAGGTTCTAACTCTACACTCGGTTGTTTGAGCCCCACAATCATCCAGCCTCACTTGACTTCCCAACCACAACCCTAGAGTTCATGTTCTTCACTTCTTTATGGTGCTGCCACCACCTTTGCATGAAGTACCCTCTCTCTGACCTCCACCCCTCTCTGTCATTACCTCCTTGCTGTTTTTTATGTCCTCCGGACCCATAAAGGATGGATAGAAGATGTCCAATGACAAATAGACTCACCATCTCCATACTGCTTTTTTTGATATGCCGTCTGTGGCCCTCACTCTTCAAATCGGTATTGTTTTCATTTTGTTTTCAAGTTAAAAAGAGTAAGCATTAAGGCAGTTGATTTGATATGTAAGAAGAAATATTAGGCTATAAAAATGGTTTGTTTTCTGCAGATCTCATCAAATATCTGTTTAGTAGGTGCACACTTGTGGAAAGAAACGTATTTACTTTAGTTAAATTGCTTAATTTCTCTTACTAGCACTTATCTCTACTGTAAAATGGAATAGTCTGGATTGGATTCCCCAGAGTGCAGTTAGACAAATGTACATCTGGAAGTTGAGTGGAGAGAGTCCCATTAAAATAGAAGCCCTGGGACCTCTCCTAAGTGAGAATTGCCAACCTGCTTAGAAGGACTTTTCAGTACTTCCTTTTCCCGTCTCCATCACAAAAATTGCCAAGCACTGAGAGCTACCCATGAATATAGTCTGAGAGGTTCATATGGAGTCCGTTGTGTTCATGGTACAGTTTTTCTACTAGTAATAATGGTAATGCTTCTACTACTTGGCCGCTGCCACCTCTTTAAATATTATTACTAATGATAATAATGAACTTCATGAAATGAATGGTTGTCTCTGTCCTTTTAATACTCTAACTCCAGCAGCTATTATCACACAAGGGACTCAGTATATATTGATAAATGACTAAATAAAGGAAAGCCAGATGTTGTGCCCAATACGTTATCTCTTTTAACTTGAAACAACCTAAGGAATTAGAAGCATTATCTCCATTTTACAGATTTATTTTATTTATTTATTTATTTATTATTTTTTTTTTAAATTTTGAGATAGAACAAGAGCAGGGGAGGGGTAGAGAAAGAGGGAAAGAGAATCCCAAGCAGGCTCCACATCATCAGTGTGAAGCCCGATATGGGGCTCGAACTCACGAAAAGTGAGATCATGACCTGAGGCAAAACCAAGAGTCAGATGCTTAACCAACTGAGTCACCCAGGTGCCCCAGCAGGTTTAAAAACTGAGTAGCAAAGATGTTAAACAATTTATGAAAACCATAACAGCTGTGCTTCCATCCTGGGCACATCTGATTTGAGTCTATACGGTACCTTCCACTGCTCTGTAAAGTGCTGGATTTTGCAAGCACAAGGCAGAAACTTCTTTTTAGAACAATTCAAATCCCTGTTTTATGTGAACCTTACACACCATGTTTCCTGCTTCTGTTTCTCTCTCTCTTTCTGTGTGTGTGTGTGTGTGTGTGTGTGTGTTTAAATGAGTATTGGTGTTCTAAGAAGAAATCCTGGCAGAAGATTCCTGGAGTAGAGATGCAGTTTTGAGGCCTGGGCATTGGTCTGAGCATCAGAACATGGGCTGAGGTCAAGTTCTACCTACCAGCTACTGTGCTGGAGTCTGATTCTGATCATCTCTGTGTCAGAGAGGTAGACAAATGTGATGGTTCTTGCCATGGAGCAACAAGAATGATTAGAGGGCTAGAGGGATTGACTTGTGAGATAAGATTAAAAGACCTCAATATTTATTCATTTGTCTGAGCTGTGACTGTGGGACAGATAGGATAACCATCTACAAATATTTGCTGGGTGGAATCACCTCAGACCACTGAGCTCTCCAGGTGATCGGATACTGACTGTCAGAAAGGGAAGATGGGGGTTGGAGGTGTGAAGGGTAGTGGCATGTGCAGTCTGCTGCTGACTCCTCAGAAACACGCTCAGTGTTCTGGGTTTCTTCTTTATCTCTGGCTTGGGTGGGTCGATCCATATCTGCATCTTCCCTGTAGGTAATCACATTGACATTTGGGGTACAAACCAGTCTTTAGCGCCCATGTCAGGATCTTGTTATGGACTGCTTTATAATAAGGCAACAGAGTAAAAGGGATAATCCTTTAACTCAGTGATACTCAGAATTACAGAACTCAGGTAATGTATCTGCAATAGCCATAAGCTAAAGAAGTCACCAGATGTCTTCATGATCTCTAGTTTCTGGTATAAATTAACAAACTGTGACATAAGTATTCTGCTTCTATGTCTCATTCATAATTTACTATTATATTACTTGGGAGCTATCCTAAGGAAGATAGAGCTTTACTCCTTGCTACTTTTTAACCAATCCATTTACTGAATTCCACAAGTACTTGAATAAGGAATGGCAATAGGTTGAATGCAAAATAGGTACTAGATGACTATTATTTGAATGAATTTATGAATTAATTAATTAATTAATTCGTGCATGAATAAATAAGTAGTATACATATCACCAAAATGTATCTTTTATCCCTAGAATGCATGACATTTGAAGCCATAGATAGTGTAGAATTTAGAGAAACTGAGTCTCATATGGTACATGAAAAAAAAAATGCATGTTGTTTGAAAGCCCCTACCTGGATGGCACCACATTAAATAAAAAGCACAGCTCAGAGAGCTATAGAGTAGGTAATGCCCTCTAGAGATACATATTATGGTCCCCCTGGCCATGTAGTAAGTAAAGGATAACTGAGGGTTTGGAGTTAGGGGAACCTGAATTTGCATTGCAGTTCTATATCTTACTGGATGTGTGATCTGATGCAAGCAACAGAAACAGTCAGCAGTGCTGCAATATTGGACTCTTTATTTAAAATTTCATATTTGTGGAGTACCTGGGTGGTTCAGTCTGTTAAGTGTCTGACTTTGGCTCAGGTCATGATCTCATAGTTCATGGGTTCGAGCCCCTCATCGGGTTCGGATTCTGTGTTTCCCTCCCCTCGCCTTGTCTCCCTCTATCTCTCAAAAATAAATACATGATTAAAAATTTTTAAAAAGTAATTTAAAAATGTCATATTTGTTTATCAATGATTGTATTTATTTTGATTTTAAAAATATTAACATAGGTATGTTGATTACTGAGTTTGTTGTCACCCCTTTAAATTTTGATCACTGGCTTCTCCCTAGTCCCACCCTCTCAGTATCACTGTTTTCTTTATATACAAAATAGGAGGATGATTTCTCCTTCATAAGATCATTGTTAGAATTTAATGAGCTAGTACAGTGTCCAGGTGCTCACAGCATATGCTTAATAAGTGTTGGATATTATAGTTATCAGCGATTTTCTTAGTATCACTTAAGAAAGGAATAGTGGTGTTTCAGGACTATCTTTAGATAGACTATCGGTACAAGATCTAATGTTTAATAAATATCTTGAAGAAATGATACCAGATCACCTCAAGACTCTCTTTTATCCTCTTTTTTTTTTTTAATGATTCTTTCTTATAGCAAAACACTACTCTGTCAGAATACAGCAAAGACTTGCTCATCCAGTATTGTCCAGATGAGAATTGTGGTCCCACCTGTGCAGAGGCATAGGAAGGTCTTAGGAGTTCAGTTCACATTTAGGCCAGTGTGGTGCTGGTGCACATTAGTTCAGGGGAAGTAGCAGATATTTGTGATATTTCTTCTGTCCATTGGGTATGGTCTGAAGTGTGGGAGAGGCATTGACCTATGTTGTGACACTGCCTTGGCAGGGGGAGTGTCAATTGACTTGGGACCCAGATCCAGACACAAAACAATCATCATGATAGAACAATGGGCACAGTCACAAGAATGCACAGGGTTCTCTGAGAATGAGAGGGCATGTGTAGCCTGGAGTGGAGGGGTGACATTTTTGGAGTGGGGGATGCCTGACGTGCATCATGAGAGTTGATCAGACATTCCACATGTGAGGAAGGGGGAAGGCTCTTCAAACAGAGAGGATGTCAGGAGCAAACGCCATGAACCTGCACTCGGATGCAGAAATGCTTCCCTCCGTGTCTGGCAGGAAAACTAATCCGCACTGATTACTTCCCCAGACAGTACCTAATATAGGGAATTGGGCAACAAGATGTGGGAAGATTGAAAGGACAGAAGAAAAGACTGAAGCCCTCCCAGGTTTGGCAGGACATGGGTAAAAAGTTAGGATTGTCAGAAACTGAAAGTTTTAGGACCGGAAGAAGAAGAAGAAGAAGAAGAAGAAGAAGAAGAAGCAGCCTGCAGAGCTGGGCACATTCCTCCAACCTCCAAGGAAAAGTGCAGCCTGGCTGCTCCTGGGTCTCAGAAACAGGAGGGGCACCTGGGTGGCTCAGTTGGTTCAGCCTTCTGCTTTGGCTCACATCATGATCTCACAATCCATGGGTTTGAGCCCCACGTTGGGCTCTGTGCAGACAGCGTGGGGCCTGGATCCCGCTTCAGATTCTGTGTCTCCTCTCTCTGCCCCTGCCCTGTTCTCTCTCTCTCTCTCTCTCTCTCTCAAAAATAAATAAACATCAAAAAAATTTTTTTTTAAAAAAAGAAACATGTAGGAGGGACCAGGCAGAGCTGCTAGTCAACCTCTGGGAGGGGGCGCTGCCACTGCCTCTGCTGGCTTCCATGACAGGGAACAATGAGCTGGGTTGGGGACTGTGGAGAGAAGCTGGAAATAGAACCAGCTGTTCCTGGAACAAAGTACTGCTGCCTTGGTGGAAGGCCATTGCTGAGGCAGTGCTGACAGGAAGAGCAAGCCAACAGGAAGCAGCAATTCCCCTTCCTCTTTTCTGTCTCCCATCCTTTGCTTATGACCCTGCTGAGGAGCTAACACAAAGCCAGCTGGCACTGAAGAAATGTAGTTTGTAGAATCCCAGCCTCTGCATCACAGGCAGAGCATATAGGGTACATTTGGGGCTGAGAGACACAGGAGCTGATAAGTGATGTGGGATGATTGGCATCAATGTATGAGGTGAGAGGTTGGAGCTGGAGCTAGGTAGAACCCGGGAAGGAAGGGCTTGGTACTACTGGGTCCCTCTGGAATCCATGGCCCATTGTCTGCATTGAGCCTTGCCTTATGGGGAGAAAGAGTCCCTGTCTCCCTTCCTCTTAGACAGGGTGGCATTAACAAGTCAGTGTAGGAGGGGTTGAATTTATTACACTTACAAATAGTTGGAAGTGATCCTTAGCAAGTCATCGAAAATATTTAGCAAATGATTAAATAGATATATCTTTCCTCCTTTTGTTTTCTCTTGGTAAGGCACTTCATTGTTTAATGAGTAACTAAGGAAATACTTAACAGGCTCTAATAATGTAATTCTAATTAAATGCTTTTTACATAAAAAAATCAGAATAATGTGTTTAGTAAGTAATGGTGTTTCTGAATAATCTTTACACCAACGAAATGACTTAAAGACCATTTATTACAAGGCTGTGAGATCATTTTTTCATTGTTTTTTTTTCTTTGTGGTTTGCAAGGGTGAGCAAAAGAACATCAACAAAACAGTAAATGGAATTTTGTACAGATGAACAACTCTTTCTGCTCCACATCTTCACCCACACATCTTTATGGATCATTTACTACATATGTGATCCCAAGGAGGACATGACACAGTGAGCTTTAGAAAAAAGACTGGTTCCTGCCCTCAAGGAATTTACAATTGAAATGAAGAGATGCAGTGGACAAATAGCATTTATGTGTCCCTATGGCAACATGTTTGTTTATCCCAGAATCTGAGAATATGAGGCAATTGGGATTTGTTCAAATAGATGTCTTTCCTTTATTTAATGGCCCGCTATGAGAGTTAGTCGTTGCTTACTTTTTGTTCTTTTGCTGATGTAGGCACGAAACCCTCAAATAGTGAAAAGTAATAAAACAGTATGATAATGTGTATAAATCAATAATGCATTTTACAACAATTACTAATGTAAGTCCCAGGTGTTTTTCTCATGGATGGATTTTTATATTCACTGGAAAATAGCAATCACTTTAATATGTATCACTAATTAAAAACTGTTGAATAATTTCCAACAGATATTAAGTAATTATTGGCAATTCCATGTCAGCACCAGTAAATAATTATCTCACCTTGTATCACATAATTAAAATTACAATGCCCCCCAACAAATATTAGACAATCATAAATAATTCCAATTGTGCACAATAGCAGCCACACATTCAACTTGGTTGTGTTTGTAATTTAAAATGACATTTTTCATTTGCCGATTTATGAAATTTTTAAAAATCAATTTGCCTTCCTTAATGAGCTAATACCCTTTGGGGATACACCAGATGTTCTTCTGCCCAAGGTTGGCAGCTGGGCAGAAAAAAATTAGCCAAGCATATTGATACAAGACCTAAACAAGAAAGGGGTAGTGATAATGGGCAGTAGGGTTAAGTAACTTAACTGAAGATTTGCTATAAAGTGGTCCTTGTGATCCTCATCTTGATGATTCATGTGGATATACAGGCTGCAGTCTGCAGATTCTCTCTGCATCTCTCTACCTCACTTTATGGGTGCTACAATTATCATGGAGAGGTCAGAGGACTGGCACAGTGATGCCTTTTCCTTCTGTGTCTCTGCTGGGAAACAGCATTTCAGTGCAGGGAGGAGAGCGAGGCTCTTCCAAATACTTGATTGCACTTGCCCTCCTATTGTCTACATTCCACCAGAAGAAGGGCAAGATAGTCGAGTTGGCAAGACTAATGAGTCCAAATCTTGATTACTTGAGAGCAGATAGCATTCAATTGATTTGCTTAACAACCACTTAATGAGCACTGACTCTGTTCTGGGTACTCTGATTGGTGTTGATTTTAAGGGTTTCCAACTTTTAGAAAGAGAAGCAATAAACCTCCTCTGTTATTTGACCTCCAACAGTTTAAGGCCTATTGATCTACATCCGTAAAACAGTTATGTGCTCATTGTCCATTTCTACTAATGTGTGAATATCAGATATGGATGTGGAAAGACCATCTCTGACTTTATGGATTCTGGGGTATTATTATGGGTCATTCAGGGTATCTGCAATCTCCTTCCCTGTGGACAGGAAATGAGAGTATGACCATCTGTACTTGCACCTGCCTTGGGTTATTCAGATGCTTTCAGGAAGCAGATGGTAACACCCAATGAACTTCTAACTACCTGTTCAATGATCTCTCCCCTACTAGACCATTAAGTTCCATGAGAACAGAGTTTGTGTCTATATTAATCAAGTATGAATTCACTGAAATTAGCCCAGTGCAAATATTTGTTCAATTAATTGTTGATTAAAATTCTAGAATAGTAAAAAGGGCAGAAAGCAAAATTGTCAATACCTCACACCCTTTATAATCTACTAAGAATATTCATCTTGAAAGACAAATTGGCTACATACACTATACTCCATCCCCAATCCCAATCTGAGCCCAGTCAGGACTAACATCCCGTATGACTCTTAATGGAGAGTATCCTTTGAATTGTCCCATGCTGATGCAGAGTCAGGCTGTGGTGTTATACCCTACACAGAGTGCTGGGATGACTCCAGGGATCATGCCAGGAATCATCTGATCTGGGCTATGAGAATTGAGAAAGAACACAAGGAACACAATAGGTATACAAGTCAGATCCAAAAATGTTTTATTTATTTGTTCTGTATCTTCAGGTAATGTGTGGGCTATACATAGGATAGGATTCATTAAGAAGGCTAGATTGGAGAAGAGAAGTGGTAATTATTGGCTACTATAGACAGCAAGGAACCCAGATCTTCAGGTTTGGAGACCAGTCTGATACATCCCAGCTAAGTGGAGATTCTGTGTCTGTCTGTGTGCTAGAGGTGGAGAGATGGGTTCTGGAGCTTTGAATCTAGTGACAGCTGATCAAAAATAGTAGTTCCAGGTGGATTGTCACTGTTTCTCTGAGGTGGGAGCAAAGATGTACCTGTGAAGATGGAAGAGAAAAGAAATAAAGAATCAGTATGAGTCTGGCCCAGTTGCTAGGTTGGCAAAGTATATTCTGATATTCTAGACAAAATATTTGATCCATACAGAAAGTCACTTCTGAAAGTTTTGTTTGAATAGGTAGGTGAGTGAAATCTCAGGAGTATGAGGAATACCACAGCAAAGTTTTCAAAATTACGGTTGGAGTAGATTCTATTAAACGTCTGGGTTGGGCATATTGATATGTGGAGATGGTGCTATATGATAAAAAAAAAATCAATCCTTTTGTTAAAAAGTAGATTCATGTGGATGGGATCTGGATTCTTGAATAGCCGTGTTTTGGGGTACCATAGTGGTTTCATTAAAACCTACTGACATATTCAAGAAGATGTTTAATGAATTTCTAGATTTGTTCAGTTCCCAAAGGATACAATATAGAGCATTTTGGCAAGTAGCAAAAGGGTAAACGGAACCCCTGTCTCTCTGGGAGTCTTTTCTCCATTTCCTAATGTAGCTGTAAGGTAGAGGATTTTAGACAGACACTGACAATCTTTTTTTCCTTTAATGGAGGCTGATTTGATGATTGCTTTATCTAATGCTAAATTCGAGCAATTTAAAACATGTATTGTTTCTATCCTCTCTCAATCTTTATTCTGACTGTGTCCTACAAGCTCTGATCCTTGCATCAAGGACTGGAACCATTCTAGTACTACTGACTGGGTGTGTTCTCTTCACCACTAGATTGCTCCATTTCCCCACTCCACAGCAGCGGTTCTCCTAGATGGATGAATTTGAACTTTGATTTCAGGTGATTTTAACTTACAGCCTAGTCTGCCTCTTACCACTTACCAGCTCTTGGCCATTTAAAAAAAAAAAAACTTTTTTGAAGCTTATTACCTTTGAGAATGGAAAAACAGTAGCCATCTCCAAGGTTATTCGTGGATTTAATGGGAGTAATGTACACAAAGCACTTAGAGTGGATCTTGGCACATTTGAAGTCCTCAGGAAAGCTTAATTTCCTGGTCACTTGGCCTCAGGCTAGCAGAACGGACAACAGTGAAGGAAGTCCACATTCTCTGGTGAATGCTTACACTGAAGCAACAAATGGATTTACCAACACGAAGGGTTTGTGACTTTTAGAATTTCAGAACAATGTTTGTGGAAAGAATTACAATCTCCAGTGCCTTATCTGGTGGAGCTGACCTAAAGAAGTGGTGTTTCCCATTTATTGAAGACAAAACAAGCAGGCTAGGAGATTTGTCTGCCCTTTAGCCCCTCCTTCTGTTTGTGCTGGGAGAATGTGCTTTAAAGCTATGAGCTTCCACTTCTGTCATTCCCTGGTCCCTAGTTCTCAGTGGGGATTCTGAAACATGGACCCACAGGTGTCCCCAACGGAAGCTACATATCATTCCTTCTCCCTGCAAAAGATTCATATGGGCTAAAGAAATCGGATGGGTGCATTTTGCTTTGTTTCAATAATATTTGGTTTTGCTGCTTTTAATCATAGGTTCCCCTGAGCGCGGCATGCTTTCTGCAGCACACACTGGCTGCATACCTAACAGATATTTTGAATACAACAGCTTGACTCCCCTGCTGCTTGGATGATAGCAATTGGCTAGGTGTTCTATCCTCTTCCTTCTCCCCCCTCTATGGATGCAAGGAGATTTCAAGTGCAATTTGGCCTTGCACATCAAACAGCAATTTTTGTGCAGAAACTACAACCTCCAAAAACTCTACCCTAATCAAATCTATCAAGCCCAATTTAGGGGCAAGCTTGTGTCTGTTTATCAAGGAAATGGAGTTGAAATTGCCCCCTTTAATGGAATCACAGCTGCCCACCATAATCTTTCACATGGATGTTTGAATTAATGGCAGGACGTGGCCCATGCTCTCCAACTTTGGAATTTGATTCCAGTTATAGGAAATTGCTATAATTTCTGTTCTGGGATTCTCAGGGATGTTGGGGCATTTTATGCCGGGGTTAGAATTAATGTGTCAGAGGAATTAAAGAATTCAGAAATAGTTGGGGGGAGATTAGCAGTTTTACACAACAACTAGTGAGTCACCTCTGCATCAAGTCAAACCCACTGCCATCCATGGGAATTACTTTTACCAAGTCAAGGAGAAGAAAATAGAGAAATGATTTTTTCTAAAGTTGAGATTTTAAGTCAGAACATAGCAGATATAAATAGAAGGTATTTGTCCCTCTGAACTTAGGGCAGCTAACTTGGTTCAAATGCATATTAAGGGTTATTACCATAGAAGGTGGGCAAAGTAGCCAGCTAAGATGCCTTGGTCCTTTCTGGCCCAGCCTGGGAATAGACCAGCAGCTGGAGGGAGCAGTCCTCTAACTTTTCCTTCTCCTCCTTGTTTCACTTCTGAAAGAATCTCAGGACACTGGATTTCCCTCCACTGAAGCCTCAGTACCCCCTTAAAATTGTGTTCTGGCAGTTTTTCCCTAGGAGGGAGTCATTTCATTTTTTAAAACATCCTTACCAACAGACATTCTTTCCCTCTTTCAAGCATATTAGCATCTTGTATTTATATAGAGCTATTCTTACCATGTTTGTCGTGCGCATCTTCATATTTTTATCCCATTTTATTTTCACAGTACAGAAGGGAGGTGAACTATTTATAATGTAATATCATAAAAGGGGAGACCAAGGTTAAATGACATAGCCAAGGAATGGTGGCATTAGAACAGTTCCTTCTTCTTGCAGACCCAGTGCTCTTTCTATGACTCTGATGTCTTTCAACTTGCTACCCCTCCCTTTGTGTGAGTTGGAACTGGGCACATCCTTCTAGATCCAAGTCAACATGCCCTGTCCTGTGTGGCCCACATACACTTCCTGCTATACCTGCTTTCTCCCTCAAAGAAAATTTTCCTCATCTTCCCCCTTCTAGTAAGGAATCATTCTGAGTATTACAATTAATCGGTAGGAGAGATCCTGTTTTTGTGAAATGCACCAGTCTCCCTCTTTCCATTGAAAATGAAAGTCCCCTAAATTAGAGAATCATAGAAATTTAATAAACGAGGGGAGAAAGCCAATTCATTTCCTTCAATAGTGGCTAATGACACTCAGAAAAAAAAAAAATGCCCCAGTTAGAATTAATTCAGGTTTTCCTTGTTTCTTTCCCTCCTTCCCAGCCCTGCCTGGGAAGGCCATTTGCATAAAAACAGCATTTCAGCTACTTGGAGTTTCATCAGCTGGTGGTTATTCTCCCTCTGAATTCATCATCCCTCTATAGCCTTCATGTCTGCACCCACCAGATATGGGGTGCCTTCAGGTAGGAGGGTACAAATGAGCACCCTGGAGGCCTCAGTGTCACAGGAGTGTGCTGGCGCTGCCCCTAAAGTGCGGGGTGGGGGCCTGGGTCAAGAGGCAGACTGCTGAGTGGCTCTGCCTCCACATCTTGTGGTCGCTCTGCTCTTGATCTACTGATTGTCAATTGTAGGTATGTGTTGGGAGTGCGGAACGCTGTGGCTGGTTTCCTGTGAAATATGAGTGCGTGTTGCCTTCCTGCCTGCACTTCATATGGCTAATAGCCCGAGAAGCAGAGAAAAGACAGGGGGAAGCAAAAACACAGTGTTATATCCCCCCTACTTTATACATTGCTCATCGGATTATTGATTGAGGTGTATCCATTCTATTGTGCAATATCCTTTGTTGTTTTTGAGAGTCTGATGTGCTGCCCACCAGGGTGAGAGCATTCGGGCAGACGCAAACCCAAGTCTGGCCTGGTCAGGAATGGATAGCACCAGTCACTGATGTGTGCAAATAATCCTAACACTTGATTTACCTGGTATCCCGAGTTCCGAACACTTCATAAATTTGCAAAGCAGTGAATAAGACCAATTTAAATAACTTTCTCTGCTATGGCCAGTGTATAGGTTCAATTTTGTGGGGGTATTTTCCTTCCTCTCACTGATAAACTCTGTGAGAGAACACGGTGCACTTGGTGGCTACTGTCCTCCAGGCCACTTCATGTTTCGCCACCTGTTTTCTCCTCATTATACATTTTTTTCAACTCTTCAAGTTTATCACTGACTTATTAATCATCGGATAAATTGGCTGAATCTCAATTCATCGTACTCATTTCTACAACATTTCCCTAGGCCATCTCCTGCTTCTCTCAATGAGGGTTACCTTCCTGGCCTTATTTCTGGGACCACCATTTCTGGGGTTACTTGTTCTCTGCCCCCTCCTTGGTCCCTCTGCCTTTCTTTACCTCCCAACCAAAATTTTCCCAAACCAGGTTTGGTCCCTGGTCCTTTCCTTTCTTTCCTTTTCTTTCCCCCCCCCCCCCCCCCCCCGCCGTTCCTTCTCTATACTCTCTTCCTTGGCATTCTTATCACCTCCCACTGTCCAATTATCACCTCTGTGGGAATGAAGCCTAAATCTGTCTCTAGCTTTGACTCCTATCTTGAAATACAATCCCACATTTATAATTGCTTGAGGGGTATCACCAGCTCTCTCCCCCTGGCCCCTACATAAAATCTGTCTCTCAGGTATGTTGATCTGTTGATCCTAAGTTTATAGTTTCCCACCTCCCCTTTCCATCTGCACCACCTGCACTCGAGTTTATAATGTCATCACTTTTCACTTGAACTATCAGAACAACCAATTAATTAATCTCTGTCCCTTTTGTCTCTACTGTTCATATATCTGCTGTGTTAATCTTCCCAAAGCATAGCTCTGACCCTTGACACTCTCCCTAATACTCTCCTTCCCAATGCCAGAAAAGTTAAGTCTAAATTCTTTTTCCAAGGCATGGGTGAAGGTGGTTAAGCCAAACTCATGGGCTAACACTCAGTATTTTTCATGTGCATGCTCTGTCCATCTCAAGCCCCTGTCTTCTTCCTCTGCATGCACCAAGCATTCCATGCTGCCCTGGACAGCTAGTAGCTTTCTGAACATGTAGCACTGGGTGATGTCTCTGAATTTGATTATGTTGTTTCCTCTGCCCATATTATCACCCTGCCCCACCATCCACATAATTTCACTCCATCTCCTCCACATTGATAAATGCTTTATCATCTTCCAAAACTCATTGTAAGGATTATGTTGTCTCCAAAGTCTTCTTTTACCCAAGTTGGCAGTTTTATCTGTTCCTTTCTCTGTACTATCACAGTGTCATGTGTATCTCTGTATCACAATAGCTGCTTCTATAGGGCTGGGACCACCTTGGCCCAGCACCCAACATAGAACGAGCATAGGGTCAATGACCAGCCCTCACCCTCTAACCATTCTGGATGTTTGTTATCATGTGAGCATAACTGTGATTTCCTCTCTCTTTGCTTTTCCTCTGATCCTGCCTTCCAGCTACCTTATTCACTTACCAAAATCCTGCCCATTCTTAACAAAGCTCAGTGTAATGCCTCCCACAAGAGGCATGCTTTGATCTCTTTTTACCAAATGTATGTGTGTGTATGAACTCTAAAACATGGAAAGCACGCAGTTTGTAATGAATAGACTTTCAATAGGATGTGGACTCAGACAAATAGAACTTTATTTCTTCATGCTTTAAAAGTTTACTGTATACCACTCTAGTACTTAATCTCCCCTTTCAAGGATGCCAATACTTCTGAAAGATCTTATGATTGCACCTGGAACACAGCAAATGATTAATAAATGTTAATACATGTTCTTCCTTCCCTAAGGCACTTTTCATTTCATGACTTTTAATACAGACATTCATGTCATTTTCTTATTGTCAATAATAGAACAAAGCTCCCAGTGGAAGAAACTGTATCTTATTCACGTTTCTTTCCCAGCAGTGACTATCAGAACCTGCTATATAATTTAGTTGTTTAGAATATTTGTTGAATGTAATGGAGCAAACTGATTTGGAAAGCTTTATGCTTCAAAAATAACATAGTTTTTTCTTTGCAAAAATTATATATGGTGTTTATGGTCATAACTATAAAATGTTGGACATCACACTTTTGGTGAACAATGTAACCTACTTGACAGCATATTTCTGTGGGAAAATCAGATTAGACATCCATCATTTCAATTTACTGTCTTAACAAAAATATTGTTATTCTCATTGTGAGGACTGCCTCATATCTTTATAGGCATGAAAAAAAAATGAAACACCAATGACTTGACAACATTCTTTTCAAAAGTGGTCAATGGGGTAAATTAGATTACCTGGTATCCACACAGTAATTGAGATTTTCTATAAATCTAAGTGAAAAATCTTTGAAAAATGCCATTCTCTACTATGGGGAAAATTATAAAAAACTATTTATATGCCTTGAACTACTATGCCTCAGAATCATAAGAATGTTCTGGTAACCATTACATTTAAAGGTCACTGAACTTTAGTTCTCTCTTTTGATAAAGAGATCAAGGTCAGTAATAATTAGATTGCAAAGTTGAGATGAGAACCACAGGTGAGGTTCTTTATTTCAGTGTTTGTCTTTGTTTCTACATTTCTGAAGCCTAATTAAGAGTGTCTGGAATAGAAAAAGTCCTCAATATATATATTTATTGAACATGTGAAGAATATGAGGAATTTAAAGTATAATATAATCATCAAATTCATATTGTCTAGTGCCAGCCTCTTATTTTACATTAAGTAATGAGACACAGAGAGAGCAAGTAATTTGCCCAATGTCACACAGGAAGCTACTTGCAAAGCAAGGAGCAGATTCCAGATTCCATGTTCCCTGGCCTAGTGTTTTTCACACACATGAAACCACATCAGCCATTTCCCAGATGTGATATACTCCTTGATAACAGAAAAAAAATTCAACTAATATTTATTAAGTTCTTATTATATACCAGGCATGGTGCTGAGCACTGCTGGGATTACAAAATGGATTACAGAGTCTCTGCTTCTAAGTTCTCAAACTTTGATGGAGGAGAAAAACACATAAACCACTGCTAAATATTTGTTGGGAAATAAATACTGTAATAGAGATATAAGGGAAGTGCTGTGAGCCCACAGTAAATGGAGTTAATAAATTAAATTCTAGGATGGGCAAAGTTGGAGGATGTAGAGTGGTACTCACAGGGAAAAAGTGTGCTTCTCCAGGAGCACAGAGGAGGAGGGCACTGCTGCCCCAAAGTCCATGACTTGGAGGAGCCATAGAAGGAATATGGAATGAAGACTGGAAATGTCAGTTTGGCCAGATCATTGAGGACCATGAATGCCATGTGTGGGAACCGGGACTTGGTATGTGATGGGAAGTCTTTGAAGGTGGTTGAAGATGGGCACTGCCCTTTCTGGAAAGCCATCCTGGCTGCAGCATGACTACAGTGGCAAGATTGACAGCAGGGGGGACGATTACAAGGCTACCAACAAATCCAGGGAAAGTTCTCTACAAACAAGGGAACAGTGCTCAGAATAGAAAAGAAACAAACAGGGGAGACGTTATGGGGGAAGACTTAGCAGGTTGGGCTCTGAATTCAGTCTGGCTGTCCCCTTTGTGTCTTTATACACATGTTGAAATTCTTCGTGCTATGTTTTTCATCTGCAAAATGTCCATTGACAGTGCTGGAACTGCAGAGTGCAGAAAAGGGTGCCTGGCTTTCAGAAAGTTTGCAATAAACATTAGTGGTTGTTGTTGGTAGAAGATGTAAAAGGCAGATTCCCCAAGGGCAAGCACTTTGTGTCTCACCACTGTATTCCCAGCACCTCAAAGAGTGTCTGGCATATATTAGGCATCATTTAATAAATATGTTATTACTTTCGTAATAATAATTACCAAAGTTTACTGCTTTGTATTTTTTCCTTTTATACCCCTCTGATATGATTGTATATGAAGCCATTTACAAAACAATAGTTATCTTTAAACATTATTATTATTATTATTATTATATGTTATCTTTAGATAGTATTCACTGATAGGTGGAAGGTTAGTAATAATCTCAATCTTTGCATGGGACATCTGGGTGGTTCAGTTGGTTGAGTGTCTGACTTCAGCATAGGTCATGATCTCATGGTTCAAGGGTTTGAGCCCCACACCAGGCTTTGTGCTGACAGTGCAGAGCCTTCTTTGGATTCTGTCTCCCTCTCTCTCTGCCCCCTCCCCTGCTTGTACCCCCTCTCTCTCTCTAGATATAAATAAACATTAAAAAGTTAAAATAATACCAATCTTTCCTAAAACTATCTGTTTCAATGTATTCAGTAGAGAAGATGAACACTTTGCAGACATCATTCCTTGAATTTGATTTAGGAGATTTGTGAGCTAAGGTTACTGCTGGAATGATTCTAAGCTTAGGGTTGCATTTGGATGCTCAGTTGACTGAATGGATCACAAGAGGCCAGTCATGCTCTCCCTATGACTCAGTTTATTTATCTTTAGAATGGGATTTATGAGCTGACTTCATAGAAATATCTGTGTTTACAAATGCATATGTGTTAATGGATTAGGAAAAATTAAGGCAGTAGGTGGAGAGGGTTCATAGTGTGTGCACAGGCTCCTAATGGCAGTTATAAGTCCAGTTATAAGTCTTCATGAAGAGTTCTCTTTTCACTTCTGTCATCAAGTGTATCAGTTTGTTTGATCAGGATTCAAACCCCATTATAATGTGAAATCTATTCTTCCAGCCACCTTCAGCAAACATTTATAAGACACCTGCTAGGGGTCACGTTCTGCTAAGCATGATGTAAATAAGTCTAAAGAAGACACAGTTCCTGTGAACTATGAACACAAAGAAATCATACCTATAAAAAATAGGTTAAATAAAAGGAAAAAGTGCTACTGTAGAGAGATATGTACAAAGTAGGAAATGGAGAAGAATCAGCTGTGTTGAGTGGAGTTGGTGTGGATCAGAGCAGGTGCCAGGGACATGAGCTGGATGTCCTAGTGTGGGTATGATTAAGGAGAGGGTACTTCCAGCTGTGGTAACAAAGCTTGCAAAGCTCTTGCAGCTGGGAAGCTTGTATCAAGTCATCACTGGGAAGCAGCACACATAGGAGGCGGCATATTAAGAACTAGAATAGAAAGGGAGGAAAGAGTTGGGTCAATTAAAGTGTGCATGTATACACACGTGCACACACATACGCCACACACATACTGCATGCACCAAAAGGCTGCTGGAACAGAAGAAAAGAAGTAGCTAGTGAGGGCTGACAGATTTGGACTGGAATCCTAGATTCTTAATCCTTTTAGATATCAGTTTTCTCATCCATAATATATGATTCATTACATCTACATAGTGGCATTAACATGAGTAGGGATATCTACCACATGTTCTAAAAAATAAAGGAATTGGTACATACATATATAAGTGGATATATTTGCTTAAGTGTATACACATATATAGTTGTATGTCTATAACGTGTTTGCAGAGAGAGATACCCATTGATTTGGTGATGGACAGTCAATACTTAACTTCTTTAGTTCCTTCCCCAATTTCTATGGAAGTCCTTGAAAGAATAGCACATTCATTTAGACCAATGTGCAACAATGACACTAGTTGGTTGGCAAATAAGTGGCTCTCCTTCCTACATTGCCAGCTTTCTTGGGACAGCTGATTAATACTGTCCATGTCTGATTTGCTTCTTCAAGTTGCAGTGTTGCCATTGGCCCTTCACACTCACCTGTACCAAGGGATTTGCTGCCATTAGTTCGTGACTATGCCTTCTGAAGCCGACAGTCACTGCAATAGTCTTGTGCAGCATATTACTGAAAGATGGGGGACTGAGTAGGGAGCAGAGACTATAAAGGGATGGGCACCAATGGCACAGATTTCTGAGTTACACCCAGCACTTGAAATTGTGTTTGAGCACAGGTTTCAGAATTTCCTAGGTATGCTCTCACTCCCTCTCTTGTCAGCTGCTATCTCAGTTTTGTTGCTATAAAATCTTTCTCCTTTTCAGAGAACTCTCCCTGATTTTGATCTGCGGCAACTGTACCCTGGTGACAAGCCACAATCCCCACACCAGCTTCTCTGCCTGTGTCTCAAGGTAGACAAGCTACAGGGCTCTGCTGGCTGTCCTTCCAAATCACCTCCCAGCTTTGTTTCCAAACTCCTGCCTTGATGCGGTGTATGTTTTGATAGAAGGTTAATGCATACGTGAATACACAACTTTTGATTTATTGTCGTTGTGAGCTCATCATTCTTTCCTTTAAATTAAAACTCCCTCCAGATGGGGATCTGTGACACAGATTTATTGATCTGCAATAAAACCTCACTCATAATCTCTACAGCTGCCCATTCATCTTCTCTGGAAAGAGGGTTCATTACTCTGGATGTCCCAAGAATGAAAGCAAGAAGCTAACTTTCTGCTTTTGTTCCTTTTTCCCCCTCCTACGCTTTCTGCTTCTCTCCTCCCTCCCCTTCTCTTTCCAACCCTCCCTTTACTTCATGAGTTCAGGGGAATCCCCCAACAGAATTGCTCCCTTTCCCCATCTCTTCATGTTCTCTTATATCTGTCTTCACTCCCCTGCCACCCACCCCAAAGATGTCCTAACATTTTTAAGCATCTGGAGAGCATTCTGACATTGAATCTGATCTGTGGCTGTCCACAACAGCCCAACCCTCCACTCTGCTCCTTCCAGATGGGTTTGTACACCCTGGTGTGGGCATGCCACTGAGGACTCAGTAGAAGAAGGAGATGCATAAGAAAAAAGAGAACCTCAGCCTCCAGACTGATAGAAATCGGACCAACTGGAAGGTGGGAAGTCCTAGGTCTGTGGCTGAAATGGGTAATTGTGGATAAAGAATGCTTACAATTGTGTGTTTTGTTGGGTCCAAAGAGCCTTCTGATTTATTGCCTAGGAGATATACTGGAGTGCACACATGATCGAGGCTGTTTCCACTGGTCAGCAGATGGCTTGGCCTGTGTGCCAGGAAGTAGGAGAAGTAGCTGTTATCTCAGACTCAACAGAAGGAAGGGCAAAAGGACTTTTGGAGTGATCAGATGGATTGCCTAGTTAGTTTAGTGGAATATCTCTTCATATTGCTAAAATTCTCTTGGATTCCCCTGCTAGAAAAGAAAAAAAAGAAGAACATGGATATCATCTAGTCTAGTGGATTTCAGCTGGAGTGTCATGATACCCTGGTGTGTTGCAATCAGTTGTATGGTATAATGTAATATCCCAGCATGTCACAAGTAATTTGTTATTACCAATAATAAAGTACTGAAGTTTGCAAATGAACTACTTAAAACAATCAATTAGAACAGATTCAAGGTTATACTTATAATAATGTCATTTTCACTCACATGAATTCTGATATGATTTCTTGAATAGGAATGGGATGTAGTTAGAGGTAAGCTGGCAGAAATTACACTTGGTATATAGGGATCTGATGGGCATGTGCTGAGCATCCATCACTGGGAATTGAGAATTACTGTCCTGGTCTGTCTCTTCTAGGCAGGGAGGCTGTCCTTAGAGGAACTGTAAGTACTTATCTCTTGTGCCTTTATAGAATGACTAAGGATGCAGCTTCTCATCCTCATTTTAAAATAGCAAAGCCACAAACCAGAGCCAAACAGTGATTGCCAAATGTACAAATTGTAACCCAAATGTACAAATATGCATTCCAGTGCACACTATCCACTGACCACCACCTCCTCCAACAAGCAGGCATGAGGAGCTTGGGGCCAAAGTGAGGAAGGAACAGGTGGAGGAAGAGAGAGTGGGAAATGAATCACTATTTATCACTGTAATCAGGAAGCTACCCCAAGCAGGTTTAATCACCCCGTGCAGAGAGGGATGCAGAGCAAGTTTATGGTTTACAGTGAGCAGGCTGACACAGCTGATTGATGTCAAATATGTCATGATGTATATTGTAAAGCAGGGAGATTTAATGGTGTAACTCCATGGCAGGCTTAGAAGTGAGTTGCTGCAAAGTAAGGAGTGATGGATGGGCTCATTTACATGTAAAATTGCCAATGGCATTGACAGCACTGGTATGTGAGGAAAAGATAAGAGGCAATAGCAAGCTTCACTCTTGTCCTAGTATTGGAATATTAAAATACAGCTGTGGCAGCATCTGGAATTTGCAACGGACTTTAGAGATGTAATTATTTTTCACCTTTTAGCCCTGAAATAATCTACATCTTTTATAAGGCTTTCTAAGAAGTCACCATACCGTCCCCAGATCAAGTGTTTACAGTAGACTGTGATGCTGGTATGAAATTCAGCTGTATAGAGATTGTTAGCAAACAAAAACACTCCATGGCATTTATCTATCCCTAACAACCTCAAAGTGCTTGCAGAGTAACAGTGTGAAATATTGAAACACCAACTTTAAAACTCCATTTGCCTTTCCAAACTCTTTTTTTTTTCTCATGGGTTTCTCTGCCCCATGCCAGGAAGAGAATTCATCTCTCTCTCTCTCTCTCTCTCTCTCTCTCTTTCTCTGTGTGTGTGTGTGTGTGTGTGTGTGTGCATGTGTGTATGTGTTTCTTTTTTATCCTTCTCTTTCTTTCTCCTGTAATAAGGCTGCCATTATGTGAGGGCTAATATCTATTATATATGAGAATGGGGAATTGATTTATCCTTTCCACAAATAAAGATGTTTGGATCAACTCCAGCTAAACATTCAACCACGTGGCTAGACTACTGGGTGGAGGCTGGCTGGTTGAAGAATACTTCATATGTGTCTACAGTGTTAGAAAAATTACAGTGTACCATTAGAGTCTGCCCACCTGACCTTCTTTCTTCTTTCCCTTCCTCCACCCTGGCGTTCCTATTTTCTCCTCTATGCAATGTACCCCAGGCATCGTGCTGTGTATTAGAGACACAGCCGCAAAGGAGACACTAGATTAGAGTTTGGGATGTAGAGAACAATAAAAACCTCATGACAGTAAGTCGTAATGGCTGCTATAGGGCTGCACAGGAATATCTCTATGGGGCAAAGGGAGAGAGATGGCTGACAGATTAATAGGGAGGACTTGTTGGAGGAGTTAGCATCTGAAGGTAGCAAAACAAAGTGGAATGGGGAGATTTTACCAAGGAAAAAAATGATGTATGTGTGTCCAGAGTGAGAAAGTGTTCGGAAAATTCAAGGATATGCAAGTACTATGATGCAAAAACACAGAAGCACTTGAAAAGGGACAAATGAGATGAGATTTTAAAAAATACAAACAATAAGGGGGTTTCTGGGTGGCTTAGTTGGTTAAGCATCCAAATCTTGATTTTGGCTCAGGTCGTGATCCCATGGTTCATAGGATAAAGCCTCCACTATCAGTGCAGAGCCTGCTTGAGATTCTCTCTCTCCTTCTCTCTCTGCCCCTCCCCACCTCTCCAAATAAACTTAAATAAAAAAACAATCAATATCCTGAGGAGCCTGGCTACACACCTGTTTAAGTGGTGTGGACCATGACAGCCAAAAGTTCCTTTCATACATGTAATGATGCTTTAGATTTGCCATGTCTGTGCATTTGCTTTTAATAAGCAGTATCTTATTATTGGATATGATGGTCAATTGTATGGTTAGAAGATATGTCGACAGTAATAATATCATCAAAACTATTCCTTTGGTGGTGTTCATTTCTTGCCATTAAGCACATCATATTTAAAACTAAGGATTTACCAAACATATATGTCAATTCAATTTAATGTTCTTATGTACTTCTCCAATACAAGATGATTGTTATCATGACAGTAAATTAATTTTATGTGTTAGTTAATAGCATCCATTCTTTATCATCCAATCATTCTTTCATTCCTTCCAAACATATTTATTGAGAATCTCCTAAGTTCAAGGCAATTTGCTAGGTGATAGGGACACAATGATGAATGATATAATGTTTCTTAATGTTTATTTATTTTGAGAGAGGAAAGAGAGAGAGCTGGGGAAGGGGCAGAGAGAGGGGAGAAAGAGAGAGAGCACAAACACGGGAGGGGCAGAGAGAGAGGGAGAGAGAGAGAGAATCCCAAGCAAGCTCCACACTGTCGGCATAGAGCCTCACAAGGGGCTGGATCTCACAAGCCATGAGATCATGACCTGAGCTGAAGTCAAGAGTTGAGACACCTAACCGAGTGAGCCACCCAGGCACCGCAATATAAAGTCTTCATAAACTAATGAGGGAGATATACATATATGTGTAGATATATAAACATGCATAAGTGTATATTAAATATACATATATATATATATAATTATATAGTTATATATGTAAACATGTATCTACATCTGTACCGGTATCTATAGAATGGTTGTCAAAACAACATAAACTGAACTTTTATAAATAAAGGACTGGGGTTCTAGGGATCAGAGAAATTTATGGCCTTTGCTACAGCCTAGGATGCTCAACAGAAGAGACATTTGAGCTTTATCTTAAAGAACGTGTAGGAGTTTTCTATGGGCAAATTTTACAGATGAGGAAGCTAGAGAGTTTTGTTACCTAGCTCACCTACTTAGAGTTTCATTGATTTTCACCAATAAAATCAAAATGTTATAATTCTTAGGTTCATGCAGCTTTACACAATAACCCTTTATTCTTCTAAGGACTCAGTCTCTATATTACTTCCATGTTGCTATCAGCAGTGTAAGGTAGTGGTTAGGACCAGAACCTCTGGGGTCACACAGACCAGGGTCCTAATTTCATCTTTGCCACTTATTAGTCATAAGATCTTGGATGAGTCACTCACTCTCTATCCTTTATTCCTCTCATGTGTAACAGTGCCTACTTCATAGAGTTCATTGAATATTAAAAAAAGGTAATGCACTTAGCTTTGTGTCAAGCACACAATAAGAGTTAAATAAATGTTAGCCATGTATGATTAATATTATTATTATTATCTGTCATTTAACACCTAATGAAACATTGAATGAACCACAACACAGTACCTTTATGGAGCTAATGTACCTCCTAGAAGCCCTAATAGAACACTCTTCTCATCTCTCATCAGGAAAGATGTGGTCCCACTACAATAAATCACCAACACAAAACTGGGTACACATCATCCCTATTCTCTGCTTGCCACTTGGGTTTAACTCCAATTATTTTGCTATTTTCCCTGGTGTTTCCTTTTTGCTATTCAGCTGAAAACTTCATGAATGTGCAGTTTACTTCCTCTTCCAGATCATTAACAAAGCTGCTATGAACGCTCACACCTGGCTCTCCTCCTTCAGACTCCCTCCCTCTAGGTGCCTCCCCCACCTGCTTCTCTGCTAGACCAGATTGTGAGTCCACGCAAATCTGTTCTTATCACACATATACACTTCGTGTAAAAACAAAGGTTCCAGAACTCTTTCATGCAATTTCAGATGGCAGTACATTTTCACTTCTCCCCTCCCCTTGGTGAAAAGAAAAATATATATCAATGGCTTGGATCCTAAGAAGCACTCCTAAACTTGGTCCTACTCTCAATCCAGTGAAAGGAAACTTGAGAAAAATAAAATGAAACTCCAAAATAAAATAGGGAGTTTAAAACCACTCCATGTTCTTGCCCCTTGTTTGGCACTGAATCTCCGTGTCCCAGGCTTTGCTCATAGGTATGTATTGTTTCCACAGCTGCCCCTTGTTCTGCATTTCTGCATCCACCCCTATGTCCTGTCTAGAAAGCTAGACTCCTCTTGATTCCTTCCTCTTCTATCACATCCAGGCAATTGCCAAGTAAGCCCTGACAATTCCAACTCCCAAATGTCTCTCAAAATCAACCTCCTGAACACACTAGGACAATCTTCAACCTCAACACACTAGGGCAATGGCTTCTGACAGTCCTCCTTCATTTTAACTCTTCACCAGTCTATTCTCTACTCAGCAATCAATGATCTGTTAAAATGGATTTGCAATCTTGTTACTCTCCATATGTCCATGGCTTTCTAGCACCCTCAGGATGGGATCAAGCTTGAAGCTCCTTTAATTGGCTGAGAAGGATCTTCTTAACCTTCATGACCCTTCATCTCCAATGCCCTCTTTGTTACCTATTGCTACTTTCCTGTTCTTTTACCTTCACCTTTATGCTGATACTGGCTATCTACAATTTATCTGTTGGTTTTGAGCTTAAATATGACTTCTTTTTGGGAAGCTTTCCAACCCAACTACACTCTGCCCTATGACCCACTTACTTGCTTCCATCGCTTTTTAAATCACCTGATCACAGTACTTACCATACTATGCTCTATTGTAGGTAGACACTGGCTGTGTTCCTTGCTGGGTTGTGCTCTGTGAGAGCAGGCATTACCTCTCTTGCTCACAGTAATCTTCTAGCATAGTCCCTAGAACACAGTAGGTGCTGAATATATATTGGCAGAATTATTTAAGAATGTTTAAAACTAATTTTGAAGGAATCCTTTTGAGATGGGGGAGCAAAGCTAGACAAGGATAAAATCAATATTCCCCTAGGAGTGGGAATGAGAACCTGTCCTCAGAGGAAAAAGAATGGTTTGATTTTCCACCATGTGTTTTCCTGCCACCTGTGCGTCTCCCCAGCCCCTCTCCTGACCGGGATCCAGTCCATCATTTCTCTTAACTTGACAGTCAGCAGAAGGGCCTAAATTGGGATATTTTCCAGAGGCAGGTTGAGTAAGCACCAACTGAGCTGACCCTGATAGAAATGCTTAAGAAGCTTTGCAGGAGGATTAAGTCTTTAATCTTGCTTCCTTTCTGGTGGCAGGAACAGATTCCAGCATGTGGGCAGGGCTGGACTGCAGTGTCTCTGATCCTTGGAGATGCAGGCTATGGGGGTTGTACACTGGAAGCCAGTAGTTGGGAATGGGAATAGAGATCTGGCAAAGACACATTTGTTTCCATTTCAACATTTTAAAAACCCATCTGAATTATCTTCCCTTTTCTCCTCCTTTATTTACAATTCAGAAAGCTTTCCTATTTCTAAACGTGAAGTGGTCTCATTAGTGGCTGGAAAATTCTACATGTGTGGATTATGTAACAACTAAGGCTAAACCCAGAGACACAGAAGCAGAAGAGGATTTATTCTGGATCACACCAAGTGAATCCATGGAGGAAGCATCTGAGGCTTAGTCACTCATCATGAATACATCTCAGATGCACTTCTCCCAAATCATCTGATATTTTCACAGTGTCATGTGGTATACAACATCTGTCCTTCAGCTCTCAGTACTCCTCAAACAGTAGACAGTGCCCCAAAGACTACCTAGCATGGTATTTTTTATTTTAAGTTCTGAAAAAAGAAAGTTGACATTTTTATAAAATCTGGGGTATATCCCTTCTTGGATACCAAATATTTTAGAGGTTTTGTTAATACAGATTAAAGGCAAAAGCAATTGACTTCTGAGTGGGAAAATAATTTTATTGGATATGAAACTAGAGAAAGGCTTTTAAAGATTATTCAGTCCAACTCATCACTGACAAGTGAAGAACCCGAGTCTTGGAGGTTTACCCCCAGATTACACACCCAATATTGACTAAGCTGGTGTTTTACTGTATCACATTAGAAGTTTTAGAAGTTAAGGGTTTTATAATCCTGTGTTTTTGAAGGGACCCCTAGATAGAGTAAAATCAGGTTATGCACAATTTGAGGCTCCTTTCAGCTTGAAGGCTTAGAGTTAGATTTCTAGGCTAAGGGTCCATCCATACCATAGCCTAAAACATAGGAGGCGCTGAGAGAACATTGACTGAATAATGTTGACTTTGTGCTGTCTAGCTTTATGTAATCCAAGTGGGTTTCTGGGTGAATCTGTAACTTCTACATATTTTACCTAACCCTCCCTGAGATTTTTTAACTGTTTTCCCCCCATGGCACAATATCTGTTTCCAGATATTTCTTATTCGGGCTGCAAGTTGTGTGGGCATTTTGAAACCCAGGAGCACATGAGGATACATCACCTTATTTGGTTCTTGCTGGGTCTGTTGTTTCAGGTTTTAATTGCAGTACACTGAGGTGAGTCTCTACCTGAATTGCTCAGACCTTCTTTGCATTCACATCCAGGCTGTTCTGACTCCTCTGTATACCTATGTGAATTTCCCTGAAAGACTCAAGTGTGTCATTGTACTTGTGTATTAATAACGTATCTGATTCATTACTACTGCACCCCAAGCAATATGACCTCAGGGTATATACATGACATTTAAGACCAGGAATTATTTCACATAGAACAGATCTGCTTAAAAAATAAAATGATCTTTAGGGATTTAGGGAGAGTGAGAATTTAATGGATGGAGCTGATTTTGGAAAACAAACACTCAGTCCTCAAACTGCTTCTCTCAGTCCTTTTGTTGTATTAGGAATGGGAAACTGGCCTCAGCCTGACCTCATACTAGCCCTGACTCCTCCTGGGCATCTAGGAGCAGCTCGCCCAGCAGAAGTGCCACCTCAGATTTGCGACTGCTCTGCCATCTCTTAATCAATGACATAAAGAGGCAGGGGAGCCAATGTGAATATCTGGGGAACCCTCAGTCTTTTATATGCAGCATATGTTTGAGTATTTCCAAAGGTTGTCCTGGAAGTGGGTGCTAAGCATCTGCACTGACAATTTCCTCTGCCTATGTCCTTCTACCCCCTTGGCCCTACTTCTCTGAAATAACTCACTGTCTAGCACCAAGGTGTTGGCCACACCATTCCTATTAACAATAACCACCAGCTCTTGCATGCACCGACTTGCAAAGAGGCATGCACTGCCTCTTTATGTCATTGGTTTATACTGAGTAACTTCTGGATATATTCCTAAGCTTGCAGGGACTGAGCAGTAGATGGGGCTGGTGCCAGCTAATATTGCTGGATTTGAATAGTACCACTTACTGTCTTTGCAAATAAGGGTGAATCCTCTTGACTGTGTTCTTCCAAAGAGGTTGTTCATCACCAACAACACTGAAAATGATAGGCTGGGGTGTTTACAAGGAACGCCCTGCACTTGCTTACTCTCACACATTAGCAGATTTTTGAACCCAATAGGCACCAGCTGAAGGAGTCTGAGAGGGACAGTGACCTGTAATCTCCCTCCCTGCTTCATAACCCACCTTCATGCTGCAGTGCATCCTGCACAATGAGTTCCAGGGAATTAATTTAAAATGGTTTTCTACTATCTTGTGGACATCTCTGCAGAGGGGTTCCCACTACCCCAAACCTGCTACTCTCTCCTACTAACTTTAGTAAATGGGTGAGGCACATTTAAATGAAAGAGAAGACATTTTTTAAGGAGTTGTAAGAATCTCTACCTACTGACGGACTAAAATCTCACTAGGTGCAAATGTATCCTTCCTGGAGGAGAAATAAAATCCCTTTTGGCTCTGAAGCCATACATTTGCATATTGATAGAATCCATGGAGTTGTGTAGCTGGGTTGGGATATTAGAAACCATCAAGCACAATTCAGTGCAGCAGTTTGCCTCTTGGGAAGTGGTGAGGAGGGTGATTATTTAACATCTAGTGAGGCAAATATACTCAATTTCCAAAGGCAAGCCATGCTTTGATTTACCCACTAGAGGTGCCATTCGCTCCTTCATTCATTCAATCACTGAACCATTGCTTCTGTGTCAGAAATTGTCAGTAACTGGAGATACTGGAGAGAAATAATAATAGTATCAAAGTGTGTGGCCACAACACTTATCTTTACTGTTTATCCACAATTGCCGACTGCCTGTGTAGCATCTATGCAGAGATAACAGGCATTACACGTTCTTATCTCTGCCTCATATCACATGCACATCTTTGATCTGTCCACAGAGATTTAATACATAGAAAAAGCACTCAGTAAACATTTGTGCTGATTGTTCTACATGAGTTCTGGGTCATAGAGCTGCCAAACACAAAGGGACTATATAAGGGACTGTATAGGTATCTAGTTACCAGATCCACCCCCCGCCCCCACTTTGTAATAGACAAGGACACTGAGATTCAGAAAGTTTAGCTTATTTGCCAAAAGTCACAAAGCTAGTTGTTGGTGGAGGTGAAACCATACCCCACTTGTCTTAATTGCCTTCTGGGAACTCTTGGTACTATATGAATTCATGACAAAACCCTGGAAATGCAGCTAAAGACTGTAAGAGATAACCTAGGTTACAGGGTTTCAATGTTGGCTGCACATTTATAGTCATCTGGAGGAGCATGCAAACCCACTGAAGACAGGCTTCTACTCCCCGGAAATTTTAAGTTACTTGATGTGGGATCAGTTCTGGACTATAGAATTTATAAAGATGTCCTAATGATTAATATGTATTGCTTTTAATGGACCATTCACCTACACATTCTACTGACGTGTTCATTCATTCATTCATCCATTCATTTCACTCCACATATTTCCCTAAATAATATTAGCAAGAGAGATGTACATTGGAAATCTCCAGAGGAGTCCATATCCTGTGTCAGAAACATTCTGCTAGGCTTCTAGCATACCACAAGCACTTGCCAAATCCCTTATCTTGTTACTAAACATCACTAACAAGCAGGATTAGCCAGAAAGCCCAGGAAAACTTAGAGTGGGACCCCTTTTCCAAGTTTGCCCCACACAGAAGCCACTCGAAAGCCCTGCCACTATCCGCTGAGACCACTTTCACGTTCAGGGCTGTGACAGAAGGCACCAGGGGCTTGTTTCCCTTTATTTACTTTTAATTATAATTTTCCTGTGTGGTTCTGCCCTCCCGTGAGAGTGGCAGCACCCTGTTAATGGGATCATGTGGTGTGGAGGCTGCTGTGCGCGTGTGTGCTGCTCCTCCTGTCTCTGAATTTCACCCAGATAATTGATTTTGGTCTGTTCCCTGACACTTGCCTTTGCGGCACAGGGTGTTATTAGGGCCTTTGTTCCATTTTTGAGTGACAAAGCCTTTACAAGCCAGCCGAGCAAAAGCAATTGTTGCATCTCTCACTTTTCTTATTAACTAACAGAGAATTGCAGGCAGCTTGAAACCCGCTGAGAGAAATAATAACATAAGCGGCTGCTTGGGAGCAAAGTGGGTCCTTTCAACCACAACAGCCTGGTGAGATTAACAAGGGCCCCTCCTCTCATTTATCCGCTGGATCTGAGCTCTCCATCTTCTGTCTCCATCCCCATTGTCTTTCTCCCATTACATCTTTGTTTCTGGACACCTTTCCACCACCTAAACCCAGCACAATGTTCTACTGAGAAGGGCTACCTGAGATTCCAAGTGGTAATAGGATGCCCCACATGGACATCAGCCCTGCTCTGTGCCCCAGTTCTCTAGGGATTGGAGTCACCCACCCCAATGTCTGCTGCTCTCTAGAGTTTAGGAGCTTTTGTGCTTGCTTTTACATAGCTTTCAAATAAGATATTGGTTGTGAAAGATTTCAAACATACAAAAGAGAAAGACAGAAAATGAACATTAGCATATCTACCACTCAGATTAACAAAAAATATGTCACCCATACAGATGAATCCTTTCATGGTCCATTCAGCCCCCCTCCAACCCCACAGAGTTTGAGACCATTCCAAATTTGATATCATCATCCTCAGGCATTTATTTATATTTCTACCACATATGTGTGTGTCACTAAGCAATGTAAAATACCACTGGCATGCTTTCAAACTTACACAAATTTCTCATACCATGTGTATTCATCAATTCAAACATTTTACACATGACTTTCTTCCAATTGAAACATGAGCTAAAGTTGCTCATTGTTTACCTTGAGTACTATATTTTATCCTGTGATAAATCACAATAACGCACTTATATATTTGTTTGTTGGGGGTGGTTTGGTTGCTTGCATACATTGTGCTGTTACAAATATTGCTGCCCATCACATCTGGGATTCCTAAATCCTTGTGCACACACTCCAACTTTTCCTAAGGCACAGGCCGAGACATGGGATTGCCAAGTGGTAAGGGTGGTGCATTTTCAACTCTAGTAAGTGATGCCAAGGTGTATCCAAAGGGATTTTCTCCCAAAATTGTAAGAAAATGAAAAGTATGGATTGTTATTGCTATTTCATGTGTGAGCACAGGGAAATAATTTCTCCCTTTGTGTGGGCAGAGAGACAATCACATGGGAAAAGAAAACCACTTTCTCCAAGTTTATAGTCTTGCTCTCCCACCATCCAGGATGTCCTAGCTGAAAAGAAGCATCACAAGATCCACTTGCTAATGGAACTAGAAACTCATCCCTTACTCCTGTTTTCCTTGGTGACTTTGATTTCAATTCTAGAGCCGTTGGGAGGTAAGATCCTTAGTCACAGACATACTCTTTCCTGTGGCCAGGCAGAATGATCTCTGCTCTGTGGAAAGATGTTCTTATTTGCCCAGAATTCCAAGCCAAGTGACACTCTTTCCTCTGTTTCCATGTAAGTTTCAGGGGGAGTCGACTGGGCACACTGGCAAAAACTTCGATTTTGCTGTAACAGTTTGTCTGGGATTTACATTCTCACCTTCACTAGTATTGTGATCATAAACAAATACTTAACTTCTCAGATTCTGTGTTGTTATCTGTAAAAGGAGAATGATCACATTTGCTTAGGGAAATGAAGCATAGTTAAAAGCACAATGCTTGGCATTCGGTGACTGCCCAGTAAATGGAAGATGTGGTGTTAAGTGTATGCTGTGCCCTGCACAGCTGGCATAAGGTGGCTTGAACCCTTCACTGGAGGAAAGGCTCCTCTTAGAGGATCCTTGCCCCCCACCTCCCTTCCTTCAGACTCCAGTCCCCCGGGTTGGAACATACTGGGTATTTGGACCTCATGGGTTGATTTATGACAGTTTAGGGAAGAAGTAGTGTTCAGAGAGCTTTCCAAGACCTACCCTCATTCTTACCCCAAGGAGACATTTAGAACCAGGTTTTGTGGAGACAAAAGTCTCAGATATGTGCATGTGAGGCTCCTCTCTTGACCCTCTTCCCCACCTTCCTGTAACTGTGCTGTAGAATGTACAAGAGAAACTTCCTATCTCTCTCAGTAAAAACTCAGTCATGTTGAGACATCTCTGGGATCTCTTTAGAGGTGGGTGAGAGGGCAGGTCAGAATTCATTGCACCTACAGGGCACAAGTCTGTGGTGCTTTTATGTCATTTCCTTCCTCACAGGTATTCTTTCCTCATGCAGTTGTTGCCCCATTTAATGGCCCTTCTGTCTTTGTTTCTGTCTCCAGCTCCTCTTCTCCTGATGCTCTTCTCGCCCTTTCTTTATTTTCTTACTCTTCTGGGCCTCTTGGCACCTCCTGTCCCCAAGACTCTCATGCAGCCCTTTCAAATGAATGCAGCCCTTTCAAATGAATGATAACTGCAAGGAATAGAATTGTTAAAAAAAAAAAAAAAACAATGTTTTCTGCGCACCAATGTGTAAAATGTACAATAACAAAGCAGAACGGCACTAAATGAATTATGGTTAAAAAAAAAAAAAAAAACAAATTACCAACCTGTCAAATACCATTAACACTTGCATCCGTAGGAAGAATAAGAACGTGTGTACAGAGGGAGCTTTTCTTCTTTTGCAAAGCAAATATCAGTCCCTCATAACAGCTGGTTTCAATGTCTTGAATGAGTAACTGATAAAGAAAAGGGAAGCAGAAGACTCTCAGATGAATCGTTTCTCATAGTGTCAATGTCACGTGTTACTTCTGTGTGCGGTTCTGATGCATGCTTATGTTTGAGTAAAGGCTCACTGCTTTCCACGGGCTTAATGGTATTTTATTCCATAGGATAGGGCAGATAGAAAAGGGGAAACCTAGGCAACTGGAGTGGTGGAGGGATGGAGAGGTGGATTTTTTAACTTGAAGGGTCGATTTGCTTTCAAAAAACAGGCTTGTTTAAAAGGAAAGCCACATACACAAGGAAATCTCTGTGTAGAGACTAATAGGCAATATCCATTTGGGCAGAGAGCAGTTGCTTTCTCCTTACTTTCCTTTTTCCTTTATAATGCTGAAAGTCAGTATACAAGGAAACTGGGTCTTTAATCCCATAGGGGTTTGGCCTTCACAGAGACACCTCAGAGTTCATGTAAGGAATGGGGAAGAAATTATATTTCTTGGGAGGTGAATTGCACTAACGGTGATAATCACAGGACTCCCTGAGTCCATGGAGATTCTTCATTGATTTTCTTTTCCAACATTGGATAAGAGAAAACTTGGCCACTGGAGGCAGAGCAGAATCCAAACAGATTCTCACCTTGCAGTTGCTCACAACTTCTTTGAATTGATATAAATCTCTTGGCTTTGCTTTCAGAGGAAAATTAAATGGCCAAGGCATTAGTTGAGTATAAAATTAGAAGTGGGAGAAACTAAATTATAAACAAATTTTGCTCATGTGGTCCACAGGAGAAGCACATTACATCTTTGTTCAAGGAAGGCATTTGCTATGAACCCCCAGGATGACCTGTGACAAGTTCTAATTAACAAGTATCTGCTTCTGTTCTCTGTTAACTAGAGATAATACTTCTTACTAGACTTTAATAGAACAGAATACAGCCTTTTAAAGTGCCTTGGGACACCTTGAGAAAAATAAATGTAGAAATATAAATTAGTATTAATGCTATCATTGCTTAATTGAAAAGAACATTTTCTTATCATAAAAAAAAAGAACTTTGAGTTAGAGAAGCATTATGGTTATACTATTTCAACTGAAACTAAATTGATTTCAATGGCTAACCTAAACATTAAAGAGTATTACTTTGGCCTGTGTTTACATTTATAATGTCCAAGTACAAGTGTATGAGTCAGGAAGATGTGAGATTAAGTGGAGACTTTTCAGTTTCTGTTTGTTCCTTGTACAATTCAACACTGTGTATGATTACAGTGTTACTTGCATTTAAGTGCTTTGTTTTCCCCTGGGTTACAAACATCTAAAGGAGGAGGGAGGATAAGAGGATGAAGAGAATTGAAAAGAATTCTCAAAAGGCATTGTAGAGCACATCAGCTGAGGACTGAGTTATAAATGAATCTGAGGAAGAGACATTTAATTTCCTTCCACATAAGCTTGAAGCTGAACAGTAGAACTTACCAGGCATAATTTTACTTACCAGGAGCAGCAAATTTTAAAAATACTTCTTTGTCTAGAGGAAAATAATTTAAGCTATTTGGTAATAATTATCTGTTACATTTGTTAAGCATGTTGCAGTTCATTGTTCCCTATAATTTCTACATAATTCAATTCCACAAATATTTGGTGAGTGCTCACTAGGTTTCAGGTTAGTGGTGGGTTTGGGAACGTAAAGCTTAAAGAAGTCATAATCTCAAGGGGGTTACAGAGTATGAGATAGACACATAAGATAAATGAATAGAAGGTAACGTGGCCAATTCTGTAATTATGGAAAATATAAACCACTGGGAGAGCATGGAAGAGTGAGCAATTAATTCTGCCTGGGATTGCACTTAAATCAATCCAGAATATGTATTTATGTAAGCATTCATTCATTCAAATAGCAAATAATTTTTTGCTTGTCTACACTGAGACAGATCTTTCACTAGCCAAAGAATGACATGAATGAAACACAATTATACACTGAAACAAGTTGAAAAATAAACAAATCTTATTTAGGTATTGGTCTTCCTCAGGGATGCCTTTCCTCATCTGGTAAGGGAACAGGGGAATTAGTAGGAGTTAACAGCATAAAAGAGAGAGGGAAAACATTCCAGACAGAAGGAAGGGCATGGATAAAGCTTTGTTGTAGGAGGAATGCAAGTCCCAGGGGACGGAAGAGCAAGGAGGAACATGGTGTGTATATTAGTTTGATAGGTCTACTGTAATAAAGTACCGCACACTGGGTGATTTAGAATTCTGGAAACTGTAAGTCTGAGATCAGAGTGACAGCTGGGCTGGTTCCTTCTAAGGGTTATGAGCAAAAATCTGTTCTGATTCTCTCACCTAGTTTCTGGGGGTTGACTGGACATCTTTGGTGTTCCTTGGTTGTGGAAGCATCGTGCTGATCTCCGTCTTCATCCTCATGCAGTGTTCTCTCTGTGGGTGTGTCTGTATATAAATCTTTCCTATTTTCTAAAGTCACCAGTTGTATCAAAGTAGGGGCTCACCCTACTTTAGCATGACCTCATCGTAACTTAACTAATCACAACTGCAAAAATGTTATTTCCAAATAAGGTAATGTTCTGAAGTATTGGAGGTTAAGTCTACAGCATATGTATTTGGTGAGGGGGCAAGCCAGGCTGACACTCTTTGCCTTTGATTATTTGAGAACTGATAAATCATGTTAGGGAGTTGGCTCTTTATTCTATGATTTGGAGCAATGAGTGATGTCAAATTTGCATTTCAAAAACATCTTCCCATTTTTTCATGTAGGATTCATTACAGAAAGATTAGATATGGACAGATTCTTTGGAAACTATTGCAGTCATCTAGGTGAGAGATGATGGACTAGAGTACAGCAGGAAGGAGAAGATTTAAAAGAAGAGAAATTAGTAGATTAGGGTGATGCTTAAGAGGTAAAATCAAGGACCATGTGATAGATTTGAGTGGTGAAGAAGGATAGGGTGAAGGATGGCAACTGGATGGAAGGCAGTGCCATTTAGTGGCACAGGACCATATTTAGGAAGGAAAATCTTTAATTTAGTCTCCACTATGTAGAATACAAAGAACCTTTGAAATAACCTAGAGGAGATGTTGAGTATGTTGTTGGAGTGCCTTATAGCTCAGCAAAGAGATCTGAGGTAAGATATAAATTGGGGGATGATAATTTTTTTATGTTAATTCATCAATTAAGCCATGCATATGAATAAAATGTCTTAAGGAGAGGGCAATATAAAATGGGGAAAGTCTGGGGATATGCTTGCCAAACTAATACTAAAGGCTGGTAAGGGAGTGATAACTTACAGAAGAGAAGTGACCAGAGAAGTAGGAGAAAAGCAGTCAAACAAGTCAAAGGAGGAAAGTATTTAAAAAGAGGGGAGTGTTTAACAATAAAATGTTAATTGAGACAAATTAAATGGGGGCAGAAGAGGTGTCCATTTTCATATCATGAAAATCATTGAAGTCTTAGCATGGGACCTTAAGACAATAGTTAATGCAGTGGAATGAGAAGTAAATGGGAGGAGGGGCGTCTGGGTGGCTCAGTCAGTTAAGCATCTGACTTCACCTCAGGTCATGATCTCTCAGCCCATGAGTTTGAACCCTGCATCAGACTCTGCTCTCACAGCTCAGGGCCTGGAGCCTGTTTTGGATTCTGTGTCTCCCTCTCTTTCTGCCCCTCCCCTGCTTACACTCTGTCTGCCTCTCTCTTTCTCAAAAATAAGTACACATTATTTTTTTTAAAGAAGTAAATGGGAGGAGAGGAAATAGATAAAATATATACAATTCTTTTGATAATTTGTTTGACTGAAAACAGGAAGCAAAATGGGCTATCAATGTAGGATGTGTAAAGTCAAATGAAAGGTTCCAAAGATAGATTGGGGCTGTTTAAAGGCTGATTTTTATAGAGAGCAAATATGTACACAAAAGAATGAAAGAAAACTCAACAATCTTAGGTTCTGGAGAAAGCTGAAGGGATAAGAAACAGTTAAATATTGAGAAAGAGAGAGACAGAGCAAGGGAAAGAGAGATGAGTTTAGGTAAGAGGAGTAAAAACTTGTACATTGTACTAGTATGGAAGAAAAAGAGAATGGGTCTTAATATGGGTATAATAGTGGGTATGCTCAGTTTGAGAATAAAAACAGAATGGTTTTCTAATAACTTCTGCCTACTTTTCTGAAAAATAAAATCCCTTTTCTCCTATGGCCATTAAGTATTCTGAATTATACCTGTTTAATTCCATAACAATTCAATTGATTAAAATTTTATAACTTGGGCAATCTGGTTTGATGTTATAACTTCATATGTTATTAAATTCTGCTTTACCATAAAAATTCAGAATTTGGTTTGAACGGCTTGGAATGTAACGGACATGTAGATTTAGTCCGCTCACTCACTCCTTAAACCCTTCAGTCTACCTTGGATAGGTGATGTTCATGCAAGGAAAGAAACAAATGAAAAAGTCCTTGACTCATTTCATCTTTGAGGGCACAGGTAAGTGTGAAGAGATGCAAAAAGATATTCCATCAAAATGGAAACCAAAGAGACCAGCAGTACCTATGCTTATATTAGACAACATAGACTTCAAGTCAAAAAATGGTAACAAGCAACAAAGGTCATTAACTAATGATAAGGGGATCACTTCAGCTAGAAGATATAACAATCATAAAATATAGGTACCCAACATCTGAGTATCTAAATATATTAAGCAAATATTATTAGACCTGAAGGGAGAAGTAGACAATGACACAACATAGTAGGGGTCTTCAATATCCCTCTTTCAACAATGTGTAGATCATCCAGACAGAAAATCAATAAAAAAATTTTGGATTTGATTACACCTTTAGATAAAATGGACGTAAGAGACATGTATAGAATATTCTATCTAACAGTAGCAGAAAACACATTCTTCTCAAGTGCACATGGAACATTCTCCAAAATAGCCAATATAATAGGTCACAAAAAAAGTCTTTGCAAATTTAAGAAAAATGAAATCATATCAAGTTTCTTTTCCAACCACAATTGCATGAAACTAGAAATCAGTAACAGGAGAAAGGCTGGAAAATTCACACATAGGTGGAAATTAAACAAGCACTCCTGATCAACCAGTGGGTTAAAGAAATAATTTTAAAAATCTTGACACAAATAAAAATGGAAACATAGCCTACCAAAACACAAATCAGTCTGCGTAAGAAGCTCTAACAGAGAAATTTATAGCAATAAATTCTTGCACTCAGAAAAAAGAAAGATCACATAAAACCAACTTAACTTTACAAGTCAAAGAATGAGAAAAAAAACTAAGTTAGTAAAAAGAAGAATAAAGCAAAGATTAGAACAGAATAAATGAAATAGAGACCAGAAAAACAATAGAAAAGATCAGCAAAAGTGAGAGCTGTTTTTTTTTAAATATAAATGAAATTGGCAAAACTTCAGCTGAAGTAACAAGAAAAGGGAGAAGACTCAAATAAAATAAGAAATGGAAGAGGAGACATCACATGTGGTACCACAAATAAACAAGTAAGTAAATAAATAAATAAATAATACTGTAAGATACTACTATGAGCAATTGTATACCAGCAAATTGAGCAACCAAAAGAAACTGATAAACTTCTGGAAACATACAATCTACCAAGACTGACTCATGAAGAAATAGAAAACTGGAACACAGTAATAATGAGTAAAGAGATGAATCAATAATAAAAAATCTCCCAACAAAGAAAAACCTAGGACCCCATGGTTTCACTGGTAAATTCTACCATAAATTTAAAAACTAATACTAATACTTCTCAAAATCTTACAAAAATTTAAGGAGGATAAAATGCACCCAAACAAATTTTACAAGGCTAGTAGTACCCTGATACCAAAGCCAGATAAGGACACTACAAGAAAATAACCGTACAGACCAATATCTCTGATGAATATAAATTCAAAACACTTCAACAGAATATTATAAAACCATATTCAACAGCACATTAGAAGGATAATACACCACATTCAGGTGGGATTTATTCCTGGGACGAATGATGGTTCAACATATGGAAATCAATAAATGTGATACACCACATTAATAGAATGAAAGATAAATATCTTATGATCATCTCAATTGATGCAAAAAAAAAGAAAGCATTTGGCAAATTATAACATCCTTTTGTGATTAAAATAAAAACAGTCAACAAATTGGGTATAGAAGGAACATATCTCAACATAATAAAGTCTATGTATGACAAGGCCACGTACTAACATACTTAATGGTTAAAAGTTCAAAGCTATCCTCCAAAGATCAGGAAAAAGACAAGGTTGCCCACTCTATCCACTCCTATTCAGCATAGTACTGGAAGTCCTAACTAGAGAAATTTAGCAAGAGAGAAAAATAAAAGACATCCTAATCATAAAAGAGAAGTAAAACTGTCTTTGCTTGCAGATATTATCTTATATATAAAAATTCTAAATATTTCACCAAAAGTTCATTAGAATAAGTAAACTATTTAGTCAAGTTGCAGGATATAAAATTAACATATAGGAATCAGTTGCATTTATATACAATAACAACACAATTTCTGGAAAAAAAAGAATCAAATAATTCTATTCAAAATAGTATCAAAAATATTTAGGAATAAATTTAACAAAGATGGTGAAATATTGTACATTAAAAACTACAAGATTAGTGTTAGCTAATGCTATGGTAATCCCTTTGCAATATTTAAGTGTATCAAGTCCACATTTTTTACACCTTAAACTTACACAATGTTATATGTCAATTATATCCGAATAAAACTAGAAAAAATTAATAAGTAAAGGACAATATCTGCCCAAAGAGAGTTGGTTACACTCCAAGTTGTGGGTCTTAACTACTCACTTAGCTTATTATGTGTAGACTCAGAAAGGGCAGGTGGAGAACCCTATAGTCCAGCTAGTAGAGTATCAAACCCAAGGAATCCCTAGTTGATGTTAGTCCTTTAAGAACCAGGAATCAACTGCTTCTTCCAGCTGACTCAGCTGATTTGCACTCATCGCTTTTTTCAATTACTCTAAACTTTTGCCCCACATGAATGAAGTCCCCAGTAAACCTCAACCCCACAATGTCAGCCCCTCCTACACCCTCTGTGCCGTGGACACAGATACATTATGCATAAATTTCCAGAACTATTAGGAACTTGAAGGAATAGTCTGGGATCTCCTTCTCTCGTCATCCATTCCATTTCTTCTTAGTACTTATTTCCTCATCTGAGTAATACAAGTCAGGCCAGTAAGCCTTGCAGCTCAGCAGATTATTAGCTGGGTGATAACTGTCAGGCTTATTTCATTATTACAGATAGCCATTGATTTCATGAGAAATGTTTGTAGCAATCCCCTTCCACTTGAAAAAAAAAAAAAAAAAGAGAGTGAGGGTAAATCAGGAGGCATCCTTGCTTTCCCTGTTCCTCACAAATAGTACTTTCCTCAAAAATGCTCCTTTCTAGCCTTCTATTTTAGGACAGAGGGATTGAAGAGCAGAAACCTTCCAGTCAAACTCTTAAGGAGGTGACTGGAACCACAGCGGCCATTTATCTGAACTGATAATGTGGAATAGGCAATTGTTGATAAATTCTAAAAAATTGCAAAAGGTCTACTTAGCACTTTATCTCATCTGATTATGTAGGTAAAAAGTTGAGAGTGGAAGGTAGTTGGAGTGCAAGTTCAACAGAGTAACAGAGAAGAATTTCTAAGCATTAATGGGGATTCACTAGCAGTCAGTGATAATGTATTTATACAGAGATCAATCTGCCCTACTGTGTGACAATCTCCAGCTATACTTGGCTATTCAGATGAAAGCATGGACAAAAACATATGTTTGGATCCCTACTCATTTCAAAATACAAGAAAGGTGCAAAGGAAACCAAGGGGCAAGGTAATCTGAGATATTAGCAAGACTATAATTGACAAGAAGGGCCATGGAATCCAAATAATTTAGGAGAAAATGTAGAAAGAGAGAATGTTGATGTTGGGGGAAAAAAAAGAGGAATCTCAACATAATATCTCATATAGTCTCAATATAAATGTAATCTATAATATAATAAATATAATATCAAGATATCCGTGGGCTTTACACATTTTTTCAGTGGAAGTCATTTTAAAATACTAGATAGTACGATGTTATGGAAAGACAGTAGAAGCTTAAATCAATTTTTAAAGTAGGTCAGTTACAGATTGTGATAAATATTGTGATCTCCATGGGAGCAGATCCTTAAGGTGGAGTGGGGAAAAGGGTTATTGATTTTTAGTAAGTCAAGAATGGAGAAGTCAGGATTTTGAATAAATTATGTAACTTCTAAAGTCTTTGATGAATGAGGAGACAAGGAGGTTAGTAAAATGGCAAGAAGGAGCTATGGACATGGAATTGACAAATGGCAATTTTAACAAGAAAGTAAATCAGTAGTTGTATGGAAGGGGCAGTGATGATCAGGAAGGACACCTCCACACCTGCAGACTCTGAAGCAAGTGTCAGTTTGAGAAAATATAAAGCCAAGATTGCAAAGAAAGAAGTGTCCTCAGTATATATTGAAGTTTAGCTAGCTGGCTAAAGTTAAATGGTTATCTTGAAGTTCAAGTTATTTACGGGTAGGTAAATATAGATATCTGGTGTCATTATGGATCGTATCTTGTCATATTCCAACAAAATGACCAAATGTCATAGACAGTTACCTCCCTAGTTTCTAAGTCCATCCTTTTCATAATCTTAAGATTATGCTTGTCTGTACTTAAATGATCTCGTAGCAACATTTGGTGATAATAGTTTCTAGGTGTGCCATTTCAGGCTCATGCATATAAACCAGTTTCCTATTGGGAAAAAAAATGTTTCAATATTTGATCCTCATTTTTCTTCCTTCTCTGGGAAGAATTGTTATGTTTATCATTCTGGTATCAAATGAACTGAGTTTAAATTTCTTGTTCAATGCATAGCTGTGTGACCTTGAAAGCTTTTAAATCCTCCATGCCTTGTTTTCCTATGTAAACTGAAGGGAGGGAAAATCTTTACCTCACAGGGATGTTTTTAGGTTTAAATTAAATGATTCATGCAAAGCACTTATCACAGTTTTGACCATAGCAAATGCTCAATAAATGTTAGCTGTTATTGTTTGCATGATTATTGCCACCATTACCTTCACCCAATTACCACCATCACCACTACTATGACCACCATCATCACACCACTATCACATCTACCATCACATCCACCATCACCATCACCATCACCACAACCTCCACCACCATCACCTCCACCATTACCATCATCGCCTCCACTGTCACTACCACTACCACCACCACTATTATCACCATGGCCACCATCAGCATCACCATTAGCATCACCACCACATCTACCACCATCATCACCATCACCTCTACTGTTACCATACTACCATCACCACCGTCACCACTGTTACTACCACCATCATCATCATCACCACTACCACTGTTACTACCCTCTGATTCTGATCATCGGATGTCTTTTCTTTCCACTTATTTAATAGCATCTCTTACTACCAAATTAATTATTTCAACTTCTATTACTCCTGGTATTTTTTTTATTCTGTTCTTCTGATTATTCTAAGGTCTACTAACCTTTCAATGTATTAGAATAGCTGAAGCTTACTTTTATATTTGAAACTAGGTATTCAATGAAATTAACCATACACAATTGAAGCAGGTAAAAACACTTATTTTAGCCTAATGATGACCACCTTACCATGACCACCTCTGTCTTTCTGTCTCTGTCTTTATTTCTACACATATATTCATGCTTATGTCCAAAGGTCAAAGTTATACAACCTCCTTAATCATCCCTTTACTTAAATATGGATGCTAGTGATGAGCTCTTCTGGAGCACTGATCTCTCTATCATCTCAAAGTAAACCTTTTTCCTACTTGGGACTCATTTCTTGAATTGAAAATTGGAGATCCAAGATGTTGAAGGGCTTTTTTTAACATATATGTATGAAAAATTAATAAATGACTAAAACTGTCATGGTTTGCATTTTCTTAGAAAACATATTAATAAACTGATATCTTTTGAAGGTGAAGCATGGCCACGAACAAGCTGTAGTCCCATCCTGATAAGAAAACTTTGCAATGAGATTAGATTCCACATGCTTGGAAAATGGCAAAGCAGGACACATGCATGCACACTGAGCTCAGGTTGGACTTTGTGTGTACTCTAAAAAGAGTCACTGCCCCAGTTTGGTGAGTTCTCCAAGTCTTCAGGAGGTCAGGAGTCCAGGCAGCTTCTCCAGAGTGCAGACCATTATTAAAACCGCCCCACTCTCAAATTTATAAATGTGTAAAGTGTTCAGGAGAACTGACAACTTGGGTAGCAAATAATCATTCCATGGGGAAGTCACAGCTTGAACTCCAAAGGAGAGCATTCTGGAATTGCATTCATACCATGGCTTTTCAGGAAAAATTAGGTCGCAGACACTCTCACTCTGAATTAAAGAGAATGAATTTTACTTGACTACTTTCAGACCAGCTCTGTGTTCAGATTATCTCAGGTTCACAGAAATCCCTTAAATATTCATGCAAGCATAAAGGATCCCAAAATTAATCTACATACTGGAGGTAGAGAGCAGAGATGTCTGATTTCCAGGTACATATATATGTGAAGAGCCAATATTACTAAATTCTGCACCTGAGGAAGATTCTTCTGCATACCAGATGGATGACAAAAGGGAAAACACTTTGTTTCAAAACCTACTTCAACTCCCAAGTCACCCATCAAATAATCTACACACACTCAAACACAAGCACAAACACATCAAATTCTAGATGTTAGAGGAGGAAAAAAAAAAGAGAAAAAACACAGGCCATATGTATGCATGATGCTGCTTCTTTTCACTCATGAGTTCAGAGTAATTTTTTCACCTGCTAACTCAGTGTCAGAGTCTGAGAGACCAAATTCAGACTAAACTGCCAGGGGACTAAGCATGTGATGTTTGGCAAAGTAATCATTACAAAGAAACCTTACTTCTAAAGAAAGAAACATGGATGCCCTGAGGAGAATTTGACCTGTATGTTTGTTCTTTGATGGAAAAAAAAAAAAAAAAGCATGATTCTATAGACTCACTAGAAGTAAAGACTTTACTATGAGCTTTACTTCTAATCACAACATAGGACAACTTTTGTTGTGATAAATTCCAATGGCCTATGGAAATTAATCTTGACTTTTCCTCAGCCTGGATATGAGGCAATCTAGTACAGGGAAACCCAGAACAGGATCTGGAATCAGAGTTCTGGGCCCATCACTTACCTATTCTGTGGCTTCAGATGAATTCCTAAGACTTTCCGAGCCCAGGTTTCCCTGGCTGTAAATCAAGGAAAATAATAGTAACTCTCTCTCAGGGTTGCTCTGGGGATCATTTGAGAGAAGTATATGCCTGCACGTATGTGTGCATGTAAAAACACACACACATATACTCACACATACATATACACTCACACACGTATACACATTATGTACTTACATGCATGTGTACATACATATATAAGAACATGCCTTGAAAATTAAGTGCTATTGAATGATAAATTAATATTAAAATACAATTTAGACTGCTCTTTGTTTTTTTTTTAACGTTTTTATTTATTTTTGAGACAGAGAGACAGAGTATGAACGGGGGAGGGGCAGAGAGAGAGGGAGACACAGAATTGGAAGCAGGCTCCAGGCTCTGAGCCATCAGCCCAGAGCCCGAAGCGGGGCTCGAACTCACAGACCACGAGATCGTGACCTGAGCTGAAGTCAGACGCTTAACCGACTGAGCCACCCAGGTGCCCCTAGACTGCTCCTTGTAAGGTATTTGTTGTAATCAGATTTTCCCTTTACTAAGTATGGACTAATTAGCAATTGTTCATAGGATGAACAAAATGTATGTGAAATGGCAGGGCTAGAATTATAGTCAATGTCCAAAAATAAAGTTTTTCTTTGCATGGATAGAGCCAGCTCACAAGACTGGCAGCATCTCTACCTTTATGTGTGAACCAAAAGATGGCTGTCAAGGCTAAATGAGACATTAATTGTGACTTGAGGTCTTTTAAGATAAAATTCAGTGAAATGAACATATAGTTCTTAGTTGGTTCTTGTTTCCAACCCACCATTTTTTCTACTCATACCCATGTCCTAAAGGAAGGAGCTCTGAGGTAGTAGTAATTGTGAACAACGTGGTGTTCAGGGACACTGACCTTCACATCATCAAAAACCCATGTACAACTTTTGACTTCCCCAAAACTTAAATTTTAATAGTTTACTGTTGACCAGAAGCCTTACGGATAACATAAACAGTCAATTAACACATATTTTGTATGTCATATATATTATATACTGTATTCTTACAATAAATAAGCCAAAAAAGAAAACGTTATATATAAAATCATAAAAAGAAAATACATTTAGAGTATTGTACTGTATTTATCCAAAAAATCCACATATAAATGGACCCATGTAGTTCAAACCTGTATAAGGTCAACTGTGTAGCCTAGTGGTTAAAGGTGATGCTACATTCAAGGACACAAACTGTGCTATACAAAAAAGGTAACTTCGTTTTTCTCCCTATAATAACTAAATTTCTGTTCCCAGACTCCATTTTGCCCAATGACAGAAATCACCTCATTATTTCCAAGGTTTTTCTCAGCAGTTTTATAAACTCTCTTCTCCCTTCCCCATCCTGTTGTTTTCTCTCTTTCTTCTTAGGATCTAAGGTCTAATAATCTTATGTAGCCTTGTGGCATGGGGGTGTGGTGAGGTAGGGCAAACATATGGATTCTCATTTTTATCTTGATATTCTCTGCCTTGCCTTTGTTTATTGGCCTCTATTTCATCTCACTTTATTTCTCTGTCTTTGTTCTACTCAGAGTGGGGGACTCAGAGCCCACCAGACTCATGCTCCTTTAGCAAGATTTTCAAGGTTGAAATTCCTTAAGGCTCAAGATGAGGGCCTCCTCCTTCCTCCTCTATATTCTCTCATTCTTCCTTTCTTCCATAGCCATGGCCCTAAATATGACCTATAGGCCACTTGTTGGAGAAAATGTATACTTTCTGCTTCTAATTAATTGCTTATTAAGCCTTTTTTAAAAATGTTTACTTATTTATTTTGAGAGAGAAAGAGCAAGCTTGTAAGCAGGATAAGGGCAGAGGGGAGAGAGAGAATCCTAAGCAGGCTCTGCACTATGAAGAGCCCAACATGGGACTCGATCTCACAAACTGAACCAAAATCAAAAGTCAGTTGCTTAACCAACTAAGCCATCCAGGCACCCAAACTCATTCATGTTTCATTCAGTCAACAACTGGCAGGCACTGCGCTCAAGGTTGTAGCTTTGAGTAACACAGAGGTAATCTGACCACACAGAGCCTCTATTATGATCTTTATCAACATCACACTTTCCCTGTCGTCATAATCAGCATTATCACTATTACTTATTACTCTTAGTGTAGACCAAGCTTCCTTGAAATAGTTCACATACATTAATTTATTTCATCTTCATGGAAACTTAGTAGGATAAGTGTATTATTATGTGTACTTTTACATATGAGGCACAGAGAAATTATGTAATTTAACCCAGATTACACAGCTACTTAGTACCATAGTCAGGATCCAAATCTAGGCTTTTTTGCTTTATACCCCATGATTTAAATCATTATATGATATTGTCTCCAATTGTATGTTAACTAAATATTTGTTTCTTTAATATCTAACCAAGAAGATGGGATTGATGTTCATTATTGGTAGTTGTTAGGCAACTAAAATCTTCTGAGATAGGTCATTGCTATTGTGACCCTGGTAGTTATTTCTCTCAATGAACATCTTTTACACTCTTACTGTGTGTTCAGTCTTGCTCTCAATCCTGAGGAATACTGCAGCAAATAAGATCTGAAAAAATCTCCACCGTCAAGGCGGTTACTAATCTGGAGAGTAAATGTATTATAAGAAGAATAAGAGATTTTAGGGGAAGGTGGTTACCTCTTCTTTTTCACTTTGGACTTTCTCTTTGGGCCCAGATCTGGGCCTATTTCCTATTTTTAAGGTCCAAATGTTACTGCAAAATCTAATGTTTAAGTCCCACACTAACTATTCTGAAAGGTGAATGAAAACTGCCAAATACATGTATGTATGTGTGCCTTGGAGGTTATGACATATGCCATCTATAATGTTGCTAGGGATTGATTTTAAGCACCCTGCTCTGAGCAGTTAGGTTATTCATAGTATGTATAACTAACAAGAACTGTCTCTAGAATATATAAATAACTCCTAAAAATAAAAATATAGATATTCAGTAGAAATGGCCAAAAGATTTAAACAGATACTTCATAAATGGCCAATAATTTATAAAGGAATCTGACTGTACTGATCATTAGGAAAATATAAATTAAAATCACAATGGTATATTAATGTATATCCATCAGAATTACTAATATTAAAAAGTCTGACAATACCAAGTGCTGGTGAGGTCTAGCTGGTCTACAGCTCTGACATTGCTGTTGGGAGTCCAAATTGGTACTAACATATTGGAAAATTATTTAGCACTATTAACTCCAGAATCTGACATTATTTCTCCTAGCTTAGATTCCCAAGCATAGATATATACATGCCCCAAAAGATATTCTACAAAGATGTTTCTTCCTAGCTGCTGTATTTGTTTTAACCTCAAATTAGAAGCAACTCAAATGTGAATAGTCAAATGAATATATGAATTGGGATATATTTATCCAGTGATATATTACAAAAGACCTAAACTGACAAACTATACATAACATGGATGAATTCCCAAATACAATATTGGGCAAAAGAAACCAGACACTGAAGAATCCATAACAAGTGATTCTGTTTATATGGAATGTAAAAAGAGGCAAAACTAAACTGCAAATAGAAGGCAGGATAGTGTTTGCAGGGTAGAGATTGGAAGGGGTCAGGAGAGAGCCTTCTATGTATAGGTAATGTTCAATTTCTTCAAATGGTAACACTAATGCATTTGTGTTTACTGTGTGAATTATTTTTCATGCCGCAAACTTAAAATGTACGCATTTTTATATGTATCTTATATTTCAATAAAAACTTTTCTTAAAAAGATTTAGTATATTTATCACTTTTCATCTGCAGTTCCTTTCTCTGTTTTCCAAGGTTTCACATGGAATTCTAATTCTGTCAACTAGATTGGCAACTCTTCCAGGGCAGAATTCTTGCATTTTCAACTTTGTAAACCACCTTTAAATATTTTTGGACCTAGGAGTGCCTAGGTGACTCAGTCAGTTGAGCATCCGATTCTTGATTTTGACTCAGGTCATGATCCCAAGGTTGTGAGATCAAGCCCCACCCAGCTGGCTAAGTGCTGAGCATGGAGCCTGCTTCAGATTCTCTCTCTCTCCCTCTGCCCTTCTGATGCTCTCTCTCTCTCTCTGTAAAATAACATTTGAAAATATTTCTGGACCTATAGTGAATGAATTAAAAGAATTGTCAAGGATATTTTTAGTTTTATATGTCACTGTGCAGCACATCACCACTAGACAGTGAATGCTTGATGTGTGGATGAAGGCATGAATTAATGTTTTCTAAATTACATAAAAACGTTATTCTCAGTATCTACACTAGTATGCAATTATCTGAGCCTGGAAAATCAAACTTATTGAAATTGGTCTTCCAATGAGCATGATCTCCACTTATGGTTCTTTCCATTTTATGAGTGGCTGGACATTCACTGAGTCATTGCAGAAGTCAGTTACCCAATAAAGAATGTTTTGTTTAAATATGTGAAAAAATGGTTCCATTCCTCAGGGAATTATTAATTACTGGTTCACTAATTACTTTGGAACTGCTTTTGTTAAAGAAGTCTAGGCAGTTGTTTGAATGAATTCTTATTTAAGTGAGTAATTAGTTGGATCAAAATAATTGACTAAATTAAGAAATTCTGTAATAGACATTATTTTGGTGTCAGTTTGGTTTTGCTACTAGTAATGTGTAACAAATTCATTGTGTGATTAGTAATAAATCTGTCACTCCTGGAGGGATCCTTTTTAAAACAAAAAAGAAGGAAGTCAATTTTGAGGCTTGTGGGTAACCCAAGTATTCCCTACATACAAGCTATGAAATATTTTGCAATTTATTTTTAAAATAAAAATTTTAATTTGAGTTTACTGACAAAACTTCAAAACAAAAGTGTCATGAAAAGCTTTTTAACATGAAAAACCTCTTGTTGGAAAGGAATAGGTATTTTTTGAGCCATGTCAGTGTCAAGACCAGGGTGGGTGGGGGTCCCTTCATGCATAAGCCTTTCCACACAGACTTCTATGAGGTTCACACCTTCTTCATTTGAAAAGGTACTTCCCCTGTTACTCCACTGACCTTCACCCCCTCAGTTAAGTAGTTAGCAACTCTGTAAATTAGGTTTTTTAACGATTGTGCAAATCCTAAAACACTCTTCTTCTTATACTGTAGGTGTTCACTGGTAATTGTTTTTGTGATCTAAGAAATCAGCCTAGCTATTAAAAGTGAATCAACAACGCATGAATGAGTTGATACTTAGTAGATTCACATCCAATTGGGTCTCTGCTGAAAGTGTTTTTTGTGTTTCATGATTGATATGGTTTTTCTAATGATGAAACAGATCACCCCTAAGCAATGCTAATTCTTCTGTCACACTTACTCTGGATGATCTTTAATCATTAGTTTGAAGGCCAACCTAGAACAAGTGCAGCAAAGGATTTTTAACCGGCACCAGCTCCTGGATTGGAAAAGTTACTACTGTGCACCCAAGGGCTATGTAGAATGTTATATGAGACCGATGCTCATTAACCGCCAGGATATAAGGCTCCATAGCGGGAGGAGGAACCGCCATTTCTATACAGGGAGATGTGACTCTCGGTGGTAGCGCTCCTGACATTGGAACACATGTTCTAACTGGGGATGACTTTAACTGCCTGAGCTAGAAAGAGGTCGTGTATAATACCAGGTTTTATATTAAACAAAAATAAATTTTCTCTAACGCGAGTTTTCAGACAGGTTGTCCTAATATATTAACTTCTGTCTGTGTTTTGAATAGTCAATTTCACGGTGAAATGAGTTCTTAATAATATATTTACCACCTGGGAGAAATCTCCCAGCCATCTGGAAAGGAGAGGGGATTTAGTGCCTCCAAACGGAGATTGGATTTTTTTTCACAGTTATTTATTTATTTATACATCAGGTAGTGGGAAGGATGACCTGGTTCCAGCACTGCAGTGGGCGGGGCATGGGCTGCACCGGACTTTGAGCATGCTCCTTGACCATGGATCCAGGAAGGCGGGCTCTGTTAGCTGTGTCTGCAATCTACAGGGTTAGGATGTAGGAGATCCTGAAGTAGCATCCCATATTATATTAAGCACCTGCGGGGAATATAGAAATAGTAAAATTTAGTGTCAGGCCTTGTTTGATTTCTGCATTTTTGTGGGGGCAACAAATGGTAAATGATCAGAGCAATGGCTTTGTACTGAAAACCACTGGATTCAAATCCTGACCCTGTGACTTATTAGCTGTGTTACAAATTGGGAATCACTCTGAACTTCATTTTCTGCATATTTAAAGTCGAAATAATTGTATCTACTCTTCAATGTTGTAGAGATTGGAGCCAGTGTAGAGAATGTGCTTTGTTCTGTGAAGGGGACAATGGTCAATAGGAAAGTGGTCAATGTGAAAATATGGAACAGGGTGAAAGAAAGTTAAAAAATATATGATTGTGCGAGTGTGTGTATCTACATGTGTGTGTATACACACATAAATCAATACAAAATATACACTCACACAGGTACAATAGAACATACTGAAACTGGATGGATAAAAAAGAGGAGCTTGAGTTTTGAAAAGAGTTTTCCAGGGGCGCATGGGTGGCTCAGTCAGCTAAGCTTCGGACTTCATCTCAGGTCATGATCTTAGGGTTCCTGAGTTCGAGCCCCTCCTCGGGCTCTGTGCTGGCAGCTCAGAGCCTGGAGCCTGCTTCACATCTTGTGTCTCCTTCTCTCTCTGCCCCTCCCCCACTCCTGTTCTGTCTCTGTCTCAAAAATAAATAATAAAACATTTAAAAAAAAATAAAAGAGTTTTCCAGGAGCACCTGGGTAGCTCAGTTGATTAAGCATTGGACTTCGACTTCAGCTCAGGTGGTGATCTCAAGGCAGGTGAGTTCAAGACCTCTGTCAGGCTTTCTGCTGTCAGCATGGAGCCCACTTCATATCCTCTGTCCCCCCCTCTCTCTCTGCCCCTCCCTGGCTAGCTCTCTCTCTCTCTCTCAAAAATAAAAATTAACATTAAACAAAAGTTTTCCAGAATTAAAAAAAATCCATTATTCATTTATTCAACAACACCTAGTGAACACATATTATATACTCTTCTACATGCTTTCTGTAGGTCCAAGAATGAAACAAATATTCCTGCACTCTGTGACTTTAGATTCTCAAGGTGAAGAATGGACAGACAACAGATGGTAAAGTTAATAAGTAAGGAAATTATATTGTATGTGTTAAGTTGATAAGTACTGACATAGAAAAAGAACAAAAGGGTTAAAGAGTGGGAGTTTCAGGGCTGGGGAAGTTTGCAGTTTTAACAGAGTATTCAAGGTAGGCATCATTTATTAAATGACATTAGAGCAAATATTTGAAGGATATGAGGAAATGAATCATGTGGACATCAGGGGAAAGAATAGCCCAGGTGAAGAATCATCCAGTGCAAAACCCCTAAGGAGCATGCTGAGCATGCTCAGTGAGTAGCAAGATAGTCAGTGGCTAAAGCTAAGTGAGCCCAAGGATATTGTAGCAGTGAAGGTAATAAAGATAACAGGAAGCTAGACAAGAACAGATTTGTAGGTCATTGAAAGGACGTAGGCTTTTACCATGAGAAAAATTGATAGCCACTGCATGGTTTTGTACAGAACGTACATTAAAAAAAAAATGATGGGACACCTGGGTGGCTCAGTCAGTTAAGCATCTGACTTCAGGTCAGGTCATGATCTCACAGTTTGTGGGTTCAAGCCCCACATCGGGCTCTGCATTGTATCTCCCTCTGTCTCTCTGACCTTCCCGGCTTGTGTTTGCTCTCTCTCTCAAAAATAAATAAACAAACATTTTTTAAAAAATCATGACTTTTTGGCTGCAATGCTGAGGCTAGATTTGGATGGACATGGGCAAATGTAGGTGTGGGGAGAACAGTATGGAGAACAATTAGAGTAACCCATAAAGAGATAGTGGTTGCCCAGGCTAATGTGGTAGCAGTGAAGCCATTGAGAAGTGATTCATTTTTGGATATATTTCCAAGGGAAATAAACATTATTTCCCGATGGACTGAATTTGGAGTGTGAGAGAAATTGAGGAGACATGTATGACTGGAGAGCATTTGGCCAGGACAGCTGGATGAATGGGTTGCCATTAGTTGAGCTGGTGAAGGCTGAATACATCATATTTGGGAAGTCAGGTCAGGAGTTCCACTCTGAAAATGCTGAGTTTAGGTGAAGTTGACCAGCAGGCAATTACATATTAATGTCTATATTTCAGATTTGTACCAGAGATATGAATTTGGAAGTTGTTGGCATGTGGATGTTATCTAAGGCCATGAGACCAAGTGAGATCCCCAAGGAAGTAGGTGAGCATAGAGAAAAGAGCTAAAGATTGAGCCCTTGAATCCTCCAATATTAAGTAGCTGAGGAAGACATGAGGACACAGAAAAGGGGACTGTAAAGGAACAACCAGTGAGACAAGAGATAAACCAAGAAGGTGGACACCATGTGAAGAAGGTCTATCGTGGAGTGTTGATTAAATGATTAAATGATTGGTCAGGTTAGATGATGCCTGAGAAATAAGTGACATCAGATTGGACAGGAAGCACAACAGCAACCTTGAGACTGTTATCTGGTGAGTAGTGAAAGCAAAAACCTGAATGAAGAGATTTTAAGAGAGAATAGGAAGAAATGAATAGGCAAAGAAATAGACAACTATTTTTGAGGAGATTTTTCATATAGAGGGGAACAAAGGAATAATAGGAGAAATAAGGTCAAATAAAAGGCTTTTTAAAAATGGAATACACAGGGGCATCTGGGTGGCTCAGTTGGTTAAGCATCCGACTTCAGCTCAGGTCATGATCTTGTGGTTTGTGGGTTGAGCTGTGCTGACAGCTCAGAGCCTGGAGCCTGCTTTGGATCCTGTGTCTCCCTCTCTCTCTGCCCCTCCCCTGCCGGTGCTCTCTCCCTCTCCCTCTCTCTCTCTCTCTGTCTCTCAAAAATAAATAAATATTTAAAAATAATTAAAATTTTAAAAAATGGAAACACAACAGTGTGTTTGCTTGCTGATGGGAATGATCCACAAGAGACAGACAATGATCTGTAGAAGAGAGTGTGAGGTACAGATGAATTGCATCCTTGGATCCATTAGATGGAGTCAGATATGGTGTTCGTTGGAGGCTGGATGGGACTGATGCTGGCAGGTGATGGAGGATGATGCCTTTACAAAAGTGCTCATCTGGATGTTTTTAATTTTATTAATGAACTAGGAAGTGAGGTCATGAGGCAAGTCTGAGGTGATGTAGAAAGTGTTAGAGGTTAAAGAAGAGAGAAGAAGGTGTGAAATGAGCATCTTGGGGGAGTGGGACAGTAAATGAACCAGTAAAATTGTATGCTTGTCCAATAACCTGAGACCCTCTTGAGCCTTTTGATGATTAATTTAAACTTAGATCATTCAATTTATGGTCAGTTAAACAAGTTAAGTACAAGTTTTTGAGACACTTCCTAGTTCATGGAATACTTTTGGCTCTGGAGATAAACAAATGAATAGGATAAAGTTCCTCCCCTCAAAGAACTCACAATCCTACAGCAAAAGACGCTGAAATAGGAAATCAATAACTGTAACAAATTGTAATAATTCTATAATTGAGTTAGATTCATTGTTTGGGGAATTTCTGCCAAGTGCTGTTTCCAAATATAGTGACACTACAAGCTAGTGGGGTATTTCACATCAGGATCAGAATGTAGTTGTCCATAGTTACCTTCTATTCACTCAATAAACATTTATTAAGTGTCCATCACTGTGGTAGGTGTTAATGTTACAATGGCAAATAAGATAGCTTCTATCCTCAAAGAGTTCATCAGCTATCGCAGGGATTTCTAACATTAGATGCACATTAGAATGACCCAGGTGCTTTTAACAATCCAGACAGCCAGGACAAACCCCATACAAGCAAGTCAACATTTTTAGAGTTCCTCAGCATTTGTAATATGCAGTCAAGTATAAAACTTGCTGACTTAGAGGGACAAGCAGATGAGAAAACAGAAAATGGAAATATAGCATAAATGCTGGAAGATAGGAAAGCACAAAATGCTAGGGGAGCTCAACTGAATATTGATCACCTTGTGCAGAGGGACCAATGAGGAATGTCCAGAGGGAGAGCCACCTGGAAGGAAGAAAGAATGAGAGGGAGTCAGGGTGGGAAGAAGAAGAAGGAAGCATATTGCACTTGAAGGAGTGGAAGTGACAAAGACCTGGGAAATTATTGAACATGCCCCATTGAGGAATATGTGAGTTGTTGGAGTGCCTGGGTGGCTCAGTCGGTTAAATGCCCAACTCTTGTTTTCAGCTCAGGTCATGATCTCAAGGTTAGTGAGTTCAAGCCCACATCAGGCTCTGCACTGATGGCGTGGAGACTGCTTGGGATTCTCTTTATCTCCCTCTCTCTCTGCTTTTCCTGTGCTTGTGCTATGTCTCTCTTTCTCTCAAAATAAACAAACATTATTTAAAAAAAAAAAAAAACTAAAAAGAAAAAAAGAAAGAAATCTGTGTTTTGTTCAGTAAGTCCAGAGAAGGGGCATGATGTCAGAGAAAAGTGGCAGGAGATGCTGAGTTCCCAGGGCAAACTCCATTTGTTCCCACAGTATTGTTGAATCCCCATTCAGAGATGGCCAGGGATGCATGTTGGTGACACAAAGCGGGGTTAATTCAATCTGCTGATCAGGAGAAAGCAACACTTTGAGATAATCTCAGAAAGGTAAGAAGTGAGGAAAGGCACTTTCTAAGGCTCCTGGGGCTGGGATTAGCCATGGAGTGGATTCAGGGCAGAAGAAGTTAGTGAGCAGGCACTGAGCAGGGATTGGTCAGATTTTGTAAACCAGTTGACTTGCTGGAACAGGTTAGTGGGCTTTTCTTTGGAACAAGTAACTCCATAGGAAGTCCTGTTAAATCAGTTTGGTCTATTATATATTCCTATTTTGGAACATAAGGATCAAAATAAGCTGGTATTAGAAACTCGAGTTTAGATTGTTTATGGTGCATGTCGTGGTTTTGTAGAGTTTATCAATTTTACAATTTTCAGTAAAGTTTTGCAAGCTGTGGCTTCTGTTTCATTTCTCACAATTAACTGTAGTAAGAAAATGTGGCATGATGGGGCACCTGGGTGGCTCAATCGGTTAAACGCCTGACTCTTGATTTCAGCTGGGTCATGACCTCACCGTTCATGAGTTCTAGCCCTGCCTTGGGCTCTGTGCTGAGAGTGTGGAGCCTGCTTGGGATTCTCTCTCTGCCTTCCACTCTCTCTCTCTCTCAAAATAAATAAATAAAAAACAGAGAAAATGTGGCATGGTAAGTAGGACACTGAGAATCAGGAGCCTGCCATACCATAGGATCCACAAGTTTGCCAACACCTGGAGGTTACCTAAAGATGAATGCCATCAACTGAGCATGTTCATCCAGAGGGGGCAAGAAAAACTCACAGGGAGCTAATTTTTTTTTAAGACACTGTAGAAGGAGGACATTAATTGACTATATCAGTCATTGAGTGAGAAAATTTGCATACATTTTTATGCAAACACTATTGAAATTATTATCAACATTTAAAATATGGATATTCCAAAGATAGAGAAAAACATGATGAGTAATAAAACACAAAAACATGTATTAAGTACCCATCTTTCTCACACCTTAACATTTAAAAAAAATTTTTTTAATTTATTTTTGAGAGACAGAGAGAGCACGGGACAGGCAGAGAGAGAGGAACAGAGGATCTGAAGCAGGCTCTGTGCTGACAGCAGAAAGCCTGATGCTGATGACGGACTGGAAATCAGGAACCATGAGATCATGAACTGAGCCAGCTGAAGTCGGCTGCTTAACCAAATGAGCCACCAAGGTGCCCCTCACATTTTAACAGTTTTACCAACTTTACTTCACACCTCTTTGTTAGAGAAATAAAACATTACAGTCAAACTGAATCCCCCTGTTTATTCTACTTCAGTTCTTTTCCTCATTCCTTTCTTCCCTCCTCAGATTGCCCATAATTATTAATTTGGTGATATTTTTTTCCCTAACTGTAACGCATTTGTGTGTGTAAATAAAATATAATGCTGTCCTCCATGATCTTGAACTGTTATAAATAATTTCTATCTGGTTATATCCTTTTAGTTACTTTCCTGCTTATGTGACTTTATGTTTTATAGATATGATTTATTCCTATTGAATATATATATACATATATATTTATATATATGTTTATATATGCATATATATTATATATGGAATATTGATATCACAGTTATGTATTATATTCATTTTAATTACAGTATAGAGCCACATTTTTTTAAATTACCACTGTTTGGGCTTTCTATTGCTGCAAAACAATTAGGTTATTGCCAATTATCACGAACAATGCTGCAATAAACGTTTTTGTACATGGCTCCTTATATACATATGAGAAAATTCCTGGGTGTAGTATAAGAGCACCCTCTTCAAAATTTCTAGATTTTGCCAAATTGCTCGATAAAATGGTTTTACCAGTTTACAATCTCACTGGGGCAATGAGATAAGGCAATTTGCTCGGTGTACAATGATATCATATTTTTGTTTTAATTTGTATTTTCCTGATTACTAGTATGGTTGAACATCTTTTAATATATGTATTGGTCATTTGGTTTTTCTCTTACTGAACTGCCCATGTTTTCTAAGAAGTTTTTTTTTTCTTTCTTTCTTCTATGGTTGGTAGGTTTTTAATTTCTTTATTTTTATACATTGAATCCTAATTCTTATATAGTTCTATGCATTGCAATTGCCAGTTTTTTTCTCTGAATGTGTGACTTGAATTTTCACTTTATGATTTTGGGGAAGTGGGGGTAGAGGAGGTGTTTTTGTTTTTGTTTTAATTAACTAAAATCATATTTTTTATTTGTGTGTGTATATATGTGTGTTTACATGAAAAATACTTTTCTACCAGAAGCACATGAAAATACTCTCTCATATTTGTATTCTAAAAATAACAAAGCTTTGCTTTTCATGTTTAGCTGTTTTATTTGCCTGCAGTTGATTTTTGTGTATGGTTGAGAAAAGGGTCACAGCAAAATTTATGGATTTCTTTCCTAAATCCAGGTTATACATAATGTGTTCTGTTTGGGGGGGGGGGGCGGCAGTTAACCTTCTCTACTTGTCCACGTATCTATTCTTGGGCCCACATCACGATGTCTTAATTACAGTGGCTCTGAAATATATCTTGCTATCTGGTATAATGAGTCTTTCCATCTTTCTTTTCAGATTCATCTTGGTCATTCCTGATTCTTTGTTCAAACTTCTCTTGGGATTTTAACCAGAATTGAATTAAATTAAATTTATAAAATAACTTGGTGTGAATTACCATATTTATGGTGCTGAATATTTTCCACCCATGAACATACAAAGTGCTTCTGTTCATTCAGGTCTCATGTGTTTAGTTTTCAATAAAATCTTATGATTTTTGCTGTAGTCTCTTATATGCTTTTGCTTAGTCTCTTATATGCTTATATGCTCTCACAAATTCTATTTTTGTTGCCATTATAAATAGTGTATCCACTGATTAATTATTTTGTATGCAGCTTGTGTTTAAAAATTCACTTCATATTTCTATATTGATCTTATATTCAGCAACTTTTCTAAACTGACATATTAATTCTAATTAATCTTTTGATATACTGGGCTTTCCTACGGAGATAATCCTATCATTAGAAATCATTACAAAGCAGTTTGTTTTCTTTTCTATTTCTTATTATCTTTATAACTTTGTGTTGTCTCTCTGTGATGACTCTGACCTCTTATTTGTTGTTGAACTGAAACCATGGGAATGAGTGTCCTTGCTTTGGACCTGACCTTACAGTAATTGCTTCTAATTGCTTCACTATTAAATATGATGTTTGCTATACATTTTTTAGTAAATTTATTTTTTCAAGTTAAGGAAGTTCCTTATATGCATAATTTCCTCTGAGCTTCTGTCATGAATGTATCACATTTTTAAAGTTTATTTATTTATTGAGAGAGAGAGAGAGAGCGAGCAGGGGGGGAGCAGAGAGAAAAGGAGAGAGAGAATCCCAACCAGGCAGTGCACTGTTAGTGCAGAATACAATGTGGGCCTCGAACTCATGAGCCACGAAATCATGATCTGAACCAAAATCAAGAGTTGGATGATTAAGCCACTGAGCCACCGAGTCACCCCCACATTTTATTAAATAATTGTCCTGCACTTATTGAAATAAATAACAGTGGGGTTTTTCCCCCTCAAAGTTGACCAGCCATTTCAGAAGCTCCCTGAAAAATCTAGTAGTTGTAACCTGGTTCAAGGGGAATACCTGACATAAAAATTAATGGAGATTATGGGGTGCCTGGGTGGCTCAGTTGGTTAAGCATATGACTTCAGCACAGGTCATGACCTCACAGTTCGTGGGTTCAAGGCTCACACTGGGCTCTGTGTTGACAGCTCACAGCCTGAAGCCTGCTTCAGATTCTGTGTCTCTTTCTCTCTCTGTCCCTCCCCTACTCACCCTCTGTCTCATCCCTCAAAAAAATGAATAAACGTTAAAAAAAAGTCAATGGAGATTGACAGAATGGTACTCTAGAATGGAGGTGGGGACACATTCCTGACTAAAATGGAAATCTACTCCTTCAAAACCAGTAGGCCTACATCATTGCTTCCCAAAGGTAATCTACAGACCAGCAGTATCAGCATCACCAGGGAACTTGTTAGAAATGGAGAGCATTAGGCCCAACCCACCCCCGCTAAATCAAAATCTGCATTTAACAAGATCCCCAGATGCATGTATGCCCATTATAGCTTAAGAAGTCTTGTCAGACATCATCCTTCCAACATCAGAAGCAAATTCATTCATGTGACCTAGTACATTAATACATTTTCTAAAATTACTCTAAATTTGCATTCCTAGGATAAAACAACTTGGTCATTTTTAAAAAAGACATCTCTAGATTTTGCATCACTATAGGTGAGAGCAAACTATAATTTTCCTTTTCTGGCACCGTGCTCTTCTGGTTTTTGTATCAAGACAATTCTAGCTCAGCAGGTAATCTGGAAACTATTTCCTCTTTTTAGCCTCTGTGAAACAGTCTGTTTAACTTTTGAGTTATCTGTATATTTTTGTTAGAATTTATCTGTAAATTATTCTGTTCCTAATGGTGGCTATTAGACTTTTTAACTTCTGATAATGTTTACTTCTAAACATTACGTCTAATTTGATTTTCCATGTTTTTAGTCCGTTCCTTGTTATTCATTTTCAAAGTTACCAGTAAATGTTCCCATTAATTGCAAAATTCTCCAGAATTTATCATATACTGGTTTGTTGTATTCTTGGTATTGCATATTTGTGCCTTTTCTCCAGTTTTTTTTCCCTGTAACCTACATTTACAGAGGCTTAAGAGTTTTTTTGTTTTGTTTTGTTTTTTGTTTTTGTTTTTGTTTTTTTGTTCTTGGGGCCACCTAGCTGGCTCAGTCTGTAGAGCATGTGGTTTGTGATCTCAGGGTCCTGAGTTCAAGCCCCATGTTGGGTATGGAGCATACTTTAAAAAAAAACAAAACAAAACAAAAACAAAAAAAACCCACTTTTCTTGTTTTTTTCAGAGAATCACTTCTCAACTCTATTAAACAATATTTGTATTTGGTTTCTAATTCAATAGTTTCTCCCCTTATTTTTAGTATTTTCTTTATTCGATATGTTTTAGGTTTATTCTATTGCTATTTTCTAACTATAGGATTTCTAACTATAGGATTACCTCCCTAGTTTTCAATCTTTTTTCAAAATTTTAGATCTCTTATTAGAATTGTGCTATTGTAGGTATACTTTAGACACTTTGGCACTTAATATTAAATAATTATTTTTTAATTTAAATTTTTTTAATTTATTAAATATTTTTGAATTTTTATTTTATTTCTTATTTGATTTATTTTATTTCTTATTTGATATATGAGTTACAAGTTTATACAGTTATGTTTATATTTCTATTTATATAAGCTCTGACTTACCCTATAGCTCAAATAGTAACCTGTGGTAAATATTCCATGTGTATTTGAAAAGAATGTGTATTCTCTAATTTTACTCTAATTTGTTAGCTGCAGTATTCTGTAAACATCCAGCCAGGGGCAGCTGGGTGGCTCAGTCAGTTAAGTGTCTGACTCTTGCTTTCCGTTCAGGTCATGATCTCATGGTTTGTGAGTTTGAGCCCCACATCAGGTACTGCATTGGCAGTGCAGAGTCTGCTTGGGACTCTTTCTCTCTTTCTTTTTCTGCCCCTCCCCCATTCGTGTTCTCTCTCCCTCTCTTTCTCTTTCTCTCTCTCTCAAAAAGAAATAAACATTTAAAAAAATCAATCGATCAATCAATCAATCAATCAAACCATCCAGTTAGGTGAGCCATTGGAAGAGCCTCTGGAAAGGCTGGGAACGTGCATGAATGTATGACTCAGCTGAAGCAGAAGAAGTAGTGCTCAGGCATGGGAGAGGGCCCAAATCATTGGTTTAGGTATGAGTGACAAAAACCTAGTTGTTATGGAGGGAACATAGAAAATGAAGTAAAGATGGACAAGGCATTAGAGTTGGAGCAACCAGGAATTAGAGAATTTAGCAAAACCTACACTGGAAAAAGGCCAGGGACTTAGGACTAAGAGTCTGGTATAAAAGTAGCAAAGTTAAGGGGCACCTGGGAGACTCAGTCAGTTGAGGGTCCCACTTCAGCTCAGGTCATGATCTCCCTGGTCCAGAGTTTGAGCCCCATCGCGGGGCTGTGCTGACAGCTCAGAGCCTGGAGCCTGCTTCAGATTCTGTGTGTGTCTGTCTCTCTGCCCCTCCCCTGCTTGCTCTCTCTCTCTCTCTCTTCTCTTAAAAGAAATAAACATTAAAAAAATTGAACAGGAGCAAAGAACTTGATCATAACATGATGGTTAAGGTTTCTAGTTTTGTAATCACAGGTCTAATTTCTTTTTCTTTTAAGTTTATTTATTTACTTTGAGAGAGAGTGAGAGAGAGAGCGTATGAGTCAGTGGCGGAGGGACAGGGAGAAAGGGAGAGAGAAAATCCCAAGCAGGCTCCCTACTGTCAGCACAAAGCCGAACTTGGGGGCTTAAACTATGAACCATGAGAGATCATGACCTGAGCTAATTGGGACACTCAACTGACTGAGCCACCCAGGTGCCCCATGGGTCTAATTTCAAATCCTCATCTTGTAGGGACCCTGGGCACACTACTACAGTGTTCTAACCTTGACTTTCTTTTCTATAAAACAAATAATAATAATGTTTGTCATATTGAGTTGTGAAATTAAATAATAAAGCATTTGGTCTCTGAAATCTAATGATTATTTTATATTATAATTTTTAATTATATGATCTTATATATGAATAGCTGTCATTGCTAATAATAATAATAATAATAATAATAATAAAGTAAAACAAGATGAGATAAAGTTCAGGAATAGAATTCTGCACATTTCTTCTGGGCAAGCGCAGGACTTGCTAAGCTCAGAACTTAGGCCTTGTGTAAACTTGCAAGGAGGAGTCAGGAAGGTCTGGCTCATTCTGCCCCTTCTGGAATGGAGTCATCGTTTGCTTCTGATGTACTTGAGTTCCAACAATATTCTGTCCTCTTTTCCCCACTTGATGTGGCAGTAACACTGGGTTGGACATCAGTCCAGAGTTGACCAACCACTTCTTAGCTCACTAACAGACTCTCTTGTCCTACCTCAGAGCTAGGCACTAGGAAAATGCCTGGGATCAAACACCAAGTTAAGGGTGGGGGGTCATGTTAAGGGGTAGGACATGGATATAAGGAAATCCCATTGCTTCAGTACCAACCCTCTATAATCACTTTAATCACTTTCAAAAGCCTGAGGCAAAGGCATGCAGGCCTCTGCTGCAACTGGATTTCAGTCCAGTTGTTGAGATTTTCTTTTTACAAAAGGGATGATTTGTTTTGTTTTGTTTAATTTTGTTTTGTTTTGTTTTGTTTTTAGAGACAGAGGGAGAGAGTGTGAGTGAGTGAAGGGCAGAAAGAGAGGGAAAGACAGAGAGAATCCCATGCTGTCTGTGCAGAGCCTGAAGCAGGGTTCTAACTCCCCTGGAACCCTATTTAGAACTAGGACTCAGGAACCATGAGATCAGGACCCAAGCCAAAGTTGGATGTTTAACCGACTGAGCCACCCAGGCGCCCCCAGCTGTTGAGATTTAAAATTATTTTGAACAATACCTTATATTTGCATTTCCTTTCACTTGATCAGGCTGTATTTTCCTATACTCATCACTATTGTTTCGCAGGTAAGGGTTTCGCTGTTGTCTAATACTATAGCCTCCCTCTAGTAGCAGCATGTAGCAGCATGCTCTGTGTCCTGCCTGTATTGGCTTCCATAGAAGGCTTACCATATATAGGGGAGAGTGTACTTAAACTATTATCTCTATAAACTGAGAAGGGTGGCCTAGACTGCACTTATCAAGTTGCTTCTAACTCTAAAACTATACTGTTTACTTGTTTTATGAGCCAGGATTTGGGACACACCACCACAACCCAGTTAATATCTATCATCTACAAGGGAACTATCTATATTATCAAGCCAATAATACACTTATGGGTGATCCCAATTTATAGAATGCTTTCATATTGAAACCACAGAAATTCAATGACTGAGGGTCCCTATCACAGACAAATCAGCCATTTCTCATAACCAAATGGATATTCTGCAGTATAAACAGTTTTCCAAATGGTAGAATGGACTAACTCATCTGTAAATTGCCTAGTTGCCAATCATGTTGAACTTCATGCTATCTCCTTTGTGGTAATAGCCCCAACCTGACCACTACCCACATAGGAACCAATGACATGCTGCCTCAAAATGTGCCACATTGGCATGCAGATTATTTTGAGCTGAAATTAGACTCAAGAAGAAAAAAGACTGGTTAGAAATTTTGAACTCCCTCACTCCCACGTGCCTAAAAGAATTTGTATAGAGGGCCTGCTCCAGGAAGAAAGCTACCACCATAGATAACTGCATTATGCTATGAACTAGGTATGGTAGGCATGGAGGAACCAAGCTCAGCCTGTTTGGTCACAGTCCTCTATGTGCCACTGTTCCTGCAAACATTCGTTTGCCAAACATTTACTCTTTTCAGCTTTTTGTGAATTGGACTTTTTCCCTTTGAATTCCCAGGCCCTTACCCCCTCTTTTTAGTTCAGGATGGTATATACACCTCTTTTTGCCTACCTTTGGAATTTCACATCTATATGGATTCTCTGTGCATGCATAATTAAATCTGATTTTCTCCTGTTAAACTGCCTCATGTCAATTTGATTCTTAGATCAGCTAGAAGAATCTTAAAAGTTAAGTGAAAAAATTTCCTTCCCCAAAACCCACAATAAGCTTTAGGGTTAGTTCAATGGCTTAACATCAGGTTGCATTATTATACTCTAAATATGCTTAGGGATGTGCCATTCGTCCCTTCTTTTATCCAGCCAGGAGGTATTCTATCACAGCTACACTGTGATAGATGAGAAGGGTACATGATGAATAAGTCATAGACCCATTCTCAAGGAGTTCAGAGTTGAAGCACAGAGACAGACATAAGGACATACAGCTTCTATCAATGCAGTACATGTGATGACACCAATAAACCCAAGTTTGTATGGACACCCAGAAGACTACCACCTAACCCAAATTATAAGGTTCAGGGAAACCTTCTTGGAGAAGTTAGCAACCTACTAATCTTCTAATAGATATGTAGGCTTTTTATATATATAAATAGAGGTAAGGAGATGGGTGAAGAAAAATCATCTGGACAGAGTTTCAGAATACAGTCATGGATTTGGGGGGAAAAATGTAAATGAGAGCATAAGCAGTTCAATGTTGCCAGCATGCAAAATGTGACCATGGAGTGGTTTGAGATGGACCTGGAGAAGAAGAGAGTAGTCAAGCTTGGCCAACTTTGCACAATGGTAATGAGCTTTGATGTTACTCTATGGATAACAGATAGCCTGGGTGGGTTCAGGGCCAGGAAATAGTTATGGGCAGATTAGCGTGTTATAGAAATTTTGCCATAATTTTAAGATAAAACATCAGTTAAGATAAAACTAAAAATTATATGAGTCTGCAGTTTTATTGAGCACTCAGTGTAGTTCCTGGTAAAATTAGTTATCTATGAATTAATCATCTATGGTTGCACAGAAAATCACTCCAAAACATAGTGCCTTAAAGCAACCAACATTTACTTTTGTATTTCCCAATTGTTCTGGGTCAGGAGTCTGGTGGGCACAGCTTAGCTGGATCCTCTGGCTTTGGATCTATCATCATACTGATACCAAGGTATCTGTTAGTGCTACATTCATGTTAAATCTACTAGAGGTGAATCATTTTCAAGCTCACTCACGTAGTTGTTGGTAAGATTCATTTCCTCCTGGACTGTTGGCTGGAGGCTGCCCTCAGGTTCTTTCCACATGGGCCTCTCCATATGGCAGCTCCAACATGGCAGCTCATTTCACCCAAGGGAACAAACAAGACAGCAAGAGATAGAATGTGAGCAAGATGGAAGTAACCAACTTTTATAATCTAATGTGAGAGAGTGATAGCATCCCACCACTTTTGCTGTATTCTATTTGTTAGAATCAAGTTACTAGGTCAGCCCATACTGAAAGGGAGGAGATTTACCTAAGGGCATAAATATTGGAGGTCACTGGGACAGTCTTGGAGGCTGGCTACAACACATGGGAAATGTCTATTATATATTAGTAATGTGTTTAATGGATGAATGAGACACTGTTTCTCTCTATTCTTTATTTTTTTCCTTTTGTAATGAGTTTTCTGCATATCATATAGATGTGTTGTGTCATTGAATGGAATTTTGTTCAGGGGTTTTGAATGTCAGATATAAAGTTGGGATAAAAAAAAATAAGATACCTTGATGCAAGCCTAACTTCTGTCTGCCTTTCCCTTTGGATTTCAGCTAAACAAATAATATAATAACTGTTCATAAGGACATGGAACTCTCCAAGCAGGAGTAACTCTCAAGTTGAAATTTTCTTGATTATTTTTTATTAAATACTTGATCTAGTTTCTTTGTCTCTGGTAAAGTTAAACTGTAGCTATTTGGAATCTTTTTTGTCTACATGAAAGTCACTTTTCTGATGATGTGATAATGTCAATAGTAATGTAGCTTTTAGCTGTCTGCAAGGCTGTGGGGAAGGTCATGATGGATGTTGTTACAGACAACACACACATTCCATGAAACATTCATGTTTTATATCAGCCTTTATTTAGATCTTTCTTGAAGAAATCCACATCCCTCTGACCTTTGGTAATAGCATTAATGTGCATTCTCATTTTCAAAATACTATGGATAGCTAACATTTATATATACTTTACATTTTACAAAAAGCTTTCATATCTGTCATCAACCTTGATTCTCATCCTTGCTCTGAAAGGCATAAGATTGGCCTCAAATCACAATTCTCAGAAATATCAGAGTCAGAGCTAGAACCCACATCTTCTCCTTTGAGTGTTTGCTTTTAATTACATCACAGTGCATTGGGAAGTTCCAGCACTGTTTTTTTCTTCCCCATAAATTAAGGAGCATTATTTGAGTCACTACCTTACTGTATTAATTTTCAATGTTTCCAGGAAAGAGTGTCGTGCCAAATTGCTGACTTTTCTCATACAATCTATTTCACTACTTATAAAATCTAAGTTTTCACACCTATAAAATAGGGGTATAATAATTTCCCCCAATAAAAATAAATATATGAGACTAAATGAGCTCAATATAGTTAGGCTTTTAAGACCAGTTATTTTCTTTACCAATAGCATGTTTAAAACAAACCCTAGTACTTGACAAATTGAGAATTTAGACGGAGAGGCACCTAGGTGGCTCAGTCAGTTGGGCATCTGACTCTTGATTTTGGCTCAGGTCATGATTTCAGGGTGGTGGCATTGAGCCCTGCATCAGGCTCTGCACTAAACATGGAGCCTGCTTAAGATTCTCTCTCTCTCTCTCTCTCTCTCTCTCTCTCTCTCTCTCTCTCCCTCTCTCTCTCTCCCTCTCTCTCTCTCTCTGTAATTAATAAAAAGGGGGTATCTGGGTGGCTCAGTTGGTTAAGCATCTGAGTTTGGCTCAGGTTATGATCTCACAGTTTGTGGGTTCAAGCCCCACGTTGGGCTCTGTGCAGACAGCTCAGAGCCTGGAGTGTACTTCGGATTCTGTGTCTCCTTCTCTCTCTGCCCCTCCCTCATTCATATTCATTCTCTCTCTCTCTCTATCTCTCTCTCCTTCAAAAATAAATAAACATTAAATAAAATATGTACAACCTTTTAAAACATTAAAATAATTTAAAGGGAAATAGAGACACAGACCCTCTTCTCAGGAAAGATTGTAATTTAAAGAAGTTTTTCTTCTAGTAGGCTTTGGGGTCAAGCAGTTATTTGGATACTTTGAGGACAATGACCCTTCCCTGAAAAATCTTCACTAACAAAAATATATTGCATAACAATTTAGAGGCAACTATAGATTAGCTAAAACTCATCTTTGAATGCCAGTTAAGACCTTAGATCTAGAGGTACGTGGTCTGTACTTGGGATGCTAAATGCAGGTTACAGTGACCATTAACAGTAAGCTAATGCCCAGGATTAGCTTTAATGGCTTGCTGACATTAGTGAAAATGTAAACACTTGAAATCATTCCATTGACAGGTAAAGTACACTTCCACATTCGCAGTTGTAGCTTTGAGTATTTGGGTTAGCAATCAAATTATGTGAAATAAAGTACTGCTGTACAATTTAATAATAGGCAGTGAATATTCATTTAGTTCATTCATTAGACTACATCTGTATCCTAGCAGCTATTATCAGATGTTAGCCCACTACAGCCTCCAGAAAAATAAAGCTAGCTCTGTTTCCTTTCCCACTTTCACTTGGCTCTGAGGTTAGCAACTCTTAAGTGAACACTAGCAAATCACACCTTTCTCCTTGACCCTGAAGAGTGTGCATTTCTACTAAGGAGACATAGAGTATGAAGGCCAAAGTAAGTTTTCTTTCTTTGACATGGAAGTTTGGCTTGTCTTTCCAAGTGTGAAGTCAGTGCTTTTGATTCACTTAAAGAAAACTAAGAAACAAACAAAAAAAGGATTAGCTGAAATTCCTTTGGGTAGGTAGTGGCTGCTGAGAAGAATGGTCTAATGAGGTGAGTAGCAACAATCAATGTTGAAACAGAGGTCAGCAGGCCAGGCTGTGCCATTGGATTTTGCTGGGATTTTTCAGTCAATAAATGACCTGGTAGGGAATTACTATAAACAAACTGCACCATCGTTAATTCAGGTGTGGGCTGAGGGGAGGTCGCTGACCCATAGGATTTCTTGATTAGAAGAATAGGCAGCAGGTTATTTCTCAGAATTCTTTGAACAGATTTATTTACCAAGCAGAGTTGTAAATGTACAGAGATGTCCTCTCTGCCCTCCCGCTTTGTGTTCTCATCGTTGCAGGCTGTCATCCATTCCACAGCTGTCTTGATACTGTCAGTGGGTGATCATGGGCCTTCCTGAGTGTCTACACCTAAGCAGCTGAGTTGTTACTTGCTTTAATCCAAGGAGAACCAAAGTTTACCATGGTCAGTTTGTTGCTTTGTAAAGCCACAAACAAGAGTATTTTGAGTTCAGGTTGAATATATTATTGATGTCAAATGGATCTAAATAAATTGTTAAACGATAGTAAAAAGTATAGCAGAGATCCAAATATTCAAAATCATTGGTTCTATATGGCCATAAGGTCCTTAGAATCATAGATCTGTCAAATATTAGCCAGCAATGGGTGTTGGAGGATCTAAAGACCAGCACCTGCTTTTCACCTGGAACCCTAAGTGATTGAATGATACCATGTTCAAAAGTCAGTCCTCTTTCCGCTGGAAAAATGTGTTTATTTATTTATTTTTTTTTTTTAGCTAACATTTTCATTTAATGTGGCATTCTCCTTTAGCAAATGTAAAGAATGACATTTCCAAATTCAGGAGAGAGGTCTGTTGTTTCCCATGATTATCACTAGTATTGCTTGTGTCTGCAAACTCCTTTGCTGAGTTTAAAAAAAAGAAAGAAAAGAAAAGAAAAAAAACTCCTTTCAAATTCCAGCTGGTCTATAACCTTCTATGGTCTGGGAAGAACATGCACTGTCTGATGCCCGGTAAAGGTGAGTTCAGAAGAAATCTTACCACTTCTGTGAAGCTTCCACTTGCACTTTGCAACAGAGTTCAGCATCCCTCTTTTGTGTCACTCTTCCTTATACAAATCCCTAGTAGAGCACCACTTAAGACATGTTGTCATTCTTGTCCTATTAGGCAGTGATCTGCTACAGGCCAGGAACCATCCATCCCCAGCAGGGAACAGTCATAAATTCATAATTAAAAATAACTTTGTCAAATTATGGATCTAAGTATGCCCCATACATTACTCAAAACTTTTTCAAAAGAAAAAATAAAGAGGAACACAGAAGAAGGGGGAAAAAGAAGCAAGAAGAAAGAAAAAGTCCTCATTTTGGTGAGAGTTCTGAGGAAGGCTTAGGTCACTTTGCATTTCATATCCTAAATCAATTTGCCTGGGTGGAGCATGGGACATGCACCATGTTGGGGATGAGCTGGCTTTATTACCAGCTGCTAGACTTGCTGATAGAATTGTCCTTGATGTTCCAGAATGGAGAAAAAGGCAGCTACTGACAGAGAGGCAGTGTGGGGAAGGCTCCTGCAGGGACAGAGTGTTATAACCTGCTGAGGCGGCTCCCCATGGAGTCATGAGCTGTGTGCAAATGGCAGTAGGTGTGTGCTTTGAAGCCTCCAGCCTTGGGAACTTCAAACAAGGAGAGGGCAGACAGATGATCTATGGGAAATTAATATCTAACAGGGCTCAAAACTGCTCTCCCTGTCACCTTAATCTCCTGCCTGTTCACTGACTGTATTTACTTTCTGAACATACCAAACATTTAACACAACAGAGGTTCCCACGTCCTTAATTTTTCTAAAACAGAGAAACTTGCATTTCAATTTTACCTATTTCTCTTTTTAGCTTCACTGAACTGTTCCTTTTTCTAGGTTTTGGAAGGTTCCCTAGGGAGCAGAGAAGTGAATGAGGTTTGAGGAAAGAGCTAGGCTGACAGATGGAACGCCGTGCCACTGCTGTGCCCCACTCTGCCCAGAAGGTACTCACGGAATTATGTTCAAAGATAGCCCCCACTGAGTTAAGAGCAGGTCTTTTCCCCCTACTTGGATATAAAGCCACACACCCTAGGATCTTTGATTTGCTGGCAGTAGACAAGCTTACTGTGAACTATAATGGGGAAAAGGATAGGTTTTACCTCCATCCATCCATTCAACCATCCATCTCCCCATCCGTTCATCTACCACCTATCTATCCATCCATTCACTCATCCATTCATTTGAACATTCAGGCAGATAGTCCATCTACAAACATTTTTAGAGTACCTACTGTATGCCCAAAAGTATGCTAGATGCTAGTAACAAGAGGAAAATAAAGAGTGGTCCTGCCCTTAAGGTGTGTGTATTCTGTATTCTGTATTATGAAGGACTCATAATCAGACCATTCCTGCCTTTGATACACACTAGTTAGTTTATCCTTCAATTGCCTCCTTTATAAATTTATACAGTTTTTAATGTTTATTTATTTTTGTAAGAGAGAGAGGCAGAGTACAAGAAGGGAAGGGGCAGAGAGAGAGGGAGGAAGACACAGAATCTGAAGCAGGTTTCAGGCTCTGAGCTGTCAGAGAAAGCCCGACACAGGGCCTGAACTCACAGACCATGAGATCATGACCTGAGCCAAAGGCAGACCCTTTGCAGACTGAGCCACCCAGGCACCCCTCCCTCAATTGCTTCCTAATGGCCCTTCCATAATGTCTTGTCTTTACTACCATTTAGGGTGACTAGTTTATGCAGATTTATCTAGCACTACTCAGGACTTCCTCGCTTTTAGCACTGAATATCTCATCTCCTTCAGTCTTAGACAAAACAGGTTAATTGGTCACCTTATTGCCAGCATCTCAGATTCCCAATCAGTTGTTCTCACAGCATACCCCAGACATCCCTCATCCACTCAACCCCGTGTAACAGGGAGGCCTCAGCATCATCTGGGAACTCGTCAGAAATGCAAATTCTAGGCTCTGCTCCTGACCCAGTGAATCAGAGACTCCAGGCATCACAGCAAGCTGCATTTTACTAAACCCCCCCCAAACACTAAAGTTTGAGAAGCACCGCTCTAAACTGGTTCTGACTTCTGACCCATCAGTATTGTTCTGTCTTCAGAGGTGCTCGACATCCTGTAAGTGACTGATTAACCGATTTGATAAACTAACTATAGCTAGGTGTCAATGGTGGTAATATAGTCTCTGACCGAATAATAACTAATACAGAAACAAATAATTAAGCAAACAAGTAAATAAATTAGATATGATGGTTGAGGTATATGTAGGCAACCACAGAAAGCTGAGAAGCCACTTCTGGCAGCTTCAGGATACTTCTCCTCAAAAGGACAATATGCATGACAGAACAAAGTAGTGCCAAGCCCTGTGTGGGCTGCCTGGAGAATTCATCCCCTTCCTTTTTTTTTTTTTTTTATTTTTTTTATTTTTTTTATTTTTTTTTTAAAATTTTTTTTTTCAACGTTTATTTATTTTTGGGACAGAGAGAGACAGAGCATGAATGGGGGAGGGGCAGAGAGAGAGGGAGACACAGAATCGGAAACAGGCTCCAGGCTCTGAGCCATCAGCCCAGAGCCCGACGCGGGGCTCGAACCCACGGACCGTGAGATCGTGACCTGGCTGAAGTCGGACGCTTAACCGACTGCGCCACCCAGGCGCCCCTCATCCCCTTCCTAAATCACATTTTTACAGAGTTGTGATGCTTTCATATAAAGAGTCTACAGTATTTGCCCTGCCATATTTGGAGCAAAGATTTGGATAACTGTCTACCCTACCTGTGCATGGAGCCAATTTCAAGAACTATGGTAGGAGTCAGAAAATCTGGCCTACCATCTCAGTTTGAGCATTAAATGATCTTCAATGAGTAAGTTAGTCTTTCCAAACTTTACTTCCTTCATCCATTAATGGATGTAATAATTCTTTGCCCTTCTTTAAAGAGGTTCTGAAGCAGCTTCTTTTGAAAACTGTGTCATCATAAACTCTTGTTTCTGTGATGATTGATTTATATACTCCTATACTGTGTATAATGACACAAGATAAGAATGATTTACATACTCCCATATTGAATAAATAATATGTTCTTTTCTTCTGTAATTATGTAGAAGTGCCAGTAATAGAAATTAGACAATGGAAGGGTCTGGGGCAGATGCATGTAGTAAGTTAGGAAAGCAACTCAGGCATATTGTGACACATTGCGATAACTTTCTGAGGCTTACAAAGATAGCACTAATAATAGTAAAAGAATCTTACAACTGAAGTCATCTCAGAGTAAGATATGTGTTTTCTAGAGTGCTTCCATCTCTAAAGCCTGTGAGGATCCCAGCTGTAGGCATGGAGAGTGTCTCTGACCTGTCTGTGCTAACAGTGCCTTAGGTATGAGGGGTGCCAAGCACACAGAGATAAAAAATGCACACTAGGCCCTTCCCTTAGGGAGTACCATTTGAGTTAAAAGTTACTGCAATACATAGCAAATTTAGAAAAAAAAATGATTGCATCTGTCATTCATGAGCACTGTAGAAGCACTAAAGATGGCGTCATGTTTGTGTGGGGAGGGGTGGACTGTCTGGTGTGGTCAGGGAAGGCCTTTCTGAGGCTGTGGAATTTGGGCAGAGATAGGCAAAAAGAGAAAACGCCAGCATCACAAGACACAGAAGGAACTGTATTCTATGCAGAGGAAGCATAAAATGCTCAAGGCTTGACATCAGCATGGGCTCAGCATATTGGGGAAGACAGAGGGGCATCATGGCTGCAGCACAGTGAGTAGGGGAGAAGGTACAGATGAGCTCAGGGTGACAAAGGGAAAATATCCAGTCTGGATCTTTGGAGTTTGGATTATAGTTTGATAGCGATGGAGAGATATTGGAGGTTTTAAAATAGAGAGGACATTTAATTTATCATCCAATGGGATTCCTTTTGAAAGTGAATGGAACACCCTTAATAATCAAATGTGACCAGTGAGTGTCACAGGTAAATTGGGACTCCTTAGTTTTGAGCAGTATGGTGACATGATTTCTGTTTTTAAAAGACCATTGTAGCTGCTATGTAGGGAATATGTTAGGGGAGAGCAAGAGTGGAGTTTCTAGCATGGGAGTCTCCATGGTCAGGGAGGGAGCCTCAAGATGAGACTGAGAGCCAGCCAGCCATAGTGTTGGGCATGGAGTACAGATGAGTTGGCAATTCTAGATCATCAGAACCAAGAGGCACCACACGCAGCTTAGAAATGGCAAATTTAGAGCAATTAAAATGAAGTACTTTACCCAGCAGGCAGTAAGTACATGAAACTTGTTACTCTAAGACATGGTACAGGCTGACAATCTCAAGAGGTTAAAAGAAAGTGAATGGAATGAGTTGCTAAGGGAAACTAGGTTATTTTGGATACATCCATAATGCTGAAATATTAATGTGAAAGAAAGTAATGATGGCCTCTCCATACCAACTTCAGAAGCAAGGGAGGACAGAAAATCTCTGTAGGTTAAGTCTGCTGGACAATTTTCACATTTAAATCCCCTGCTCCTTAGCAACAAACTCAGATCCTCCTCATTCTCACAATGGAATAAATAGGGGCGCCTGGGTGGCTCAGTCAAGAAGATGTCTGACTTCTGCTCAGGTCATGATCTCATGGCTTGTGAGTTTGAGCCCCATATTGGGCTCTGTGCTGACGGCTCAGAGCCAGAAGCCTGCTTCAGATTCTATGTCTCCCCCTTTCTCTACCCCTCCCCTGCTCACACTCTGTGTCTCTTTGTCTCTCAATAATAAACATCAAATTTTTTTAAATAAATAAAATAAAACAAAATAGGCGAGACAAAAATAAAAACAAATCTTTCTTTTGACCCCCACTTTTCAAACTACTTTTCAAATCTTTTTATTTTTCTTGCTGCTGCCAGATAGCTTTAAGGTAGCTGCATGCACTTACTGATATTCATTTTCTTTCCTTCTGTTGCTCCTTAAATGTATGCCTTTAACTTTCATTCTAACAATACTATTTGAATGTCTTCCTCCAAGATGGTCCAAATTCCCTAGCAGCAAATGCACTTGGATCCCTCTTCTGATCTGTTCCCTCTTGATTGCAGCCCTGGGAGCAAATGCTCCCTCTCTGTGCTTCCTGTACATTTGAGACCGTCCCCCCCTTCAGTGAATGTTGATCTCCTTGGGAATGGAGACTGTGCCTTATTCATCCCTGTATCCATAGTAGCTAGCTTAATATCTGACACCTAATAGGTGCTCACACAATATTGTTTAATTTAATTATGTATAAAATGGTCTACGGTGTTCAGTGCCAGCTCCCCATTCCTGACAGATGGTGGCTGCCCAAGATGTGTGTATTGAATGAAGGAAGGAAGGAATCTTTGGGTTCCTGGGATACTCAGAGCATATTTGCTGTGCCTTGTAGGGTGCCACGCTGTGTCCTGGTACTCACATTCGTGGACAAAATAAAGAACCTGGGTTGACAAGCTCCGTTTCCTGGTCATCTGTTCACTCCTTAGCAGCTTCAGTGCCAGTCTGCTCCACTTCTCACAGCTACTGCAGACTTCCCATCTATGAGAGCATAGCAATGTTCTTAGAAACATCAAATACAGTGACATTTTCTTAGGCCTCAAAAAAATTATATATGGTATAATTTTATAATTAAGAGGCATTTAGAGATCATCTATACCAAGTCTCCAATTTTTTCAACAAATAACGCTCATTTTTAAAATCCCCATGAAACCATTTTCAAGAATGTCTCCCTAAATTTATATTCAGCAACAGCTAATTTTCTCTCTCTCTCTCTCTCTCTCTCTCTCTCTCTCTCTCACACACACACACACACACACACACACACACAGTGTTTGCCATGCAAAGTGACTGATCAGGATTAATTAATAAACTGAACAACTATTTATTGAGTCACTGTGTCCCCAGTTCTGTGCTAGATGCCAGGAACTAAATGATGAACAAAAATCAAATTCCTTTCACTAACAAACCTTATGATCTAGTGTAAACACTTTCCAGGATTAGCATGTTGAGTTTCTATAATTCCAGCCAAAATAAAACACACATTTTATTTAGGTTCAACTGCCCTTTGTAGATAAATGTATCCATTTGTACATTACCTTATATATAACATATGATATTACATAAAATATACATTTTAATACATTATATATTATTTGAAACACTGAAAATAGGCATGAGCACCTTCAAAGGCTTTGATATAGTGGAGGACCCTCCACATGTTAAGCCACTCACCTAGTCTGAGAGCCCATTTTATAGATAAGAGCATTAAAACCCAAAGAGGTTTTAGTGGCTTGCTCAGAGTCACACATCTGAACAACAATAAAGCCTCAGCTAGAATGGATTTCCAGTCCTGGTCTGTTTCCTTTTCTTTTCTTTTTCTGTTGCCTTTGATCCTCTTTCTTCTACTTTGTACATAATATTCAAGTATCTAAGAAGTCTATTAGTAATAGAACCTGCTAAACATGGTTTAATCCAGTATTTTCCAAACTTAATTTAACCACAATCCTCTCATTTCACAAAGTGGTTATAAACATCTCCTGGGACACAGGCCTTCCAAAGAACAGACTTAGGAAACACCGGCCCAGATAAGAAAGTTTTAACTCTTTAACCTGTCATTTAAATTCCTTCACCCTCTATCTGTTCATGTTTATCTTCCATAATTCCCATCTGTACATTGTCTCAACGACTGACTCCTCACTGCTGCATCCTTTGTCACCCAGTTCCTGGGTCGTCCCCTCCTTGTGGGCCCACCTGCGTCCTGCCCATCTTTCTGCTCTACACACAGCATCCCACGTGTGATTAACACAGTTGGAAGCAAGTCTGTCTCCTCTCCCGTGGTCCTTACAGTCTCTGCCTTCGTATGACTCTTTGCTGTTAGGTGTCTTTGAATGTTTGTATGTTCTCTCCTGAGAGTAGGAGCCTTGTCTTGTTCTATATAACTCCATAGGGCAAGCAGGCAGAAAAAAACTGAGAAATTTGAAAACCAGTCAGGATTTCTCTCTCTCTCCCCTCGCTAAATGACATCCCAAACGTGTATGTCTTTTCCATTCCCATTGCTAAAGCCTGAATCCTGGCCTGTTATCTCTTGTCTGGCCCATGTTATTGTCTCCTAACCAGTCTCTTATTTCCTGGCTCACCCACCTCCAATCATCCTCCACCCTCCTACTAGATGACCTTTTTAAAATAGAAATCTGATCAAGTTATTCCAATGCTTGCCCAGCATCCTCAGGAGAGAGCTCCGACTCCTTCACATAGTATAAAAGGCCCTTTGTTGTCTGGCTCCTGCCAACTCTTCTGTCTATACTTCTCTGTTCCTACTCCCTGACTTTCCCACTTCCTACTCCTCACCTTCCTTCCCAGGCCATATTTTACCATACTGAGCCCTAGGGATTTTGGCTACACAATTTTGTGATTTTCATACATGTGATTGCATTTTCCTGGGATGTTAACCCCCACTTGCCCACATGTTCTTCTCTATTCAGTAAAGCTTTTCATTTTTCCTTGTTGGCCATGCATATGCCAGTTAGTATGCTGATGCTTGTGAATCTTCCAAAGTAAGTAGATCTCATTCTTTCTCTCATCCCTTCCTCTTTTCCTCCTCACTTTTCCCTCCTTGCGCGGCGCGTGCGTGCACACACACACACACACACATTGTTTTGCAGTTATTTATTTATTTATTTATTTATTTATTCCCCCATCGGGTTTCACACAGATAGGGATCCTGTCTGAGTCATCATCATATCTCTATTACCTACAAAAGAAGCTGACCTATCTAAAGAGCTTAGTGTTTGTTCTGTAAATCAATAAATGCATAAATGGTCACAGTTCATGGAACCGAGGAGGCTCCTGTGCACTGGTGGGCTACATGGATATAAAAATAGGACACTGAGTTAAGCGAGAAAGTCTTGCGAGACAGTAGCAGTTGCATGTCTTTGTTCTCACCTAAGCCAACATCCTGGCTCACTGACTTTGCTTAAGCAGGCATTGTAAGAAGTGGAGTCCCAACAGCTGGGAACCCACATGTTTGAATCTTCCTTTCTGAAACGTGGACTGAGAGGGTGAACACTAGAAAACATTCTGTGAGGCTTAAATTCTTTCTTGAAAATCCCCAAGCCAGGTGAAATTGGCAGCAATGCAGACAACTCCATTCTTCTGTCCATTGTTTCTCTATCCCTGTTTCCATGTGGAGGGACCTCAGGTACATTAAATGTAGAAAGGGATGCAGCAGTCAGAGCAACTTTATTCCACTTAACTAATTAATTCTTAGTCCAGAAAACTAGGAACATAAAGATCAAAAACATCCAGTCAGGGGTTTGCCACCCCTCCACTACTAGAAAATGATTGCAATTTCCCAAAGTCTCTTTTCACCTTCAGCATCCATCCACCCATCCACCCAACCATCCATCCATCCACCTGTCCATCCATCTGTTCACCCATCCATCCACCCATCCATCCATCCATTCATCCATCCATCTGAAAGACATGGTAGGTGCCTCCCTGATGCCAGGTATATTTATAGGATACAAAGGTATATTCATACAGTTCACTATTTAGTAAGTACTTTGTGATAACGTTGAAAATGCTCTGTATATCTATAATCCCGACCAGCAGGAAAGATAAAACATTTGAAAATTAAGCCTTCAAGAAAGTTCTTACTTCTTTAAAATCTTACAGAGGACTGAAAATCTGGAGCTAATAGACAACATTCTTGGCATCTTGGATAGCTTTCTCCACATGTGCTACTAGGAATTCAGATGTGTTAAGGGAAAATTAGAGGTAAGACTTCCTCTTGTTTCTTTCAGAAAGTCCCCTTAGGAGTCATGTTCTGTGTTATCCTTCCCCTTTATAAGCACTATTTCACTAGTCTAATAATACTGAGTGTGAGGATGTCATTATGTCTGATACTTACCTTGTCTTCCTGAAGAACACATCTGAATGAGGTATTGATTCCATCACTTACCAGTTATGAGTTGGGCACATTAATATAAACTCTCCCTCAGTTTCATCATCTTAAAAATACAGATACTATTGCCCATTACTTACCACATCCCATTATAAATTTTACCTGAAATCCATATATGTAAAGGGCTTTGCACATGCCTGAGACATTGTAAGTACTCAACAAATAGTAGCTAAGAGGACAATATTGTTCATCGTGATAGTAGATAGACTCTGAGACCTTTTGCATTTCCCTTCTAGAAGTCTCCCTTCTCTTTTGTTTTTTTCTTTCTTTTTTTTTTCTCCTGAGACTATTAAAGATTGTTCTCATTAGTAAGGGCATTTCCCCCTCCTTTCTCACCTCCTCCCCATTTGCCATTGCTCTTTACTTTCCTGGGCAAGGAAAAAAAAAAAACAAACAAACATGAGTTTCTTATAGATGAGTAACTGCAATATCTATTAGAGTCCTCTGAGGACTGAGAGAGCTTAGTCACAATTGGGGGACATGCATCTATATTGGGCCATGGCTCAAATATGTAGTCTCCATCATTATCAGAAGCAATCTCAGAAGCAGATGTGAGATTCAGGATTGATAGTAGGACAAGAACCAGCTGGAAAGTTTTCCTTGAGAGAGGATGTGTTGGGGGTCTCCCAGACCACCTCATGTTTGGAGAATCCCTAGGAAGATTCAGAAGATGTATCATATAATTGTACTCATAAGTAAGATTTACTATAGAGATATAGTAAAGATACACATCTGAATCATATGGGACAAAGACACAGGCGGAGTCAGAACAATTCTTGTGAGGCTTCCCTGTGCTCTGTTTGTCCCATAAGGAGTCACACAGAGCTCACTCTTCATCCAGAAATAAGTGTGATGTTTCTGCCCAAGGAAACTCACTAGAGACTCAGTGCTCAGTGTCCTAATTAGGGGCTGGTCATGTAGGCATCCTCCGCCTAGCATGCCAAAATTCCAGACTCCCAGAAGGAAAGAAGGGGTCTGAAACACACACACACACACACACACACACACACACACACACACACTGTCTGCACAAAAGGTCTATGAACAAGGAATCATGCTTATCATGCTTATACTTAGTTACCAAACAGTAAGAACCTTCCAAAACACAAAGTTCCCTCACACCAGCCAAGAGCCACTCTTGCAAGCTGGCTTTTCTTAAAGGCAGCAGTCTCAGACCTGCTGTGTCAACTCCTTTCTGCAGAAAAGGCCGTTAGTTAGGGAAGACCTCTAACTAAAAGTACTGTTTTCCACTTGTTGACTCAGCTCTGTGTGATTTCTGAGACAGTCCTACCCAGGGTGGGAAGTTAATTAAGAGCCCTGTGGTCTATGTAATTCATCTCACTACTGATGATCCTATGTGAACTCCAGGGAAGCTGTGCCTTTCCCCTGTCTTTTGTTCAGCCTCAGCTTCCTTCCCTCATATACTCCAGATCTCCACTAGCTCTGAATTTCTGCCTCAGGCCCCAGGCTGTCTACCCTGCCCACCTCCTCAGTTCTTACCATCTATCCCTTAGAGGATGCATTGATGGGACTGCATCATTTCCCTAATTTTCACAATCTTCATGGACACACATTTCTTTCCTCATATCCTGCTGGCTTTGTACACATGAGAAAGGCCTGGGTGCTGGAGTAAGTTGATGCTGATTCTGATGTGCCCCCGCTGGGTGTTACCTAGTACACTAGCCATTTCCCTCTGATTTAGCATGAATTAGAATTGATCCCAATTTACCACTGGCTTTTGTACCCTGTCCGTTGACTGTCCCACACCCCTTCCCAAAGGGTGTGACTTAGTACCCGAGGATTTCTTAAGCCTTATGCCTGGCTTTCTGGCTTTTTTCTTGTCTACCTTATTACTGAGAACAAGCATGTCTTTTGGTGAAGGGGGTAAGAGATTCAGAAAGAAGATCGCAGTAGTGTTAGAGAGGGCCTGAACACAAAATTCAAATGTTAACACAGGGAAGCCTGTGCTGTTCTATCCCCAAGTGTTGGAAATATTTCAGACCAATGTGACCTGTAACATTATTGCACATTTTTAAACCTTCCTTTATACGTTAAAACATAATCCCCCAGTAGTGAGGGGCATGGACAGGCCTGCTCTCCCTCTCCTACTTCATTCTTCCCCTCCTCTCTGCCCATCTCACTCTTGCTTTCAATCTCTTTTCTTATGTCTTTCTGTCTGCTCATCCTTCTATGTCCTCCAACTATCTTTTCCTTTCTTGATGAAAATTAAGAAAAAACAACTTGATAGATTTTCCAATAACCTTCCAGAAAGTCTCACCGGGTTACATTTTGCTTTAATAGCATTTAAGCCAATCTGCCTGATGTTGCTGTAAAGGTCAATTAAATTCACCCTAAAAATTTCACTTCTGGCTCATTATACAATTGGAAAATGAATTAGAAGCACATGCTGCCCCTGAGGTTTCTGATATTTCGCTAATGAATATGTCTTAGAATGAAAAAAAAAAAAAAAAAAAAAAAAAAAGATGTTGTTAGGCCACACAGCTGCATGCAGTGTTAGTGGCCTGGCACAGATCATTGTCACATGTAGCAGCTTGAGATGAGTGAATGCTAGTTAGTCCTGTCTTCACATTACAAGACATTCACATTTCTTGAATGCCCATGGCTATGGTCAGCTCTTCAGTGTCCTCCTCTGCATATCTGGAGCCCATTCTCAAACCCCAGATGAGACATTTAGCTCACCTTTGTCCTCAGTGGCCGTTGTTAGTGTGGGCTCAAGGACTCAAGGGCTAATTTAATATCAGCCTAAATAAAATCTGATTCTGAAGGTAAGTCTATAAGGAGCTATTTTTGGCGGGGTGGATCATATGTATTGCAAAGCCAGCTATCAGTTGAGCTGGGAATTCTCAGAATTCTGACAATGTGGAGAGACATGGTAGCTGCTAAAGAGAAAACAATGTGTGGAGGAAGGAATATGCATTTCTGGCTTAATTGGGGCCAAGGATATAGGGAACACAAAGTCAAATTTGGGTATGATTTCAGGAAGTAATTTCTAACTGTCCTTTCTCCCCACTAAGGGGAAAAAAAATAAACTACCCAATAAGATGACATCTTTATACTTGAAAGAGTCTTCAACAGAGCAGAACAACTTTGTGGCAGCTTTCTATCCAGTGAGTTTATGTTTCATGTGTGAGATTCATTTATTCATTCATTTATTGGTTTATTCAACATATTTATTGATGTGTCATAGACAGAACTAATCTTGGAAATGGATACAAGCCCATATTCTGAAACTGTACAGCTGCTTTATTATGTATTAAGGATTTCTTATGAAGGTAAATATATTTTTAAAAGATGGCTCTGTAGATGTTTCTAAGGTTTCTAGTTTCAAACCTGAAATTTGAATTTGAATAATTTCATCCTGAAATTCAGGCTTTTGCTCACAGTGGAGTTTTGGAAGACTTTCATGTTCTCCAGACTGCCTAGGCCATGACTACTCCACTTGTATGAAATTGCAAACTGTGTTTCTATTTTAGGGCAAGATGGCTCTAAAGCTAGCAATATAAGTTATTAGATGTCTGTCTTAAGGTATAAGTATAAACCTAGCCGAATTAATTAAAATATATAGAGACAATCTCTCAAGTCCTTCAGGGAAGAGAAGGGAAATCTGCGATGTTCATCTTATATGTCTCACAAATATCTGTATAGGATTTTAGGATTTCAGAGCTGGGAGGTACATTGAGGTCATCACATGGAGCTTCTCTCTTCTAAAATGGGGAAACTGAGGAGGCTTTATTCAGGGAGTCAGTAAGAGAACAATCCACACTTCACCCAGAGCTTCCAGACTCCAAAGTAGTATTCTTCCATATTGGAAGGTATGGAAATCATGTTTTTCATGTAAACAGTGCTCTGGCAGGCAGAAGCCATCATGGTGTGTGTTGAGGGTGGCCAGTCAAGCATTGAGCAAAGGAGGGCATGGACAGGCAGGGTTGTCTCCAAGTCCCAGACAGTGATTTCCCTTTGCTGTACTTGGCCTCCTCAAAGCTTGCCTCTAAGAAGGATTTCACTCACATGCTGTCAATGTTTCCATTTTCATTTCCTGGTTCCCGGAGGTTCTTGTCTTTTATCTCAAACCTAGTGTTAGTAGAGGCTCTTGGAGTCCTATTGACTCCATTGTGCAGCAAGCTGGGCCTATTCACAGTGTCCCAAAGAAGCACAGAGTTATATCCAGGAAGTGATGATTGAAGTCACTCAGCCACTCATTAGCTTCACTGACTGTCAGCAATCTAGCCTTGGAGCAGCGAAAGAAAAGCCAGTGTAAAAACCAAGGGCTACAGATTAATGATGACATGAGGGAGGGGTTCTTTCTTTCTTTCTTTCTTTCTTTCTTTCTTTCTTTCTTTCTTTCTTTCTTTCTTTCTTTCTTTCTTTCTTCTTTCAAGTTTAGCCTGCTAGCCACAACTTTGAAGGCACAGAGCCTCCTATCTGACCTCCACAAAACCAGGACACAGGACCCTATGATCACACTGTCCTATTCTGCTGCCTCCTCCCTCCTATTCCTGTCTGTTTTCTCTTCCCTAGAAAACCGTCCATGAGCTCAGGATCTCCTGCTGTTCATGAACATGAGCTCAGGCTGCCCCATTGCCTAGGAGGGCTGGCCAGGGCTTGTAGGAAATATTCTGATAGTTTCTTATTTAAAAATCAGAGCCAGTTATACCAGTATGGCCTGACACAATCGAATTTCAGGTAAGCTAGGGCAAGCCCTCAGAGTTAACCTGATGAGTCTGGGGTCTCACAAGCAATGGGGTAGGCAAAATCAGGAATGAAATGCTTGGGCTCCTCAATGTGGGATGCTGCATCTAGGCTCAAAAGTCAGAGGGGCAGAGAAGACATAGAGGAGGGAGGGAGGGATGGAGGGAAGGAGGGAGGGAGGAAGGAAGGAAGGAAGGAAGAAAGGAAGGGAGGGAGGGAGGAGGGAAGGAAGGAGAGAAGGAAGGAAGAAAAAGAGACAGCTGGGGAGTTAGATCAGTCAATTAGAGAATTATCCTGACTACAAGAGATGGAAAGACTACATAGTTTAGAATGGCATGTATCCTTCTCAAAGTGTAAGCAGTTAGGGAAGAAAAGGAGGGAAAGAGAAAAGCAATCCAATGAAAGACAAAATAAATCACTGAGAACAGAGTACATCAGGAGAGAAAGAGTCAAACAATTCTTATGTCCAAGGCAGGGCTCAGGTCACTAGAGTTGTGTCATCATTCTGCCATCATTCTAAAACTGCTGGAGAGTGGATGGGCAGCATTGACCCAAAAGAGCCTCTCTTTGGATTAACCGGTTTCAATTAAGACTATAGCAAAAGCTAATTATCATTTTAAACCTGAGTCTCAGATTCATTCTTCCTCCTGCTCTAAAAGGATTGCTTAATGGTCCCAGTGCAAGGCTCTGAAACACTGGAGGCTTCCTATTATTTCTTTGCCTCCAGCAGGGACCAGGGACTTCCAGAGTGTACGTTTCAAGGGAGAATAGGAGTAGCAATACTCTCTTTCTCTTTCACAGAAACAAAGACTTAGCATCGGGGGAGCATTCAATTTGATTTTGATATAGTTGGGCCTTCTACTGCATCAAAGAGTTTCCCTACATGCCATCTCTGACCAGGATTACCTGGTTTTGTTTGAACACAACTGGTGACAGGGAGCTTGTTACCTCCGGGTCCTTTGTTGGGCAGCCCTCATAGCCAGAATGTCTCTCCCAGTGTTGAGCTGACATCTGCCTTTTTGCTAATTTCCATGCTCTAGTCTCACTTCTGCCTTATCCTCAAGGTTTTTGGGTTTGGACAGTCCAAGACTTTCTGATCTCAGCCTTTCTGAAGCCTGAGATTGGGAAATAGGAAAGCTGGTCCATTACTTCACTGCACTCTCCCTAACAGGAACTGCCACCCCAGTGCCATTCTGTGTTGGGGTACTAGGTTCTGAGGCTCTCCTTTCTATCACCCAGCTTTTTCTGGATAACTAAGGGAGACAGAGAGCCACACACTTCATTTCCTATGCTTTGTTATATATACTACTGTGAGACAAAGTGTAAGTACCCTGCAAAGTAAGTACTAGTATCTCCATTTTCAAATAAAAATGCTGAGGCTGGGTCACCTGGGTGGCTTAGTTAAACATCTGACTCTTGGTTTCAGCTCAGGTCATCATCTCACGGCTTCACGGGTTCAAGCCCCACATCGGGCTCTGTGCTGGCAGTGTGGAACCTGCTTGGGTTTTTCTCTCTCCCTCTCTCTCTGTCCCTCCCCCACTTGTGCTGTCTCTATGTCTCTCAAAATAAAAAAATAAAATAAAATAAATAAAAAATAAACTTAAAAAATGCTGAGGCTCAGAAAGATTAAGTGGCTTACTCAAGGTCACACAGCTAGCACATGGCAAAAGCCAATATTCAAGCCAGTGTCTATTATCTCGAAAGCATATTTTCCTAAGTCACATGGAACAAAAATGTGGAATACATGGTTTACCAAGTTAAAATGTACCTGTGAGTATATTACAAATAGTTCTTGGAAACTGGGAGTATCCAGAAAAATCCTGAACATGTTGTATTTATATGGGCTAACTGATTGTTTTGCACCAAAACTATTCCATAGCTAATCCTTATACTTTGCTTAGTCAGCCTAACACTTCCCTCCTGTTCCGCACTTGATAGATGGTTAAAACAAGCAAACAACACTAGCAGAACCTTAGTATAGTCATGTTCACATTCCTATGCTTGGCCTGACCTGGTGGGGCCAGCTCCTCCTCCCTAGTCTCTCAGTCTCTCAGCTCCTCACACACACACACACACACACACACACACACACCTTTCTTTACCCCTTTACATCCTTTTTCTATTTCCCAAATTTGCATGGGCAAACACAAAACACAAACATGAATATCTACTGGGGGTGAGGAGCAGGACCCCTCAATATCACCAGTAGGTTGCTGGCTGGTGCTTCAAAACTGCCACGCCAGTCTTTTGTGATGAGCAGGGCCCATTTCTCACGAGTACCAGGAGGCCAGAATCCTGGCACAAACCCACGGAACAGGGCACCAGGAAGCTGGACCCATTTTTCTGCAGGGACAGGCCTACTTTTCCTTTCAGATCTCCAAAATCCCAAAGGAATGAATATTCAGAACTAAGTACCCACCTTGCATTAATTTCATGTGTATATGTATGTTTCCTCCCGTGCAAATCTGTGTGGACTAAAAATACCTGAGCGCTCCATGGCGCCAGAGACCGCTGACAAAGGAATTTGCATTTGCAGTCAGAAACACCCTCGGATTACTTTTGAAATAACCTCCCTTACATTTTAAACAGGTTGGTGGATTCATCATTGAGGCTACTGCCAGGAGTCAGCTATTAAGAGATGCGGCATGGAATGGCATTTTCCTTAAAAGGTTAAAAAGTGCTTATTGTCATTACAGTGTCGTGATTTTTCTGGTTTAAAAATAAAAGCTATTTGAACTTGGGATGCTTTTGACAAAATGATATCTTTAGGAAAAGTAGGTTAATAAGAAATGTTTTCAGAGAAACCAGGTTGTGCTCCTGATTCTTCTGGAATGAGAGCAGGACACCAGGTGCTACAGCCAATATGGAGAACAGGGCACAGATGGGGGGGATGAAGGGCCAGTCTCTTTCCTTCTGAGTCTCTTGGAATGGGGAGCAGAGGGTAGGAGGGAATTGCTGGATCAATTAGCAGTCTGCAAGTAAATTAACCAGCAAATTAACTTTTCAGATGTCCAACTGTTTGTCCTCTCAAATATTGCCGTCCTACCGGTCTGTCATTTGTCCTTTGCAGCAGGGCTGGGGAGAGTGGTTCAACTTAACCTCCAGGGCTTGCCAGGGTTCCAGAATACAGAGTGGGAGGATGTAGCAGAGAGGCTACCCTAGAGCTGAGATGCTGTGCATTTGTAGCTTGTGTGCGCATGTGTCTATACGTGTATGTTTGTGTGTATGTCTGTGTATGTATCTGTGTGTGTCTTATGCATCTATGTATATGTGCATTTATGTGCATCTATGTCTATCTGTGTGCATCTGTCTTTATGTGCATCCATATATGTGACTATGCGTGCTTGTGTGTGTGTGTGTGTGTGTGTGTGTGTTTTCTTTGCAGGGAAAAGAGTGTGATGAAGGAGTTTTGAGGGCACAAAATGAGGATTTTACACTTGACCGCAGGCCACAGGGTCCCACACCAGCAGATGGTGCTGTAGGTACAAGTTTGAAGGAGGTGAAGCTGTGGGTTTGTTGGAGACTTCGGAAGCAATTACCCTGTTGAATGTGGGAGTTAAGGGCAGAACACACCCCATCTGCATGGAGAGCTAGCAAACCCTGAATTTATCTAGGACTTCTCTTTTTTCACCAAGGAGCCCTTGTTTTGACTCTGATTGAATTGCAGATTGCATCTGAATGATAACTCTCTGGTTCTATGATTATGGACTCTCCAGCCTTCCCATGCCCCACTGAGAATTAGAACTTCACAGTCTAGTGGAACCTTTGAGCAGGAGGCATCCCCTTTGTTTTACAGATGAGGGAAAAAAGAAATGGGGCTTAGCTCCCTGGCGCTTCCCTCACTCTACCCCACCTTTCCTTTTGGGGCCAAGTTTATCAAAACACCTCTTCCATCCCTCCTTCTTTTCCCTCCAGGTAAGTCCTTATGGCCTCACATGCCTGCTCCTTTTCTCCTAAGCAGTGAGGCTGCCAACCCTCTCTCCAGGTCACCAGACCAATCTGCTCTATGCACAGCTGTGTTCATGTTGGATCACCCAGACTCCTCAGCGTCTCCACAGCCATCTGTGGAATCCAGACAAGAGTCTCTACCCTGGCCCCCAGTCTGGAAATAACACCCCTTTCTAGCCCCCTTGGTGGTACCTTTTTTGCTCTGTTCTTCCAAGAGTTACCCGGAGCTCTTCCCCATTTCCCATGTACACCCTGAGCTTTGTTGGTGTCTCCACCTTGTGACTGTTCTTTTTTTAATTTGTCCTTCTTTTATTTCATTTCCAAATGCCCCATCTCCTCAGATCTCTCAGGTCTTATGCTGCTGCTCCATGAAGCTGTCCTGGAATATACATTTCCTGCTCTGAATGTTCCAGGCCTTTCACCTGGACCTCTCGTCTGTAATTTGTCCTTTATGCACATTGTGGTTCCTTGCATACATAACCCCTACTTTGAAGGTGACTCACCTGCTCCTTTCCCCACTACTAAAGTATATAATAAGGCTTGTGGGTAAATGAACACAAAAATGTGTCTTTAGATGTTTTTATCTTTAGCTAAGTTCCAATTCGAAGCAGTTTATGGTGGTTTTTCTCCCAGCTTGGAAATGAGAGATAACAGGTCCGTGTCTTTTCCTCTGACTAGTCCTATGACTATTAGCAGTCACTCCCCGGGTCTGCCTTCAGTTACCTCAGCTCTTAACTGTGGGCTTTAGAGAGGCTCAATCGATTTGTTTTTCGGTCTGTACACTGTCCCCTAGTGGCAGGCAGGTCTACCTTTGGGGTCTTGGCTGAAAGTCTTAAGATGAGCTTTGTGGCCAAGCACAAACCTATTGTAACCCCACCTCTCCTACAACTAACCTGAAAAGCATTGTTTCAGAGAAAGTCCTTCCCAGGTCTATCACTCACTGTGTAATTTTAACAGTGTAATTCTTTACTCTTTCTACTCTTCATAGCTTGAAGATTTTTCTCTTCTGCTTTGGGGTTGATATGGAAGCAAACCAGGAGTTGAGACGTTCTGCCGACTCTGACATCTGTTAACATTCACTAGCTTCCCCAAGAAGCTGGCCTGTTCTTTCCTTGCCCATCTTTTGAACCAAATAAAATTTAAAGTTAATTCACATGGCTTGGTTGATGCCAGCTTTCAGCTGCCCGAATGCTATTTCTAAAAATTTATGTTCTCATTTTATTTTATTCTTTGTAAGATTACAGACTTTTAGAAACAGAAGGAAACTTGAGTGATAATTTAGAAGACTTAATTGTGGATATCAAATCTGCCACTGCTGCTGTCATATCCCTTCCCTCTGCCCCTGTTCACCCTTATCAAAATAGCTCCCAGAATTCCTAGTGGGATGAGGGCAGTCCTTATGGCTATACCTTGGCCCATTCAGCACTGCACTATTACTATAATGAGAGTACAGGTTGGTTCTCACTCATCTCTCCTAGAACCCAAGCAACTCCATTGTTGCTACAACTTCAAATCACTGATCATTTACTGATTACTGACCATGTGCTACACAAGAGTCATTTAACTCATATCAGATCTCTATAAAGTATATCCCACTCTTCCATGATGAAAAACCTGAGGCATGCAAAGTTTAAGTAACTTGACTAATGCCCCCGACCTTCAAAAGATGAAGCTAAGATATAAGCCTGGGAATTCTGACTATACAACCTTTGCTTTGAACTAGTCCATTTTAATGCACTCTTGTGAAGGCAAAGTTCTAGGGAAAGGAAAAATAATTCCAAGGTGAAGTCACAGTAGAAAAAGAGTGTATGGGCTTTAGGTTTAGACTAAGCTGAGTCAAATTCTGGTTTTACTGGTTACTTGCTGTATGATATTAAGAAGATTAACTTTTCTGAACAATTGTTTCTTCATTAGCAAAATGGGATAACCATGCTGTGTCAAATAATAATAAGAAGAGGAAGAGTAACAATAGAACAGTAACTGAAGTTGTAATTGGGAATGCGTGGCAAGGGCATCTGGTGAATATTAGGTACCTCCTGGATGTCAGTTTCTCTCCCTTGAGTAGGAAGCATGGAAGTCCTTGCTTTTCTGGGTAGATGCACCAGTACCAGTTGGTCTCTGTGGAGCTTAGCACCAGATCTGACACCAGGTTGTGAGCTTGTTAGGGCTCTTCTTTAAGCAAGGCATCTTTGTAGCTTTGAGCAGGATCTCTCTCCCCTCACCACCGAGGCATGAGCTACATTACCATTTCCAAGGTTCAAGGCATTCTATTTCCCTTGAACTCTCAAGGTAATAAAGTTCTGATAAAAAGACACCAACTTGCAAAATTTAGAAGCCAATTCTCAGAAAGAAAGTGACTAACATAAATTCTCTCAGTCCAGAGTGTAGTGCTTCCAATCAGGAATGAACATCAGAAATGACCTGTGTGTACTGCTCAATAGTTAATTTTATTAAAGGTATCTTTAAGCACCCATCCCACTGAATCCCACTGAATCTAAGTATTTGAGATGGAAACAAAGATCTGTGCTTTAATGACATCCCTGAGCATGGTACCAGGCATGATAGAAGGTGGTATGACTGGGTCTACTTAGGGACCTGACCTAGCCTAAATACAGAATCTGCAAGCTGCCATCCATACGAAGCAGATGTAAGAAAGCCCATCTGAAAGCATTGTTATATATTTTATAAAACTGCAGCCAAAAATATGATCCATTTATTCTCTTTTGCTGCACATGCTAAACAGTACCAGGAAAGGGTCTGTGGGATCATGGGAGCTGGTTTGCTTCTGTTTTAATCAGTGAGAACATTGAAACTAACATACGTTGTCCCTCTTAGTGTTCACAGCTCGGAGCTAAATTTAGTGTTCAGTTACCCAGCCCAGGTGGTGCCTGATACATTTCTTTCCTTGTTCTTTTTTACCGGCTTGTGTTCCTGTTTTCATTTTTAGCTATTCTGCTTTATATATATTTTAACATTGCAAGCTGTCTCAGACCCTTTTTTCTAAGTAGGTGGAATATAAATTATGAGTAAATAAATAAAGCTACTGAAGCAATGAGTGACTTCTGAGAAAGTATAGGTATCATAGGCAGGCAGACACAGCAGGACTGGATATTATTATAATGGGTTTTTATATTTTGATGATAAAACTATAGCTATTAGCTATGAAATATTATTTATACATTGTTGCCTCTGATACGTTTATTAATTGATTTGTATAAACTCACAAAAATAGTTTATCAATATGAATACTTTGCATTATGGGCTTATTTTCTTCCAATGAATCCAAGGAGAAACATGGTGACAGTATTGCACCCATCAGCTGTTCATCCTACTCTCCCCTCCAGAGCACATCCACCCTCCCCTGTTCCTATGGGCCATCCTGCCCCTGTTCTCTGGGGAAGATGTTCTCCTTTTTCTCTCTGCATTTGCAACAACTGGTCCCCTAGGTCATTCCTTTCTCATCATGTACCTTGTCTTCTTCCTCTTGCTTCCCCGCAGCTCCTGCATTTTCTCCCAATTAAGAATGAAGAGGTTCAGCCAATTTTAGTCCTAAAACTGGGAAAAACTGTCAGTGCTTTTAAGGGATTTCCACACTCTTCATGAAGACGTGCTATGTACACATACAGAACTCCCTTGGCATGTTCATGAGCTCCATTCATTCTTCCATGATACCGGGTTGTGCTTTAGTGTGTCTAACACATCTTATTAACCAATCATTCTCTACTGGGTGCAGTGCCGCCAAATCCCCGAAGTCCCCCAGCATGGGTTGAGTGGATTCAGGCAGATCTGGCCCAAGTTATTCACAAACAGGCGAGGAAGCAGAACTCAGGTGCTCGGGCCAGTCCTTCATTAACCTTGAAGAAGTCCTTCATTAAATTTTACTGAGGCTCAGCAGTATCTGGCTTTTGGGTGAAAAGTTTCAGAAAGATTATGCACAGGGAGTTTTAGATATCGACATACTTAGTAATGCCCAGATTTGTCAATTTCTCAGTGTGCTCCTACCTCATTTCATTTGTCTTGATTCCCCGAAAGGGCCAGTGGCTGCCTCACATATTGGCTTGTTCAGCACGATCTATGTTCATCGGTTCTCCTTCTCATGACAGTCTTCCTATTCATATTGCCAAGTAGTTACTTATCATTTTCTAGTTTTCTATGTCAATTTCATAAAAATGTGGAAAAAGTCCAATGGAGTTGGTATATCTATGTACAGGTATAGTTGGAAGAATGGGGTTGATGTATATAATGAGTACAAAACACAATTGTGGCATTTAAGAACACATTCAATCTGGTGAATATGTATTCTCCCATCAGTGTACAATTGACTGTATTGAAAATTAGTTCCATTAAAATTTAGTTAATAAATTATGTTATCGAATTGCTGGATTGGCAATGCTGGAATTTAAAACTAGCAACAGAGTGTTGTTGGTATAATGCCTTGGTGGTTGCTTTGATGTGAAAAGAAAATAGAGATAAGGCCTTCTTGGTCTTACCTAGGGTCCCTTGCTTTCTGCAGGTTGGGGAAAATGTGGCACATCACCTTTTCTTCCGCACACAAATGGTGTCAGTCTCTTTGACAGACAGTCCAGCAGACAGCAAATGAGGGCTGTGAAACCATGGCATGTGGCATACTGTGTGTAATCATGTTTTTCACTCTGATTTTAAGTGATTTCTTGAAAGATGAATTGTTTCCATCATGATGTTTAGTTTTCCAATTGCCTTTATTAAAAACAAAATGACAACAGTATTAGTAAACTTACAGGCAGATATTCTTCATTGAAGAAATATTGCTAAGCATCAAATGACACTATTTTAAATCTAGACTTCCATGCATTTAATCAGCCACATTTCCTGATTGTAACATGCAAATCTTACAGGCCTTGATTTGAAGGGTTGTTGTTAAACCTCTAGTTTGTGACTTCTTGGGCATGCTCAACCCAGGTCTACCAGTTGGTTCAATGCAATGTCTCTTGGTAGGTTCCATTTTTCTCCATTCCTTCTAAAACTGCCCAACTCTACTCCATTCCAGATTGAATTTTCTGTTCCAGAGATAGAGCTGCAGAAATTAGAAAATTAGTTGTGAATTATGACCAAGGAAAACTTTGATATTGGCCAACTCTGCAAAGGATAAACTCAGCGAGGCAAGAGCAAGCATCCATCTCCTGATGCCTTTTAGTATTAAGACTCAGTGGGGCAGTATCTGCAAAACTGGCAAGAGTAGGGATTTGAGCTCCAACAGAGTTGGTACCACATCTTGGATGCTCTGTCTACCTATTAACCATGACTTGGAAAATTTGCCAACCCCCCTCAGCCTCATTTCAACCACACTGAAAATGGGATTAGTACACTCTCCTTTAAAAATTTTCTCACTATCCACTGTTCCACTTAACTGAAAACCCTGCTTTATTGATGTCTTATATTAGACTTCCTGAAAATATTCTACATGAAAATTGTTTTCCTGCACTTTAAAAGGCAAAATGATTTTATATCCCAGTTTATAGTGGTGTGTGGGTTCCCTGAAAATGTGATCCGTGGTTTGTCCATTGCTCCGTCTTTAGAATCCAGCCAAGGACCTGATATATAATCCAGTAGAGTCTGAATTGATTTTGGAATGTTGAATGAAAGAATGAATGAATGAACAAATGAATGAATGAATGAATCTAGATAATGCAAACCATTTCTTGCTCTATGACCCTTAGCTGTAATAAGTTACTGCTGTTACTTGTGGTTACTGTTGTAACAGAAGTAGAATAGAAAGTAAATCAGGAAACCTTTTTGTAGGACTGTGAAATATGTGATGTATTTTAAGTTATAAGAAGGCAGCAGTATCCCTATATGCTTCTCTATTTACAGGGACCTGTACATAGCCTTGCACAATTAATCATTTAATAAAGCCCTCTGCTGAGGATGTCACTGGAAATGATAAGCCTCCTTTCTGTGGTCTCCAATGGACCTTGTTCCAGAGATGAACATGACCAGCTGGCAGAGAAAGATCTCTTATCCACTCATTTCTTTGTCCTTTAGTTTATTCTCTATTATTCCACTTAGTGAAAGGCTTTCCAAGGGTGATTTTTTGGCTCATCCTTTTTTCAAGCACGGAAAAGTGGCATCCTGAGGGGTAATCAATGGCAGAGGCAGTAAGGCAGCTAATAGGCAGGGTAAGAGGAGCTCGGTATGCAAGGGAGAGTCGGGCCACGGAAGTGACACTTGACAATTTAGTTTTGAACTTCTCTGTTATTTCCAGTAAAGCGATTTCCTTGACATTTTCTTGTGGCATTTGAAGGGGGGGGGGTAGTTTTTTTTTTTTTTTTTCTTTATCGTATTGTTTTCCTTTTCTCCCTCTCCAAAATGATTTATCTGGTCTTTCTCCAAAAGTCAACACTCCTCAGAGCCTTTTAAATAGTGTGAGTGTTTTACAAGGATACACATTTGTGCTCCTCAGTCTGTGTGGGGGCCTGCATTCATATATGTGAGCATCATACACGTATGTGACACATTAAGGATCCCAGGAACTAGACAAACTGCTGGGTGCACGTTCGGAGGCCCACCAGGGTATGCTCCAATCCCTCTCACTGCCTTCTGAATCTCTGGTGTGTGGATTACCACACCCAGTCTCTAGATTCCAGCTGATCCTCAGGTGCCTGGCCCTATTACTCACCCAATATGTGATCATGAAAAGACCAATTAATTTTAATCTTAGCCCAAGCAAAACATAATTAGAGAAATCTGCTAGAAGAATAACATATGAGGCATTCCAAAGCTGAAAGCAGGTCAAATTCTGCCATGAAGACTGTCTCGGGAAACTGCATTTTCACCTTTCTCTCTGTACACCAGTACTACATTTAGAGAGGTATTACTCAGGAGCGCAGCATCAGAAGGAGCTGAGAAAGACCTGGCTGGATGAGGAGACATTTTCATTTTCTCTATTTTTAGAATGAAAATAATTATGGCTCTTCCCGAGGGATAATGTGAGATTTAACAGAATGATATGTGTAAACTGTAAAGTGTTCTGTTAACATAAAGTATAATTTTTATTGAACTGATAATTTCTATACTGAATTTGTGCCTAACTGCCTGATTGACAGTGACCACTCTTTCAGATAGTTCTTGTTAAAGATCTTCCCTGTTAAGGCTTTGCATTTTTCAGCACGGCCTGCCAGGAACCATTCAGACTTTCACAATTCTTTTCTCTTGGCTCAGTCCAGGGCTTTGGAGGGATAGGCCATCTTCAAATTCGCTTCCAGAAGGAATCTGCCAGAATCTTTTTTAAACCTTTGCTTCTTCTTTTTTTAATGTTTATTTATTTTGAGAAAGGGGGCAGGCAGAGAGAGGGAGAGGGAGAATACCAAGCAGGCTCCACACGTGGGAATCCCCACATGGAGTTTGATTCCACAAACCGTGAGATCATGACCTGAGCCAAAATCAAGAGTCAGATGCTTAACCAACTGAGCCACCCAAGCACCCCAAAATCTTTCAGAATTTTTGATTCGAAAAAACCTCACAGGAATGTTCTTACCTGCCACAGACTGCACCCACGGTGTCCCAGAGACACAGCAGCTCATACCTGCTAGCCCTGAGAGGGCCCGTGTGTGCTTCCCCATGGGGGGTGCTGCAGCCACGCAGCAATAATAAAATATACCCATTCCAGGCATGCTTAAATCTCTGTTGGGTCTCCATTTTTCTTTCTTTAAACGCTTACGGAATAAATGGAATTTATAATCAGAAACCATAAAATGTGTCTGATTTATTACTCATCTTGATGACAATATTTAATAACTCGTGTATATTTTATCACATCTTTCTAATGCTCTGTGGTGGAATTTTACTTAAAGAGATTCCATCCTCCATGTCAAACTATGTTTGGAACCAAAGGGGAAGAGTATCCTTTTGAGCAAGAGGTCGGGAGAGTGCTCAGCGTCCCACAGGTGGTTTGGGAAATCTCAGGCCCCCAAGGCAGGACTAGATCCTTCCCAAATGGCAAGGTTCTCACTACACCTGTCATGTGAGGCGTGTTAGGACTTCCTCATTTACTTGAAGCACTGAAAATTCTCTGCTTCGAGAGCTATTCCTTTGAGCCTTGAAGACCTTAACTTTTCAGGTGTTCTCTACTAAAGTTCTAGTATCCTCAGAAGGAAAACTATATGAGGGACATTGAGAATTATGGAATAGCCAGTCAAAACATCCTGTGAGAAGGAAATCCAGGGCAGTGGTTAGAAATGGGGAGAAGAAGAGGGCTCAAAAGAAAATAAGCAGAAGTGGGGACCAGAACTGAGTTATACTTGACCATTTTGTTTTAAATTTTATGTTCATTTATTTTTGACAGAGAAGGAGACAGAGCATGAGCAGGGGAGGGGCAGAGAGAGAGGGAGACACAGAATCCAAAGCAGGCTCCAGGCTCTGGGCTGTCAGCACAGAGCCTGACACGGGGCTCAAACTCACAGACTGTGAGATCTTGACCTGAGCTGAAGTAGGACACTTCACCAACAGAGCCACCCAGGCGTTGCCATACTTGACCATTTTGATTGGCCCATAGACTTATCCTGTTAAACTCCTTTCTTCTGGGCCCAGAATCTCTTAAAAGAAAGAGAGGAGACATAGCTCTTTGCCTGAATGGAGGCCCCAGCACCCTAAATACTTCAGTGTTTACCTCCCCCAAATAAGAATTCTATCTTCCTTACTAATATATAACCCTCCCAATCAGGAAATCAGTATGATGCCAACCCAACTTTCCAAGCCACAGAACTCATTCATATGTTGCCAATTATCCTAACAAAGTCTCTTTTTCCTTTCTGGCTAAGGATCTTTTCCAGTAATACACATTTAATTCACGTGTCTTAACCCACAGTTTCCTTCAATCTGAAACAGTTTCTTGGCCTTTGGTCTCCCATGTCCTTATTGGACATCCAGTGTATGCAGTCCTTTCATGCTGCGAGATGGCTCTGAACCTGGGTCTGTCTCACCTTTGTTTATGACCAGGTATTCTTGGCAGGAATATCACAGAAGTGGCATTGCCATCAGGAAGACATCAGAAAGCACAATATCTACAGTGTACCACTCCTGGAGATGTTGAACTTGATTCCTTGGTCAAGGTAGGGTCTGCCAGGTGTTCCCGCTGTGTGGAAAACCTTTCCTGGAATCAAAAACCCCCCACTCCCAAACCCCAATTTTTCACACTCCTGCACTTAAACTGAAGTAAGATTAATGAGGTTAATTCAGCAACATAGGGCAAAAAAAATTTCAGCAAGGTGGAAACGAGAAATATTCTGACCTGTCAGCTTATTACAGTCTTAACGCCTTTGGAAGGACTCCACAGGCTTCAACTTCAAAATATTCTCAATTATTTTTTGGAAAAGGTATTTATTTGAAAAATACTTATTTTATTTTTCACTTTCTGAATCACAGGAAGAGATGAATCCAGCTACTTGGGGTCTCATGGATAAACTTCCAAAAAGATTCTCTGCTCAAGCTGTAGCTCTTCTCTTTCCGTCTTAAATAGTTGTCCCAAATTCCTTTCTTCTCTCTAGATTCCATATATAGTTTTCTTTGTGTTCTTTGTGTTTCAGTGGTCTGTGGCCTGAGAATATTGGGAGGCTGAAAGAGTGACCTATGTTACATGGGGCCATTTTAGGATTTTTGTATCCATGTGATTGACTTTATGTTTTATTGCTTTGCTTTTCTTTGCTTCCTGGTTTTGCCACCTTCAAGAATTACGATAGCAGAGTACAGGAATAGTTGACCAGAGAGGTAGAGACAGGAGTCACAGAAAAATAAGCTTCCCTCTTTTAATTGGTTTCCGCACACTCCCCAACTCCCGGAGCATGCACACCACACACACACACACACACACACACACACACACACATTCTCCACGACATACACACACATACAGAGCCATCTGGACAAATCTCTAAATCTTTTCTTACTCAACAGGCAAATCATAAAACTCTTCATAAAGACAACCAAGAGGACCAATTTTGAGAGTGACATTCCACCCACTATTTTTCGAACCACTGCTGAAGCCTTAAAGGGCCTCCACTCCCTTCTGCCAAGAGCCCAGGCAATGGAGCTCCTGTGCATGCTCAGTTCCATGGCTAACAGACCTGGGACTAATGCTAAATTATAGTCTAGAGGAGAGGACTCAGGGGGCAGATGATCACAAGCTATAAATACCTTCAAGGAAACAATGCAAATGAGGGAAGGGAATTATTCATTCACTCGGCAGGCGCTAGGGCAAGGAGCAGTAGCCTGGAGCTGAGGAACAGAACATTCAGGCTGGGGATTAGCAGAAAAGCTCCTCACACAGAGTTTCCTGCCCAGGGCTCTGGACTTAGGAGTCCAGTGTCAGGTGCCAGGGACGGAAGCATGATAATAGATACTGGGAAGAATTCCTGCCAGATTCAAGAGTCATAGGAGCAAACCCAAAGCTTTCTGGTTATTATCTGTATTCTTAGGATGACATCCACATAAATTCCTTTGCCTCCAGCATTTAATTTCTAACCTGACTGTTCAGGAAGCAATTCCTTGTATCTGATCCTTTGTGACAGTTGAAAGACTAACTCCAAGACTCACTCTTCCTTTTGCCCCCAAAACTAAGAGTATCTATAGTCAAGCCATAGTGACTAGTGCCCAGCTCTGCTAATCCCATATGAAAAGATGTAGGGCTCCTGAGCCAGATTTTGTGGTTAGGAAACTGATACTGTTGGATGCTTAAAAGTAGGAATAGCAGGAAAAAAATTCCACTAATAATTATTACTGATTACATTATTATTTAGCTGTTTTTGAATATGTGCTTTCTCAATACTCAGTAATAAATATTAGGTGGAACAGAAAAAAAAAAAGGACTCACCTGAATTCCATCTTTTCCATAGCTAAATGAATGCCACCGAACAAGTGTTGACCTAGCCTTTCTGAGCCTGAAATACTAGAATAATAATGCCTACTTCTGACAGCTGGTGTTAGATTCAGGTAGCACAGGCCTGTCCTATAGCAAACATGTAATTTCTCTATTTCTCCCCTCTAATACTTTTTCCCAAAATTTCCACCTTCCAAGAAGTATGGAGAGATTTGGGGACTAAATTATACATATGTACGTGTGTGTGTGTGTGTGTGTGTGTGTGTGTAGATAGGTAGATACCCAGATGTGAATATAGATATAAATGCATATTTTGTGAACTCTTTACCCATTCTATCACTACGTACTTAGTATAAAGGGAGGCACATAATAAGCACTTTAAAAATAGTTGTTGAATTATATTCCACTGGGTGGCTTTGTTGACATCTCCCAGACATCTTTAAACTGGGGTTCTTATTTTATTTCTGATCATTTCTGCTGTTTTCAATCTAGGAAATGAATTGGTGGTAACAGTTAGTTACCATTGTTAGTTACAAGCATGGGTCTAGACTTTACTGGCCTCTCCTGATCCCAACACCTCTGAGAGGTACACCAGCACAGATGATCTGGGCCAGCCCTCTACCTTGTGATGAATCTCAGGGCACATGAGAGACACATAGCTTAGACCCAGACACCACTTACTAAGTTTTTAATAATACCTACACATGTCTTTTTAAGTTCTAACCATTTTTTATTTGAAAAACTACCTCTCTGCTCTTATATCCTGATTCAGCTAGGTCTTTCTCTCTGGCATCCAAAGATCACTTTAATCACTGGTGGAAGTTGGTGATCTGTGGCCATCTGGAATCCCCACCTCGTTCAGTGCTCCACAGAATTTCATACTCAGAATCTCCTCATTGTGGCTTTTAGAAGACTTCTTCTTCTTTGGGAGTATCCAGCCATAACAGGCATCTCTTAGTCATGAACTGCATTTCACTAGCCTGCATGGGACTAGTCAGGGACTTTCTTATTGGAAAGAATCTATATATTCCCAAATGATCTGCTTTCCCATGTAAATTTTCTATATTTTTCAGTCCTGATTTCACCACTTTTTGATCTCCTGTAAAGGGCTTTGCTCAGTTACCCGGCTGAATTTGGGTCTCAATTATTTGCCCTTCATTTGACTGTCCTTGTTAACACACACTGAGCACTTACTCTGACAAATTAAAACAATATGAACATAGGCAAATATTTCTTTTTTTACAATCCTTACACTCAAGAATTAGAGGAAGCACAGCAATCGTTTAAAGCACATGGATTTGGAGTCAGAAACACTGGATGTGAAACCCACATTGGTCACTTATTCACTATATAACCCTGAGTAATTTGCTTGATCCTGCTGCGTTTCCATTTGGAGATAATAAAACCCACCTAAAGAATAATTGTGAGGTCTCGTTACACATGCACAACTACACTGCCTTTGACATAGAGCAGCCGATACGCAGTAGCCACTAGTGTCACAGACACACTGAATGTAGTGTGCAAACTGCGAGAATGTGCTACAGAATTTTCCTCCCCCCAGTAAGAAAAGCTTGAAAAGGCACTAAGGAAGTTTAGAGGAGAGAAAGATTATTCCAACTTCTTTTAGGAAAGAACAGGAAGACTTTAGGATTGTCCTATTTTCAATATATGATTCATTCCTTTCCAATCACTGAGTACCTTGTCTTCATACTGTTTAATGCTGGTGATGGGGAGACACGATGGGTGACAGCGAGGACTCACCTGCACCCCAGGGAGACAGGGCTGAGGCGTTAATGGCTATTCAAAGGCCACACACCACACTGTGTGGGTCAATCAGCTGTAGGGTAGGAACGAACAGTGTGCTATGCCCATCTCCATCACTAGCAGAGAACAATTTTATGAAGCTTTCTTCTCTTTGTCTAATGTGAATTAGCTGGAATTTAGAAAGTTGGGTGAAATACAGAAGCTTCATAGAGGAAGGACACATTCTAAGAAAGTGCCTGAGAGAATGTCTTGCCTGTAGGGGAAGGGTAACATTACACTATGTTATACTACAATGTCACATGTTCATTAGGGTTTTCCAGAAAAAAAATAGAATAGGATGTGTGTACATATACAATGGGTTGTGTGACTGTGTGTGTATGTTATATATTTTATATATGTATATTTGTATATCTACATATATGTATATGTAATATATAATATTAAAAAGAGATATTTATTTTAAAGAATTGGCTCATATGATAGTGGAGGCTGGCAAGTTTTTGATAGAGAAGGCTGGCAGGCTAGAAACCCAGGAAAGAGATGATGCTACTGTTCAAGTTCAAAAACTGCTGGGAGAATCTCTGCCTCTCCAGGGGAAGTTCGTGTTTTTCTTTTTTCTTTTTTTCTAAGTTTATTTATTTAGTTTGAGAGAAAGAAAGTGAGCTGGAGCAGGGGAGGGGCAGAGAGAGAGGGAGAGAGAAAGAATCCCAAGCAGGCTGTGCACTGTCAGCACAGAGACCTATGCGGGCTTGAACTCACAGAACTGTGAGATCATGACCTGAGGGAAAATCAAGAGTCAGACCCTTCACTGACTGAGCCAGCCAGTCATGCCACGTTTGTGTTTTTTTGTTAAAGTTTTCAACTGATTGGATAGGACCCACCACTTTATGAAGGGCAATCTGCCTTACTCAAAATCTCCAGATTTAACCACATCTAAAAACTACCCTTACAGAAACATCTAGAATAATGTTTGCCCAAATATCTGGCTGCCCTGGCCTAACCAAGGTAACTCATAATACCAACCGTCAGAGCATGATGGAGAAGTCACTTCACGAGACACATGCTTCATACTGCCCCCTTCATTCCTAGAGTGTCTCGCTGACAGTGGAGTTTAGATGGAACTTCACATGAAGAGGGGGAAGTGTGGGAAAAGGCAATTCACAACTGAGATGAAGAAGTACGTATTTGCAGAAAAGAAAGGAGAGGGAGTAAATATTCTCTGCTAATTTTTGATGGGTGCTGAGGCAGGTGATTCTTAGCCTAATTATAAAGATCCTTGAATGCCGTGTTGAAAAGTTTTGGTTTGGTGCAATTAGCAGTTGACAAGAGCTAAGAGTTCCTACTTCATTTTATTTCTACCTTTTTCATCTGAGAAAGCAGAGACGGAAAAGTTCAAGAAAATCATGTGTGTCTGGGCCACTCTATATTAAAGAGACAAAAGCCATAGTCCCAAGGATAGAAAATATGTAGCATATCCTGGGTACACATTCCTACTGAGGATAGGAAAGATGATAGTGCCAGGAAGAGGAAAGAACCCCTCTGCTCCTCAGTCTCACACCCAGCAAGTGGCCCAAGCAACCCCCATAAATGAGAAATCAGGGATTTCTCTTTGGCTGTTTGCTGCTTGTCAAGACCTACACATCAGCATGTAACCTTTTCATGCCAAGTACAGCACATCTCAAGTAATTAAAAAGGGAAATTCAAAACATTAATATTTCATATCCAAAGGTCGTGGTATCTCCAGTCTCTTTTCCAAACTGGGTGATAGAGAACTTGCAAGCTTCCCTACCATAATGCCATAAAATCCACACAGAAATCATGTTCCTTCTCAAGGTGCTGGGAACCAGAGCCTGTCCAGACTCTGGCCAGATTCCCAGAGACTTTTGGGTTATAGTCATATTCACAGCCTTGGGATTGAGAAGACCAATAATAGCCCCTGGTCTACTCTATCATTGTGCAGATGAGAGAAATGAAGTCTGGAGAGGACTGGTTTTCTCTGCTCTGTGTTACTCATCTCTGGAAGAATTAAGACTGGGACTTAGTTTTATGACTACTGGTATGTGTATATTCCCTTAGCGGAAAGTTGGTAGGGAGAAAATGACAAACCAGTGGCAAAAAGTCTCTGTTCAAAAGTGCTTCTTTCAAAGGTGCTGAGCTGTGATAGATTTTCAAGTTATGCTTCATTTTCATGACAAAAGAGGAGAAAGGGCATGCGTCTTTGTACATGGGAATGACCTGCTGTTCATAGGCATATGCTGTAGAATGGGAAGAGTCTAATTTATAATTAAATGACCCCATATTTACATATGTTGGTGTATGTGGCATATGGTAGCTACAAATAATATTTAAAATTTATTGAATACTTAATATGCGGCAGGAGCTATTCTAAGCCCTTCAAAGAAATCAAGTCAGTTAATCTTTGCAACAATCCTGTGAGTTAGATACTATCAATGTCCCTATTTTACAGATAAAGAAACTGAGCTGTTATAAGTTATTAATGCATCCAGGATCTTATGGCTAGAAAAATGGCAGAGCTGAAATTTGTGACTCTGGAGACAGGGCTCTTAACTCCTGCACCATGATTCCCATTTAACTTTAGATATCCAGATAATATATCATCTGTGTAAAGTATGATCTTCCATAAATGAAATATCATCTGTGAAAAGTATGATCTTCCACAAATAAAAGGGTTTAGCACAGGAAAACACTGGAGTCCAGATAAAATACCAGTCAGTGGGCTCCAAGAAGAGAGTACAGTGTGAAATATCTTGCAAGAGGGGACACGAAGGAAGAAGGTGAGCAATATTATCTTGAGTGGTGATAGAATCATGCCCTTGAGAGATGGATTGACTAATCTGGGAGGGATAATATCCCCAGTAGGTTCCTGGGACAAAGCACTCAAATACAGTAAAAGAAGATTAAGGTCCTTTCTAGGACTTTAGAATGGCTAATATATTGAGTATTTCCAAAATCAAGATCCTATTTGTAGCCCTCAGTATGCATTGTCTCAATCTTCACAGGAAACCATTAGGCAGGTACTGTTAGTACCTCTATTTTCTGAGGCCCAGAAAGTTCCAGAATATGAGCTCATACTTATCAGCCAGTTAGGGGGAGTTGAGTCAATGTGGAGACTCACAGAGTTGGATGAGAGCCCTGGGATTCCTCAGTCTAATGTGAAGATTAGCACTTATAAGTGGAACAGGGTTGATAGAGGTTATGATCTTCAGAAGTAAACAAGTCTGCAAAAAGTGGGTGCCATACAGGTGATGCATGGTCACTGGACTAATTGTGGTGATCATTTCACTGTGTATACAAATATTGAGCCATTATGTTGTACACCTGAAACTAATAAAAAGTTAGATGTGAATTATACCTCAATTAAAAATAAAAACTGGCACCATGCATAGCCTGGGAATCATGGCAGATGAGATTCATACATTCGCCTATGTTGACTAGTCATCATGTTCCAGGCACTGGGTGTAGGACAACGAATGGGAAGAAAGGTCTCCTGCCCTCATAGAGCTTACAGCTTGACAGGATCAGTGGTAAGGAAAGAAGAGAGATCTGGTATATCTCTGAAGATCAATCTACTGTGGCAGAGCTATTCCCTCAAACAGCGCTTTTTACACTGTTCCAGGCAGGTGGGGGACCCTGCAGAGTGCCGGCTGACACATAAAAATGGCCTTCTACATTTCTGCTGACACATCATCTGTATCTGATGGAGCAACATCTTCGTTATGAAATTAGAATAAAATTCTGATGCAAAGACTAATAGATAACATCCCACGCTCTTCCTCAGGAGCCAGAGCCACAGAAACAGCAAAGAGCAAGGAACGGAGCCAGAGCCTGCCCCCACCCTATCTGATTCCATTTCCATACCCACCTGTCATCTCCCCACAAACGTCATTAGCTCACAGAGGGGATGGTGTCTCATTGCATTATCAGCCACCACCACAACAAAAGAGCTTTTTTACTGAGGCTGATGTGAAATTACGGAACAAGTAGATAAATTTTATACAAGAAGTTCCCTGGTGGGGTAGTGCTCCCTGTGCACCCAGGACCTGTTATTTCTAGCACAAGAGCGAGGAAACTTTCTTTGTAGGCAGTCTGTACATAGAGGCCATTGAAGATTGGAGAGATGAAATTGTTCAAAAAGTAAGCCCAACAGCCTGAAGCCCCAAGTGTTCATTTTTTCCTCTCCAGGGAGGGAATAGGAGTGGGTTACTCCTTTGAGAGACTGAACACCTGGCTCTCTGTCTCTTCTTCATTCTCCTTGTTTTTTCCAGGAGACGCCCCTCTGCCACACTGGCTGTGCCGGGCCAGCACAATTTAAACTTGGCTGTTGCATGAAGGCAAGCAGGCACAAGCAGGGCCCCGTGGAGCCAAGGGACAAGTCCAATGTCCCCCTGTTCGGTTCACTCTGCCCTTGCTAAATACTCCTGTTGCTCAATCCCTGCCATCTACCTGTGTGCTAATGTCCCCACTGTGAAAACTACCAGCTCTCCTCAAATAAAACAAAACCTGCACACTCCCAGCTGGCCATGGAGAGAAACTTCCACTTGGACTGAGAAGGCTTCTGGGTCTCCTGGACCATGTCTGATTCCCCAGACATTGCTGTCTCTGATTTGCCCTCTGCCCAGGTGTGAGGGGAACATCTGCCCATGGTCAGGGCTGTGCAAAGGGATCCTCTTAGCTGCTATCAGCAGGGTTCTGTATTTGAGCTGGTGAAGCAGACCACTCCCCAGTCCTGGGTTGCGTTATTTTTGCTCATATTTGAGCTCCGTATCTGGGTTTATAGAGTGAACTGTGCTCATGTGGTACCCTTTCTCACTAATGCAAAAAGGAAGGATTTCTCCATGGGGTTATGTTTGATTTTCCTCTTCTGTTTCCTAGGCTGCACTAGGGATTCAGATGGGATCCCTGCACCCCGAAGTGGAAAGGGCAAAAAGAGGTCAAAGATGTTAAGGGATCCTTCTTGCAAAGCTTTGACCAGGACTGGGGCAGAGCCAAATTTGCCAAAAGCTATTCTACTTTTCTAGCAAGACGTAAGGGGCTCACGTGGGCCTCCTGCATTTCTAGGGCCCCCTGAGGAGGGGATCCCTGGAGACGGCTTCTGATCCTATGGTTTCCATCTGTCCTCCTTGAGGATACCAAGACATTCATTTACAGATTGCCTCCAGTGTGTTAGGCTTTTTTATGTACTTCATCTCCTATAATCCTCATTATAAACCTGCAAGTGGGCACAATGACCTCCATTTTACAACTTGGGAACCTACAGCTTGAGTGATTAGGTTGACTGGCTAGTAAAATTCACTGATTTAACTCCAAAGCCCCATTGTACAGCTGGGTCCTTAGGTCTACCCCCTGTATGTTATTATTTCAGCTGTGTTTAGTACCCAGTTCATTGCATTTCTCCCCACCACTATTAGGACTCTAGGTTGAGACCACAGCTATCTTCCTCTAGTCCTTTCCTTTATCTCCCCAACATCCTTGCATCCCACCCAAAGGGGCTATTTCCCCCTTGACCAGCCTGAAACCAAACAATAATGTTACATTGGGAGTCACCTTTCTTTTTCATTGTGAAAGACACATCCTCAGCCCCCACTAATTTGGCAAAGCTCTGATAGTCAACATTTACTCGTTAGTACTGACACTTTGTCCTTCTTCCTGAGATTGGCCATGCAGTGGCTGCGCCTTTGGGGTTGAAGGAAATTTGTCTTTGTAGGATGGTAGGAGATCTAGGGTTAACATCTGACAACAGAGAAGAATTTTGGTTGGGGGTTACTAACATCCTGAGGATACTGTTGAGACATGGACCCTTTTTTCCAAGAGCCAAAGAGAAACTGATTTTGCTTCTGATACGTCAAACATCTGTGCCTCAGTAGCAGTGTGCGTTACATGAGGCTCTTATCTACACAGGTCCCCTGGTATCAGAGACTGTATTCCACTACAGATAACAGAAACTCAGGTTCCTAGACTTAACTACAGAGCATGAAGTCCAGAGATAGACAGGCTCCAGATGTCATCAGCATCCCAGGTCTTCTAGCCTTCCTCTCTGTAATCTTTAGTGTCAGATTCTTGTCCTCATGGTTGAAAGGTGGATGCTTCACCTCCACTGTCACTTTGACTCCCAGGCAAGGAGAAGAAAAAGAGGTTAGAAGGGAGAACCGGTGCCAGAATCACAAAACAAAACTGTCTGTGAGCTGTCTGGAAGGTTTCCACTTCCAGACCACAGACCAGATCCTCATCATGTGGCTAACCTCCAGGTGCAAGGGAGGAGGTAGTTTCTAATTATGCTCCTTAGTACCCTAAACCAATCCAGGGTTAGTTGAGTAAGGAAGATGGGGAGAACACATACTAGGTAAATAACTAATAGTGTCAGCCACAGGCAGATATTTCTTGCTATGTAGACATTTTCGAGGATACAGAAGAAGCCATTGGAAGGAAACTCTTAACATTCTAGACTGCTCTTAAAGACAGAGCTCTCCACTGGCTCTCACATTGTGTATTACAAGGGTCTCTTAACAGCGACCCCTCCTCATCTCTCATCCCATCAATCGATTGTCCAGTGCTGCTTCAAACATCTGTGTTCTTCCACTGCAGATTTTATAGTTAGGGAAGGATTATTAATTTTGTATATTATATAAAGAGAGATTAAAATTAGTATGACAGCAGGTAGAGTAGTTCAAAATGGATAATGCTTCTACCTTTTTGTAAAATCTCCCAGTGAATCCCCATTTCCAACAAAATGAAACCCAAACTGTCTAGCAAGCCACGTGGGGTTTTTCTTACTAGGTTTTACCTCCCACCATTCCTCAGGCACAATTTATCACTTTTTTAAAAACCAGCCATGATGAGGGGGCACCTGGTTAACTCAGTCAGTAGAGTATGTGAGTCTTGCTTTCAGGTCATGAGTTCAAGCCCTGCATTGGGCATGGAGCCTACTCAAAACAAAACAAAACAAAACAAAACAAAACGCCATGATCTTTTAGACAGACTTTCATCTCTTTCTTTTTTCTGTACTCTTCTAGAAATAATATGATCCCTCTTCCCCAACTGGCAACTTCCTATTTCCTACCTATCCTACAAAACCTACAAAACCCATTTTGTCTGCTAAGTGTTCCCCAACTCCCTTGATCCTTATATCCAAAATCTCAGACTTCGTAGATATCACTATCTTAGCCCCCATCACACTGTTGATAATTTGTATGCACATCTGTCTCCTCTATTAAGTTATGAAACACTGAGATGTGAAAGCAGGCACTTATAAACCATTGTAGCCACTGTATCTAGTACAATATTTGTTACACTTTAGTTCCTCATTAGATCATTATAATAGCACTGTTCTGGCACTTTATTTCAGGGTGATACTATTATTGTTAGCCCCAGTTTGCATATGACAAAATCAGTGCAGGAAGAGAATAACTTGCTGCATTTATACCTTCATGAGTGAAAGGGCCTTAACTGGAACCTTGGCTTCTGGCTTCAGTGTCTACACTTGCAGTTATTTCTCAACACTGCTTCCCAGTAACATATTTGATTAAAGAATGAATGAGGCCATAGATACTGTCCAGCCTCTTTCGAAAAGCATTTTTTTATAGTGCAGGGAAATGTGCAGTTCATTCCCCTCCAGCTTATGACTCACTTTTGACCCATCTGCCAGCCCAGTTCTCCTGCTTTAAGCAGTGAGCCTGGCACAGGCTCTGTGGGGGCTGCTCTCCCTGGGGTTCAGTCCCCTCAGGTCGAAGGTCACATTGCAGCATTTTGACATGGCTCCCTTGTGACACCTGCTCTCCCCATCCCTCCCTGCCTGGCCCCTCTGGCCCCCCTTTCCATTTCCCTGTCACAGATGTAAAATCCACGCAGCCATCTCTGACGCTGCTAACCACAGGCATTCAGGAACAGTCTTGCTCCAAATCCTGCCTCCTATTTTCATATTTCCTGTGGCGTTTTATAGAAATAGCAGAACAATTGCTCATCCACAGGGGGTAAAGAGAACAGGATTTTATATAATTAAATGTTAAAGTGACAAAGTTTTCAGCCTATGGGGGAAGTAGCAGGAAGGAAAAGTGGGATGGGGATGGTCCAGGGTGAAGGAGAAGCCTGGGCTGTGCATCAGTGATTCCGAATCCAGCTTTAATTCTCTTTTTCTCTCTCTCTCTTTTTTATCTGTGACAAGGACAGTGGACATAATTTGTGCCTTTGGTTCTGCCCCTCCTTCTATCGAGTTGTAACAGGAAGCTCCAAGCGGTGATGGGTCTCTGCCAAAAGCTGTTTGGCATCACCTGCTTCCAGAGGGACCTCTGGATTTTAGACATGTTGATAATTTCTATCTTTTGCATTGGGGGAAGAGAAGAAAAATGGTAGCTTATCTCCCAAAAGAAACATTCTTAACATGATTACGGACAGAGAACAGAAACATCTGTCTGTAGCAAGCATGCTCAGGGTTTTCCCGTAAACACAGGTTTCCATGAAAACCAAACAAAGGAACATGAGGGAAAGGCCAGGCACATTCCACTTTAGCTCCCAGATGTAAATGAGTCTTATAGCCTCATTCCTTTTAAGGGCAGGGGACCAGAGGACAAGCCTGGGTCCCCAAGGCTGCACCCAGCCTGCACCCAGGGCCGGCCTTACACACACAGCCTCCTTTGCGCAAGCACGGGTGCACATATGCACGCTCTCCAGCCATTTGTTCCTTTGATGTGTGCTAAGTGAAACATAATTACCCACTTTGTCACATTGCATGTGACTTTGACGGCCCAGTGTGTGGGCTTTTTTAAAAAATACATTAGAAGGTCCTCAAGGGGGAAACAGTGCTTCTTTTGGGGTTTGTTTCAGGACTTTTACGTGGTTCTAAACAACATGAGCACCAGAACCAGTTCTCCCAGTAAGGAGCAGCTACTTCTTCCCTACTGCCTATCACCTGCAGAAACAGAAAGGACAGAAAAGGAAAACCAGGGTGGAAAAGGGCATGGAAAGCAACATCCATAAGGCTTTAATGAAGAAGAGGGGGAAGAACAAGAAGGGAAACAATGGGGCAAAAGAGCACTGTAATACACCACTTTTGCATGACAAATTGTTTCCAAAACCAGAGAGGGATGTCTCCTCAGGAATCCTCTCACTACACCTTCCAAACATCCTACTTAAGTATGCATTTACTAACTTTCCCAAAGCCCTGTACTCAAAGTAGCATTTCTCTTGCTTACATAGACTCCTCCTTCCCAGACATACAAAACTCCCTCTTACAGCAGGCAGACCTCACCCATTTTCACCAGCACCCTCCTCCTCCCTGACCCAGTTCCTTGCTGGCCACACACCTGCATTTACATGCATGTATGCGTATGCACACACAGACAATACACACACACACACACACACACACACACGCCTCTGACCCTCAGTGCCTTCACTTCTTTGTGGACACACACTATACCCCCTGCAAACAGAGCGTGTGCACATTTGGAGCCTGTAAATGCTGTTAGGTATCAGGCTGCGAGTTTCCTTAAATGTGAATCCTACCCATTACTGCAACTAATTGGCATTGCTGCACTAATCATAAGGCAGCCTGCCTATAATAGAAGTGTAGAAGGGAGAGGTTGTAGGATCTGAGCCATGTGCAGGGTCTATAGCAGAGGATACAAGAAAATCATAGCATTTTCTTTTTTTGTAAAGCCAGGATGCACTATTTGATTTATATTAACAATATCCAATCATCTTTTATTGGTGCCAGATTGATTTTCTGTTCATATTTTTTAATGTATTAATGCATAATAATCTGAATAACTTTCATCCCTGGTCAACTGATTAAGAATAATCACCACCCAGTTGCTTATTAAGAAGTTTGAATGATTCACTCATGAAAACCCCATTGGAAGAGAACAGACATGCTAAATGAAATGGTCATCTCTAAAATGAAGTTGCCTTGAGGATTCAATATCAATTGTATACGTCTTTGGGTGGTCCAACTTTGGTCATAGGATGGCAGGTCTGAGGGACTTGTCAGAATCACTCACTCAACCTTTCATTCTGACTTTGTTTTGGGCAAGTTCTTTGGGAAGCTAAGGGTGCAGGTGAATTCCCTTTTTAATCTGCCTGACTGTGAGAACTTGGCTCAAATGTGTCTGCTCTCCACACCTCTGTTTCCTCATCTATAAAATGAGGACACTGCTCTAGATGGCTTATACAGGCCTTTTCAGCTCTAAAGCAAGTTGAGCTAATGAAAGACAAGCACCATTCTAACATTGGGTTTATCTTTTGTGGGAAAGATGCCATGTGTTTATACCCAACTATAACACAAGGCGATATGTTTTACATGCTGGAGAAGATACAAAATATGATAAGAATTCAGAAGAAGATCATTTCTCAATGGGATAAAGAGAGAAGACTCCAAAGAAGAGGGGGGCATCTGAGTTGTGTCCTGTGTGATGAGTGTTTCATTGGTAGGTTCAGTGGAGGAAGACATGTGCCATTAGATGGTAACATCACACTCCTGGGAAGGGAGGAAAGGCAAGCTGAAAGATATGGTGTCTGGAATTACAAAGAAAAAGGCCATTTCAAGAATGCTTTCAAGAGATCAAGGAGGCTATTACATTCTGAACAAACCCCGCTCTGGATAACAGGCCTCTGGTCCTTCTGATGGGCCCCATCAGGTCTGCCAATGGTCACCTGTGAAACCTCCCCACAGTGCCCGTCACGGTGGGAAGTGGATTCTTGTTCCCCAAGCCTGTCATGTCTATAAATCTTGCTTATTGTTCTGTGGACAATAAATGCTCCTTTCCAGAAACTCAGAAGTGACACCCAGGAGATGAATGACAGGCCTCTTACATTTCTCAGACACTCTGGATTGTCTTCCTTTTCTTTGTGTCACATTCTATCCTGGGCCTGCTTCTTAATAATGGTTCTGGTTTTTATACCATCTGCTCTTGAGTTGTAGCCTTCCATTTGTCCTTCACAAATTCTCCCCATTATCCTGTCTGGTGCTCCTCATCCCCAACCTCCCCCCCACCACCTGGGCCATGGCAAAGGGAGTGTCCCTCAAGGAAGGACAGTAGATTCTTGAATGTATTAAACTACAGTCAAGTAAAATGAGCCCTGAATTTTGAGTTAGAACATTGAAATTAAAACCTAGATGTTCCCCATTCTACCCTGGGCATTTTGTCAGTTTCCACTAAAAATATGGTCCATGGTTTTCTCATCTGTCAAATGGGAACAACGTTTCTTCCAGACAAGGTATATGGGAGAGAATCAAATTACATGACAAATACAATTTATTTTGCCAATAATTTAACTGTATGGAGGGAAATGATCTTCATTATTTTAAAAAGTTCATGGGCCATTCCATAAACAAAGTAAGCTATGCAACTTAAAATTACGTGTATTTTACGTAAAATTACATGCATAGCTTCTGTCTGGCAGTGTATAATTTCTTTTACTGTCAGGGAATGCTTGCCTATTTCTAACTGAAGTTAGAACATGGGACTTCTCCATTTATTTTCCTCCATGCATTTTCTACTGGATATGGAATTCCTCCAGGGCTTCTACTGGGCATTTGACTGCATAGCCATCTCGGAGGGTGACCATGACCTGCCCTCTGGGTGAATGCACTTAGGTGATGATGGAGGCAATTTAAGGGTCCTGTGGTGACCAAATTCAGTTTGCCCTCCTCTCAAGGAGTGGATCACATTGTGGACAGGACTGATAGTGCTTTTCCCTTGTCCTGGCCTGTCAGTGGTGCTCAGGCCAGCCTGCACCTTCAAGGAGCAAAAATGTCTGTTTCCTAAAGGCTGGAGCTTCTCATGGCAGGTGGCCCACAGCAGGGACACCAGCCTGCCTGAGTCCACCAGGTCAGCGCTTCTGCTTCCAGACAGGAAGCTTTTCTCCTGCCCGCCTGCTGTTCCTTCCCTGAGAACAGTTTCTCATATCCTTTCTCTCCCTTAAGGCAGAGCTCCAGTGTCATTTTTGGAGCTTAGAAGTCACTTTGAACCTTTGAGTTCTGTGATAGAAGATTCTTCCTGGTTTGCCAGGGAGGCAGAAAAAACCAAGAACATGAGAGAAGGACAACATATTTGTTCAAAATTGAGGACGTGGACCATGTGGTCCTGCCTGTTTGTAGGAATTTGTAGTAGGGTTATGGTTTTAAAAATATGCACTTATGCACCAGTTACTTTGGGGGCTCGACTGTTCAGGTGAAGGCCTTTTGAAATCACATCACTGCTGCTCTAAAATACATTTGAAAGCGTGAATATTGGAGGAGGAAAAGGGGGAGCCAGAAGCCCACTCATGCAAATATAGAGACATAAATGACTCAGTTTCCTTTTCCATAAAGAAGATAATGATGCTGTGTTGCTTTGCTGGCAGATTAGCTAATGGGTGGGTGTTGTGTTAATTAACAGCATAAAGAATTGCAAAAGCACAAAAGCTTTAGAAGTATCCTGTTGTAGTGTGATTCTTGGTGCATTAACCAGCCTGTATATGCCAGTATTTATGAAAGTGAGGGAGTAAGAGAAAGCTGGCAGCAGAAAGCAGGAGGTGTGTGCCTACAGAGCAAGAGCAGTTCAAGGCTGAGTAAAGGAATCTAAAGTAGAGTGCCATGCTCATAAAGTTGATACACTTTTCCTGATTAAGTGGGAGCATAGTACTTTGGAACTTTGGATTTTTTGGCAGCAAGTAACTGGACACTTACTAGTGGAGGCTTAGAAAATTAGGACATCAGAGAAGCCTGGAGGTACGGTGTCCAAAAGCTGAGCAACAGCTCCTGCAACCTAGAGTCTCACAGTTAATCTTCATGATGCTTGAGATGTCAGTCTTTATCCCATGAGTGGGAAGTGGCTGCCTTTTTCCACCCCGCACGCCATCACCTGACCATGATCAAAGACAGGATCAGTGGGGGTCTGGAAGAGTGCACCTCCTTCTTTTTGGTTAGTGGGGGATATCCAACTAATTTACTATGTAATGTGGTCATCCATAGCATCACTTGATAGTGAATTTCTGGCATTTGGAGCCTCTGTTGTGGGAGGTAGACTCTGCCAATAGAAAAGAAAGGAGGGGAGAATAAAATCATTTTATACAGCCACCAGCATCTAGCATCTTTGTAAACAATGGACTTGTAAATAAAGATGTGGGATTTGTTGGGAAATAGTTACTTCTGTGAACACCTGAGACAATTGGGCAGCTTCTCTCCAACTGCCAGTGATATGCCTGCCTCATTAGTGTCTCTGCAGTCCCTGCCTCATTGCATGTTCAGGCTGTAAAGCGGTGGCTTTGTAGTGTTTTCTCCCACCGATGGGTCATCCCCAACTGCAGACCCTCCAGGATATGAACATGATCCCTGCCTTGTGGACTGGATTCCTTTATTGTAGCATTTGTGTGCATCAGACAATATGTGAACAAGGGCTTGGGGACAGGCAGAAGCTTTGCATTCCCATGAGGTTTACTTGCTTTGAAAAACCAGATATGGTAAAATATGTATATGGTGGCCTTGCAAATCATTACTGACCCCCTGTCTGGCCTTGAAAGAAATGGGTGTAATTCTATGGAAAAACCAAGCAGAAGACATCGTGGGAAATTAGTCAGATGTTCAGCAACACTGCTTAACCCACAGGCTTCCATCTGCTTGTACCCTTCTCTTCCAAACCAAGTACCAGTTGTGTCTGCTCAGTAACCAACTGGCCATTCTCTCTCCCATCTCCTCAAATTGCAAACCACCCACAGCAGCAGCAAAGGTTGCCTCCCTATCAGACCAGAGCAGCATATGAAAGTTGTTCATTCTCCTCCCTCTTTCCTGATGAATTTTTCATCATTAAAGGGAAAATGTCATTTTGGTGACAGATATTAGTATGATTGGTGTCAGGAATGAATCTTCCTTTCTCTGTCAGCCTTGCTTCATACAATCCTAAGACAATGTTCTGTTAAAAGGCCACTTCCATTTCCAACTCAAGCAGCGTGAGAGAAGGGCAGGCTTCGGCTGTGATGGATGGGCTTAGTCAAGGCTGGAGCTGTGCCAGGAAGCGCAGCTGGAGCCTGACCCTTCCACCACCAGGCAAGCCTGAGAAGGTTTCTGGGAAACCCATGTCTTATTTCTGGCTGAATTCTGTTGGGAACATAATGTTAAAAGGGGGAAACCTGCAGCTCTGTTTGGTGACAAGGTTTTAAGAGATAGAAGATTTGTTATCATCAGTGGCATATAGAGTGATACAAATCCAAACCCTTACATCGGAGAGCTGACCTAGAAATGGAAATTTTTGTTTTCTTTTGGCAAAAATGTAGGCCAGCCTCTCTAGATGTATTTCTAGGGGCAGATCTGAGCCAGCCTCATATGAGCTGGAGGTAATTATATGTTCCCCCTCTATATCATGGCTCATCAGATGCTCTGCATAAAATAACCTTTCAGAACTCATTTGGAGCTCAATTTCCTCATGTGTGAAATAAAGATTATTGTATCTAGTCTATCTCTCTCAATTACTGGAAGGCCAGTTCAATCCAATGACCTCATACTCTGGGCCACGTACTTTGCCAAGCCTTGGAATGGTACAAAAATGAACAAGAAATAGTGCCTGCCTTCAGAGACCTTAAGTGACTTAAGACAAATATACAATCAAATATATATACAGAGAGAGAGCATGTATGAGCGAGGAAGGGGCAGAGAGAGAGGGAGAGAGAGGATCCCAAGCAGGCTCCAAGCTGTCAGCAAACAGCCTTATGTGGGGCTCCTACCCATGAACCATGAGATCATGACCAGAGCCAAAATCAGCAGCTGGACACTTAACAGACCAACCAGGTGCCCCTGAAGGAAACAGAATTTTAACTGGCCCTTAAACACTGAGTGGGATTTATAAAACTGTGGATAGAAGGGAGGTGAATTCTGGCAAAGCCAAGCAGTAAAGTGTGAGATATTCAGGGAAACTGAGGAGTCACGGGATGATGGATGAGTGTGGAGGTGGGGCCACTGCAGAGACTGAGCCTAGACAGTTGCCTTGGGATACTTCTAAGGGCCTTGACTGCCAAACTTGGGAACTTGAACTATATGTCATAGGCAAGGAAACACTGAAATTTTCTGAACACATAACAAACATTACTGAGCTATGCTTTAGAAAGACAAAGCTACTTCCTGTGTATGGAATTGTTTTTATCAGGAGTTATCTATTTTACCTGATCCAAATCTTATTTGTTATTTGAGAACTATTTTGTATTTTCCTTATTGCTATGCAAAATTAATTTCATAGATAAAATAAGCTACCTATGTACACACTTTAAAAAATGGCCTATATGATGTCCTAATTCAATCTACAAGTGAAATACAGAGAAAATGATTGATAATCAAATAAGTGTAAAACAGGGGCGCCTGGGTGGCGCAGTCGGTTAAGCGTCCGACTTCAGCCAGGTCACGATCTCACGGTCCGTGAGTTCGAGCCCCGCGTCGGGCTCTGGGCTGATGGCTCAGAGCCTGGAGCCTGTTTCCGATTCTGTGTCTCCCTCTCTCTCTGCCCCTCCCCCGTTCATGCTCTGTCTCTCTCTGTCCCAAAAATAAATAAACGTGGGAAAAAAAAATAAAAAAAAAAAATAAGTGTAAAACAAATCTTTCGGCACAACAATACCACAGGACGTAATGATGTGTAGATGCCTGTGTCACTATATAGACTCTCCATGAATGTGAAGGCTACAATAGAGATAAAGGGGCATAGAATTGGTGACTTAAATACTATGAGAAGCAATGCCATTGGTCACGTGAACTTTCAAACTGGTGATGTTCAAACTGGTAAACAAATCAAAGCACACTCTTCCCTGAGTTTACAGGTAGTTTCATTTCTGGAGGATTAGGAAGCATTAAAACTTTGAAAAATGTTCTGTTTATATATCAAATGGAATACATCTTAAGCTTAGATTAAAAAAAAAAAAAAAGGTTTCACTCACCTCAGTGCCAGACAGGCATTCAACATCTGTGACTGAATATCCTATGCATTGCTGAGTGTCTAGCCTCCCTGTCCCCCATGCACTAAGTGGAAGGACTGTCTCCACAATTATGGTGACAATCCTTCTTCTCCCAACTTTTGACCACCCCCAAGGAGTCTATCTGGTCTCTGTAAGAAAGCACTGGTTTAGGTAGAAGCAGGGTTGGGGGCAGAGACGTGAGTTAAGATTTAATTAAAATAATAGAGAAAAGAGACAAGGGCAGGCTTAGTGGTAGTGAATTCCAGAAAGAAGGGAAAAAATGCAGGAGACATTCCTACACCTGTGAGATAAGGGATGTAAATATCCGCAGTAAAGTTTAAAGCACTATGCAAATATTGTTGCTGTTAGAGCTAAATGTCATTATATTCACTTCACAGAAAGGAAATCTCAAGCACTAAAATGGTGCAGTGACTTTTCCAAAGACATAGAACAGGTCAGGAATTGCATTAGACACCGGATGCCTCAGACCTACATTTTCACTATAATTACTAATGCAAAGGAGCTTCTACTCAGTGTGGAGAATTATAAGCAGAGAACTGGAACAGAGCAAATACAAAGATGGAAACACCTTCCGGAAATAGTCAAATTCCAAGTGCTCTATTTAGCACTTCATTATTGTATGGAATGCCTGGAAAACTGGGATTCCAAACAAAGATGAAGATTCTGCCATCCATCCACTTCCATATTTGCTTACACCTCTAAATATTCATCAGTAACATTTAAGACAAAGGAAAGAGATAATTACAAAGAGAGTTTTTTCAAGATATTAAAGGTTAACAGGATTCTTGGCATTTGTGTCCTGTCAATTTCCTTGTAATTATGCTCAATTCCCAGAATTCAGAGTCAGTTGTGGCTGTTAATGCCTAAAGATGGTATCCTTGGAAAATAATTTATAAGATAATTTCTCAAATTTTTCAGGTTCAAACCAAGCACTCTGGCTAATAGTCTGATTATTATTAATGTTATTCTTGCATGGAGTGTGCGAGGAGGTCATAAGTTGGATGTAGGGATTAGAGTGGATTTTTCATGAGTGTGGTGAGCTAGCTTTCCCAAGAGCAAAATGAGTGCACTGAAAATATTTATAATACCTAATTTATATGCTTCTCCTATTTAGGGCTGACAAAAATAAGAACATGCAAAGGGCACCTCAGTTCCTTGGAAGTCTATTGGCCCTTGGAAGAAGGGAAGGGATCTGGTAGAGATGTCTGTGTAGGGGGAGGGACAACCCAAATGGAAGAATTTCATGGAAATTCATGGAAGAATATCGAGACTTCAGAGTCTAGGTGTTTTTACATGTTTACTCATTCAATCATTTGCCCTACATTGATTTATTATTGCACATATTTTACCTTGCTCTGTGCTAAAATGGAGTGATTCTGAATAAGACACTCTTTTTCTGTTCTCTTGTAATCTTGCACTTTCCCTTTGTAATATGTATTCCACTTCTGATTCATTGATTACCTGTACAATTATTTATAATGTTAGTCTTTGCAGCAAACTGTAACCTTGGGGGCTGGACCCAGAGCGTGCCAGTTTCTGTTGTATCATACCACTTACCCCAGCATAGACTTGCAGCATAAATGTGAGAAGGGTGCTTTTACCCCAGCAGGGAAATCAGAAACAATCTTTCCAACTAACTTCTGTGAACCTTGTTTGGGGGAAATTTTCTGGAGCATTTCTAGTCTTGGGCCTCCCATATCTCTGGAGTGCTAAGGCCCCAGCTATGTCTCAGGAAATGAAGGTTACTGACAGAGGTTCCCAAATGCAGTTATAGTGAAGCAAATCATGGAGGGCATAAGCTGGGCACACAGGCCTGGGCATTATCTATTGTTTTGGACTATGGTTGCTACAGTTATCTTCCGCTAGCGTGAAAAATAAAGAATTGTATGTAAAACTGATCACTCCCCATCATGCCCTGGAAGGTAGGCTGACATAGGGAAGCACTGAGGTGGAGAAAAAAAAAGACCATGGGACCAGGAGTTTAAAGACACATATTGTAATCCCATTCTTCCAGTTGTGAGAAGGAGGAAGTCAAGGGAGATGAGGGAGGTGCTCAAAGTACATTGGAAAGTAATGCTTGAGGAAATAGGGAGTGCAGGGTAGACTAGGTCTCCTAAGACATTGTTAGGAACAGAAGTCAGGAGTCAGACATGGAGGAAATAGCCAAGGAAGAGGAAGATAAAATCAGAAGGAAGTCCAACTAATTCTGCCCAAAGAAGACTTTCCCTTCTCTCAGGGTTCATTTTTCACAGAAACCATACACACATTTTCTTGCAGCATTTAAAAAATGTTCTTACCAAGTGTAAACAAAAAAATATTCTAGAATGGGTGTGCAGGGTTGAAAAGGATAAGCAAAATTCCGTTATCTCTAGCAATGTGGACAATAGAATTACTGAGTAGATGGGAAGATGACATTAGAAAGGTCACATCGGGTCACATCCATTCAGATGTCCTGGTTACCTGTTTTGGACAGTAGCAGTTTTGCATGGGAATCCTACTTCAAAGGTTAGAGGTATACATCAGGTACCCCTAACCTAATAAATCAATATAAGTCTGTCACCTATTAATTTATCCCAGACTTCCCTTTGTATTATTTCTGCCTGTATAACCTTTTATACAGGCATGCTTGTCTTTACCCTTACACTACCATCTTTCAATTTCTTGGGGTTCCTTTCCTTTTATTTCCAGCCAGAGTTTGGTCATGAAGTCATGTGCACCCTATCCTTACATTTCATGAATACCAAATGTCTTCATCTTCCTGATGTTTCTCCAGTGGAAATCCCTGCCAGAAAATCTTTTACTTTTTGAATTTTTCCCAGATGTACTGGTCACTTAAATTCAACAAATATTTATTAGAAACCTATTATGCGCTAAGTACTGTGTTAGGCTTCAGGAGTATAAGAGAGGGAAAGACACAATTTAAATGATTACAAGTATTACTTGTACAATGAGCATTTGCCCTAATCGAATGGAACAGTTAAAGGAAGGTCTTTAGGAGGAAGTTAGAGTTTACAAAGATGAATAGAACTTAGATAAATGTAGTGGCAGTATGCTAGGCAGGAACCCAGCATGTGCAAAAGTCCTGAGTTGAGAAACAGGAGCCTATGAGGGATTAAAAAATAATAAATTAAAATAAAGACTGGTGTGGCTCTCTATAAGGGAAGAAGTGACAGGAGAAAACAGTGAAAACAGAAGCCACTGTCATGAGGTTCTCAGAAACCACATAACAGATTGGGGGCTTTATTCAAATTGCTGCATGAAGCCACTAAAGATTGAATTGGCAGTGTGATATGGTCAGGTTTTCAGGAAAACTTTATATCAGATCTTTAGCTTGAAATAGAACTGAAAAAAATCCATGTGAGAGAGAATCTTACAAATACAGAGAAGAAAATAAAGAGTTTATGATGCCATAGGCCAGGGCTGGGCAGCTGAGGTTGAGAAAGCTGGCCAGATATTAAAGATATTTTGATGAAGAAGCCACGAGAAAGACTGATTGAATTATGTGAGAGTTGGCTGTGGTGAGGGAGAAGAGACTGAAGGTGACTCCTGATTTCTGGCTTCAGATACTGGGTGCATGAGGTTCCTTTGTTATTTGTGAGCCACAATAATAGGTATTATCAGTAATATTTGAAGAAATCGTGCACAGTGATTTTGAGTAAAGGTAACGTCTCTTTCTTTGTTTTTATTTTTCCCAATATGTTTCATAAAATGTGTGGCTCAACATTTCTCTCTCTCTCTCTCTCTCTCTCTCTCTCTCTCTCTCTCTCTCTTTTGGCAAAATATCCTGATATCTGCAGACAGTAATCCACAGTATTATATTCCAAAATGTGTTGTAAGGATCGTAGCTGGGGAACCGCTGGCCATAGCTATTTCCAACGTGTTTTGCCTGTGTCATGAGAAAATATTCACTAGCCACCATTTTTGGCTCCTGCATGACAGGTTTTTAACTGGGTAATTTACAAATACTATCTCATTTAATCCTCACAGCAAATATATGAGGTTGGTGATATTCTTATTTAACAGAGGGGAAAATTGAGGCTTTGGGGGTAAGAAAATTATCCAAGGTGAAAGTAGCCATTTGAAGAGCTCGGCCTTCAAGCCAAAGCCATTAACCCCGACATCCATGTTCAGCTCACTCCTGATCACTGTTCCTTATTCCACTGCCCATAGTCCAGCATCTTAGAAGCACACTTTAGATGTTTTTCCCTAAACCATGTTGTATTGTATTTGCCCACTTCTCTACACACTCTCAGAACTTTGTGGATGGTTTGAAGCTCATCCATGTCAACTGCAGATTTAATTACTTAAGGGAACTTCGTGACTTCTGCAAACTTGGTAGAGCTCTCTATGAATTCCCTTTGACAGATCATTGATAAAAATATTACATTTGGCTGGTCCCAGCCACAATCCTTTAGAGAATCTAGAATTAATACCTCCCATATAGAAACATGTCAGTCTATCCTTGATTTGTGTCTTAATGTTAAGCTAATTCTCCACCTTTGAAAAAGAAGATAGCTTTAGAAGATAGCTCATTACCCATTTTGTTTTTGAAGGTGTCTTTGATCTTGACACCTTGTCAAAACTGTTGTGAAAACCTAGGTAAATTATTTTCACATGTTATTCCTTATTCACATGCACACTCAAAACATTTGCCCGTTCTGTTCTCGCCAGGTTCAAAGCTACCTGGACACAAGTTAAGTCCACTCCTCCAAGCCATTCACAAATTGCTCTGACTTTCACTACCTGTAGCACCATGTGGAGCTTTTGGGTTAACTAGATGAAGAAAGCGTACAAAAGGTGTAGGGGAAGCATTTCCTCCCAGGAGGGAAAGCCCACATCGACTCTCAGGAGGAATGAGAGGTTCTAACTGCAGCCTTCATTCCTTCACCGAGAACGTCCCCAAACTCCTAATGATAATGCATATAGATGTGCAGATAAAGTAAAAGTCAGGACGGTGCAGAAGCCTACAGAAGTGTGTTCAATTCTTTCTTGAATTTCTAAGACTGGATAAAATAAAACATAAAGACACTTTGTGGAGAATTTTTTTTTTTTAACTGAAGATAGTACATGGATGGAGGATGGGGTAGTGTCTTTAGTCTCACTTGACACTGATTGATGAAAAGGAGGAAAAAGGAAGCGGGATGGTTTGTGTATTTAGTTAGACACACAAAGAAGCATAACTTTTGTAAGCAGTGCCAATGCAGGCTTTCCTCAAGCAAGTAGTTCAGAATGTGTTTAGTCTTCTTAAAAATATGGGGGATGCCTTCCAATCTGCCCACCTTTTCCTTATCCATGCCCCCATATTCCCCTGCTCATGTCCATCTCTGGCTCTATCCCTCTCTCCACCACCACCCAGTCTCCAGGCCTGGCAAGGCAAACAACGAACAATTTACAAATTGAACTTAGGGTCCTACACCTTTAGACATTTTAGAGTCAGGGGCACCTGGGTGGCTCAGTTGATTAAGCATCTGATTTCAGCTCAGGTCATGATCTCCTGGCTTGTGAGTTTGGGCCCGTCAACTGGCTCCATGCTGGCAGTGTGGACCCTGCTTGGGATTCTCTCTCTCTCTCTCTCTCTCTCTCTCAAAATAAATAAATAAGCTTTAAAAAAATAAAATGAAAACCTTATTATATTTAAAAAATAGAAATCCTAGGGGTGCCTGGGTGGGTCAGTCGGTTGGGCGGCCGACTTCAGCTCAGGTCATGATCTCGCGGTCCGTGAGTTCGAGCCCCGCGTCGGGCTCTGTGCTGACAGCTCAGAGCCTGGAGCCTGTTTCGGATTCTGTGTCTCCTTCTCTCTGACCCTCCCCCGTTCATGCTCTGTCTCTCTCTGTCTCAAAAAAATAAATAAGCGTTAAAAAAAATAAAAAAAAATAGAAATCCTAGTATCAATTATTTTTATCCCAATCATTTCCCACTTCTTGAGGAAAGTTAACTCAGCTTGAACACTAACCCATCTGATTGCATGTTTATTTTTAATCCCCATGTTTCACTAGTAAACAGACTTGATGAAACCAGTGAGTGAGAGAGTGAGTGTGTTCATGTGTGTGTTTGATGTAGAAATGTTGTAAATGTGTTATAATCAAGGCAAAATAGCATCCCAGAAGTTTAGCCAGGACCACTTTTATAATAAAAAATATTGATTGATCCCAGGGATAGCAAAGATCACTTCTACCCAATTACACTCCTGCTGCCCCTTCTAAAGCAGTGTGATTCAGGGATTCCTTCACAGCTCTTATTCTTTTATGTACAACTGTTATTATAAAGTGGTCTTTATGACACTTAGAATAATATATGTATAACTTACACGTATGTGTATGTGTACATATACATATATATGAGTGTATATAGAATTTGCTAAGTATCCTAAATGAGTCCTAAGAAACTCAGGAGAGATTGAGACAAAAACACAGCAGAACAAAACTCAAACATGAAGTCCAAGAGGAAAAAAAAAAATTACTAACAGAGTGGAAAGAGAGAGAGAGAGAGAGAAAATAAAAATAAAGAGGAGACAAAGAGAGAGAAAGGAAACATACAATAAGCTTTACTGTATAGATGGGGAAAAACAGGACCCCAAAAAGTCAAAAGACACAGGATATAAAACTTACTATTCAAGCTGACCTCTAAGACTCTTCCAACCATGATATTCTAATAGTCTAGTCTGAAAAGCATGGCTTAAATATTCTCTTTTATGGCTGGATGCCTAGCATAGACTATGATCTAGACAGCCATGTCCCAGCTAGGCTTTAGGGGAAGATTCCCAAATGGGCAATTAATTTAGATTTAATAGGACAGTTACTGTAAGTTTAAATAAATGCCAGTTAAATATTAACAGCGTATTTATTGAAGATTAACATTGCTGGTTGCATTGTGGGATTTTCTTTTCCTTAAAGAAACCCTTTATCGGAAGAATTTTAATCATCTTGGCTCTGCCATCAGCTTGCCTTAGATGCAGGGCAGCTCATTTATTACTTTGTTCAATCGTGTTCTGTACTGTGAAGTGCATACCTTGGTTCTGGAGAAAGTAGAAGGACATGAGTAGGAGGGCTATTTCTCTATAGGAGGGATTGATAAGTGGGTATGAAGGATAAAGTGCTTTTGAGGAGAGTGTCGAGAAGCACTCAAACTATAGGCTATGAGAGTTGGAAGGGCCCTTGGAAGTCACCTAATCCAAACTCTTGGAATAGAAGAAAAGCGGAAGTGAATGGAGCACCCTCATGCAGCCAGCAGATGGCATGCTTGATGCAATACCTTGGACCCCTAGCCCTACCCTGAGCTGCCCTCTTGCTCTGGAGTACTTTTAACTTTCAAAAGTGCCCTAGCCCATTTAGATGCATTAGGAGGCATTAGATTTTCAGAAAGTCCCATATATCATAAAGATTTTGGTTCTTCTGACAAGTAAAAATTTGGAAAAAGAAACTAATTTTTTTTTAAAGCAAGTGAAGTGACTTATCTAAGGTGATCTAATGAAGGCCTGAGTTGAACTAGAACACAGGTCCTTTGGTTTACAAAACCATATTTATAAAATGTCACCTCCAGTGAAAAGTACAATGAATCTATATGTTTTGAGCAAATTTTTGTCTCTTCTGTTACTGATCTTGGTTGGGGAATATGGAGTCAAACCAGTAAAGAAAGTGCAGAGAAAAGGTTAATGAGATAATGAGTAAAAGGAAATCCTCTGGGGAGAAAAAATTCAAGGGTAGAAACAAGCCAAATTCCTTTGATCTGGGATGTTAACTTCCAAGTTCGGGGCTGGTGAGAGGTTTCTTTCTCTATGAGAAACCCCAACCCGACTCTGGCAGGGCTGCCTCTTGTAAACATTAGAACTGCTGTCTTGGGTCTATGCACTAGATGGATGTCTGCATGGAACCCTCCCTCCCTTCTACAGAGGGAATGAAGCTGGTCCTGAAGCACTATTCTGGGATGTTAAATGGTAGAAATTAGGAAAGGTAAGGCAGGCACAGGATATTATTATCAAATGACGAGTCTAAGATCTAGACCTGAGAAGGCTTTGATTTCAGGCATCAGGCACACAGGAACAAAGAAGGGTGTAAAGGTTTATGGAAGGAGTGGAAGGAGTGGGGACTGCTCCTTTAAAGATGAGATGGAGGGATCTTGTCTTGTCTTCAGGTTCTTTCACTACCTTTCAGTTATATGAGGAAGCAAGACAGATAAAAGTTCCCAGGCTGGGGCGCCTGGGTGGCTCAATTAAGCAGCTGACTCTTAATCTTGGCTCAGGTCATGATCTCAGGGTTCATGTGTTTGAAGTCCGCCTCAGGTACTACACTAACAGCTTGGAGACTGCTTGGGATTCTCCCTCCCTCTCTCTCTCTCTGTTTTTCTTTGCTCCTCCCCTGCTCACACTCTCTCTGTCTCTCAAAATAAATAAACTTAAACAAAAATTCCCAGGAAGAGAAAGCCCTCTTCTCTTTCCCAAACACAGGCCATTTCCCATAGGCCTATATCCTGTGTGCTTTTGTGGAGCATTGAGTTTGAGACACTATGGTGGGAGCTGGAGGGTCATCTTCTTCCTGCCCTGGTTTGAAGGCTAAGCTACTTCCTTTTATGACCACATCTCAGCATGAAGTGTCTGCTCAGTCTCTGTGATGAAACCTCTCAGCATCTGTATGCTCACGGTGCTCACAGGCCTACACTCAGCAGACTGCCCCTGGGTTCTCTGAATGAATATCAGGTCTGGCACTCCTCTGTCCCTGCCAGTCTTGATGTAGAAGCACGGTGGCTCCCACATTTCAACCCCTGCAGTGTGTGTAATAGGCCTTTGCTGAACTCTCTACATCTACTGTCTTATTTCTTCATCACACCAACACTCTGTGGTAGGCACCATTCTTACCATTATTTTTACAAATGAGATTATTTTCTCAAGTCAAGGTCACACAGCTAATAATGGAGATGATGAGTGTTTGACCTCTGGGCTGTCCAATTCCAAAGCCCATGGTCATTCTTCACTGATGCATTTGTACTGAATAAATTCATAAGTGAATGAACACAGAATGCTGGAAGAGTTAGAGATGTTCAATCACAGCACTTTACACATATCCATCCCTAGTTTACATGAGGGCAATCTGAGAATATAAAAGACAGCTTCTGCCCATGCTCTTTCTGGTCTTGGGCTGTGTGGCTTCTGTCCTGTCTGCCTACAACGAGGTTCCCGCCCACACCACCTGCCTCTTCATCTCCTCACTATTAAGTCCCAGTATAAAGTCATTTTTGGGGAAATGTTTCCTGATCTTCCAGATTCCACAAGACCCTTCTGTCATATGCATTCTCTATTTCCCCCCCAAAGTGCTTATCACAACTGTATCCACTGGTTTGTAAAATTATTTATTTACTATCTGTCTTCCCTGCTGGACAGTGTGATTTATGAAGGTAAGTCTTAGGTTGATTTTGTTTTTGTCTCTCTCTCTCTCATCACAGTTTCAATGCCCTGCCTATCCCATAGCTAGTGTAACACTAAATGCCTGTTTGTTGTATAGATGAATTTCTCACTTATGTTTATAAATCCTTGAGATCACCTCTCCCCTCCTAATGTCATTTTAAATTAAGTTCGGGAAACCATGGTCAGTGCCTGGAAATCTGGACAAGCTAATGGGACAAACTGATTCTAAGAGGGAGGTATATTCCAGCTTTTTTCTTTTTTCAATGATTATTTATTTTGAGAGAGAAAAAGAGTGAGAGAGAGGAGTGGTGGGGCATAGAGATAGAGGGACAGAGAGAATTCCAAGCAGGCTCTGCACTGCCAGCACTGAAATCCAGAGTCGGATGCTTAACTGATTGGGCCCCCCCAGGCATCCCCCCCCCCAGTTTGTTTTTCTTAGCACTGTGAACATTCTCAAGGGCTCATAGGGAGCGTGGAGATAAGTTCATGATAACTTCAAAATTCATGAGTGTAAATACAAATAAAACCACTGTCAAACCTAATAACACAAAACTACAAGCAAATCAAAGGCTGGGGCTATGTCTTTCATTTCTGTATCACTAACTCCAAAGTGATTTCAGGTACATAGGAGGAGCTCAAAGTCTACCTGTCCATACTTACTGAACGCACTGAATTCAACTGAATAATTGGATGCCCAGAGGTATTCTTGGCAGTAATAGTATCACTTCTTTTGTAGTTCTCCTTCTTGCTCATAGATGAAGCAGCCAAAGGAGATATTTTATTAGTTAGCTCTTAAGCAGTGTCCTTACCCGACAGGTGTAGCAGAAAGCTATATTGGAACAGGAGCCATGAGTCCTGAGTTCCAGTTCTGATTTACCAGTTATTACCCTTATGTCCTTACAGTAATAACTCCATCCTGGGTTCAACCCTCCACCCTTATGAAATGAGTGGGTTGTACGAAATATCTTCCAAGGTCCCCTCTGACCATATCATTCTGTGATTCTGTGACTCCAGGGTCTTATTTTGACCCAAAACCTAGGTTAGGAAAGGTTCTGCTCCAAAGACCCCTGGCTTGTGAGATGTTCCCATTTAGGCATCTGGCTTTTTCTTTATTGGTGCTTTGAATTTAATCATTCATTGTGCTCCTCCTTACTTTTCCGTCTACCTACCGATTATTCTTCTGACCATCTTTCCCCTTTATGCACCTCTTAGAAAGTTGTATAGCTTTCAAAGTCCATAGATAGCCTAACCTTTGCCACTTCTTCCTGTTCTCCTTTTCTATCCTCTCTATTCGTGACCCCTTTTTTCTCCTTAGAGGCTTCTTCCCCTCCTTCAAGTTGCTCTTTTGCTCTTTCTGTTGAAATCCTAACATGCTGGACTCTAGCCCAGATGAACAACGATTTTATTTTGATCTTATATTCATATAGGAGGAAAAGAATAGCCTGTATTTTCCAGAGTTCTGCCCATCCCTGTTCCCCTAGAGACATCTCTTTATTCAGATCCACACCACCTTTTCTGATTAAACTTTTCAATATCTACTCGGTGCCACGCCACTGTAACTGCCTTGCATCTTATCTTCCTGCCTGAGCTCCTGTTTGGAATCTCTACCAGGAGAGGGGGGCCTTTAGCCTTTTTAGAGAAGGAGAAGCAGAACTGGCATTTCTTAAGCTAGTGCTCTTCTTTTGGTCTTCCGTGTGTATGGAATATTCATAGCTCTTTAGCTAGCCCCAGCTTTCTGTAGGTAACATAGAGTGAAACAAAAACAACAGCTGATTTCCCTTTCACTGGGAATTTCCTATTCCAACCTTGCTTTTAGTGTGTAGATGCTGCTGATGCCAGAAGCCTTCCTCTACCCCTGTCTCCTCACCTGCCTGCCAGCTCTTTGGGGTCTGCACTGCAGAGCTCCTGCACTCCCTCTGTTTTGCAGTCATGGGATCATTAAAGGGAGTATGAGCATTTTCGTTTGCTCTGGCAGTGTGTGTGTAGGTGTGTGTGTGTCTGTGAGCTTGAAAAGCATTGTCCTATGGATATTTTTATAACCTGAAGCAATTACAGCTGTCAGCACAGAGACAAGCTGTGACAAGTTGATTTATGTGTACAGTATATGTGTATCCAAGAGGGGAGGGAGGAAGGAGAGGGAGATGGGGGGAAGAAGGTGGAGGTGGGCGCTTGTTAGGATGCTGCTTTCCAGGAGGCAGAAAGGAAGTTGTTTTTATAAAGAACACAAATAATGAAATTGCTCTGACTGTCATCCCTTTTTCATTAACTTGGATGTGCTGGGAAAAATAAAATAAATCTAGCAGTTTTTATGAAGCAAGAGACAGGATATAGGATAAGCCACTAAGTGTTGGTTATATTTAGGGATTAGGGGATGGGCAGGGAGTTGACGTATGATTTTGATCTTCATCTACTCAAACAACTTCAATAAGGAGTTCGGATGAAATGGATTCTGGCTTGTTAATTGTGCGGGCATCTCTGGTCTTTCACCACTTTCTAAACTTCCATTTTTGAATAAAGTTTGGGCCCCTTGACTCACGGAGAAGGTATGAGGTTGCAAGTGGCTTTTCTATCTCCAACCTGAGGATTACCTGAGCTCTGCTGGGTTTCCTGCCAGATGCTGCAGCTCAGCACCCTCCCTTCATGGTCAGAGACAAAGATGATTTGACTGTCTTAGATCAATGACATGCAGACTGGTATAAAATGAACATCTTAAAGAGCCCATATGAAGAATTATTTTCCTGCCCAGTCATAATAATGAAGTGGTAGCAGACAAAATGTATTAATAAAGCATCTCCCACCTTAAATGGATTTCTAAGTATTTTCCTGTAGAGTTAATCATGTATGTAGGTCCCTAGGGAAGGCTGGTTGTTGTCATTATCCACATTCCCAGATGCAAAAACTAATGCTCATTTGTACCTACCTGGGAATTAGATGCAAGAGCCAGGACTAGAATTTATTACGAAAGGAATCATCCTTGCCATTCCCAAGCCTGCAAGGAAATGACTCCATAGCCCAGAATGAATCCCTCTCCCTTCCCCACACTGTAATTATTTCCAGCTGAGGTAGTGAAGATGTGTGTACACAGAAGGGTTGGTAGGGGAGCATGAGGGGTGGGTAAAATTGAAAGATGGATATTATTAGAGGTAACTCGTTGGCTTTAGGGGAAGAACAACACCAAATTCAGCAGACTGTAAGTCAGCAAATACAATCTCACACTTTACTTCTTATAGGGTCTTGCAAGAATGGACTGGTGCAGAGAAATATTTTCTCTTTTTTATTCTTTCAAAAATATAAGCAAAACTCTCCCGCTCTCCATAGATGCCATTTTTTTTTTGCTTTTGCTCCCCCCCCCCGCCCCGATAGTAAAGTCATTTGTTGCAGGCATAAGTTGACAATTGATTTTTTTTGGTGCTATATATCAAAGGGTCCCTACTGGCCAAAAGTAGCAGGTGGGTTTCCCTGAGAATTTAATCTCAGGAAAAGTCACCAGAGGAGATGAAGAAAAAAATGGCCCTAATGATGGATTAATTGAGATCTTCAGTGTAAAGTTGCTCAACTTTTAACGGTTGACCAGTTTCTGGTTAACTATTAAAAGAAAAAAGAAAAAAAACACATTTGCTCAGTCTGTCTTTGTTACCCTGGAGTATGGGTCCTACATCTGCAAACCCTATCTCCATCCCTACCAGTCTAAAGTAGGGTAAGGCAGTATGGTGGGTAAAATGCTTGTTTTATCTCTGACACATATGTTACCTACATGCAAGTAGTGGTTACAACCTGCAAGGTGTAAGGACTTTTCTGGCACTGGGACACTTATAGTTATAATGTATCAATCATTCTGGTTTTGGCTAGGTGGATTTGGGAAAGAACATCTTTTTCTGTTATTTAACAGCCATTGGAAAAAACAAAACAAAACAAAACAAACAAACAAACAAACAAACAAAAAACAGATTCCTGGTTGTATCTGATAGAAAGTTGAGGGAGAAGAAACAAAGTCACTGTTGGTTGCCTCTTGTCTAAGCCCAGGAAAAATCTGGGTCAGTGTAGAGGGCTTAGATCTGGAAGTCCCTGAGGAGAAAGCATGTTAGCATTACTTAGCACAGCTGTGTGGGTTGGGCTGCTCTGGGCTTCTCCCTAGCTCAGGGGCCAGGCCCAGGAAGAGGAATGCACTGCATTCTTTCATAGCTGGACTTAAGGGAGAAATTTAAATGTAGGTATACAGGGACCCACAGCAGCTAGAGAGAAGTGACAAGAACTGAAGCAAAACCAGTTTTTCCCTGGGTTTCAAGAATTCGAAAAACACACCTCTTAAGATGATTTGAAATCAGCTCTGCAAGATTGTGAAACCCAGGAAACTTGGGAGTCCGCAGTATAAATAAAGCAAGTGGCTCACACTCATTCATCTGAATGAGCACTTTTGCAGGGCTAGCATCTTTTAATGTCGACAAAACAAGAATAAAGAATGTAAGTCAGTGTCAAACTTGACCAAAATTTTGATGCGATTTTGCCACTTTTACACACTAAGAGACTTCTGTGATTTTGCATTTATTTTATATATGGGAGATCTGTTTAGAAAGGTGGTGTTGAGTTTCCGGTGTTGGAAAGTAGCTTCTGGGGGGGGGTGCTGGTGGTGTGGGCATTGACTATTGAATAAAAATAAGATTATTCTAAAGCATCCTCCAACACTCTAAATTTACTCTAAATGCTAATGGAATTAATCTGATAATTTTAAAGGTGCATGCATGCATGCTGCAGGGTTTTCCTTTCCTAGTTAATTAGTTTGTGACCCTTTTTAAGATGTCTTGGGTTTATTAAGATTGTGAGGTAACTTTGCCTTTCTTCTTAATTTGGAAGTGACAGCTCCTCAAGGGGGTAAATGGTTAAACTCCTCGCCTCGGCTGGTGCACTGCCGCGGCGCGGCGCGGCGCGGCAGGGGTTAAGGTGGGCGCCCGCGTCCGGAGCCCCGCGCCCGCCCGCCAGGATGAGCGCGCAGTCAGCCCGCTCGCTCGGCGCCGGCCCCGGAGAAAGTGGCGGTCAGTGATGGAGCTGCTGCCATGACAACCCCGGCGGTCGGGGCCCGCGCGCGTCGGGGCTGCTCCCGGGAGGAAGGCGGCGCGGAGGCCGGGGGCGGCCGCTGAGCTTGGCGTCCGCGCGGCTCCGGTGCCGGCTGCGCCTCGTCTTCCCTAGCCAGACAGCCAGCGAGCTAGGGGCCGCCGCGGTGCGCTCCGCCGGGCCGCTCCTGCCTCGGCCGCCGCCGCGGCGACTGCCTCCCCCGAGACTGGCCGAATCGCAGCGGCTGCAGAGCGCATTTCGGCTCGGAGGAAGTTGACCGAGGCGGCTGCCGCAGGATCACCGGGTCCGGATCGCACGAAGCCCGGCGGAGCCGCCTCCAGCGTGCCCCACTTTCCATCTCGGCTATTGTTACGGATTGTTTTTCTCCTGGCGATCCTTCCTTTGAAACTTACAAAGAAAGTGTTGGATTTCCCCTTGTTCGAACTGAGGAATTGCAGACCACCTCTGGGGAGCCGGATCTGACCCACCCCCTGTCCCCTTCTGGTACCAAAGTGCTTACTCCACTCCAAAGTGCCATGTCAGAACTGCTACCGGGAAGAAGGGGCTCTTGAGACGTGCCCACACCTTTGCACCTGCCTTGCGCTTCCCCTTTCTTGGCCGTCTTCCCCGGCCGAAGCAGCACCGAGGAAGCACCCCGTGGATGTCCTCCGTGGAAATTGGTTATCCGAGGCCGGATTCGGGGGAGGAATATTAGACTTGGAGGAGTCTGCGCGCTTTTCTCCTCTCGCGCCTCTCGGTCGCTGCTAGTTCACTGCTCGGTCCCTGAGCTCGCTCCCTCACCCCACCCACTTCCTGTGCTCGCCCGGGGGGTGTGTGCCTTGCAGCTGCCGGAGTTCTGGGAAGTTGTGGCTGTCGAGAATGGGGGTCTGTGGGTACCTGTTCCTGCCCTGGAAGTGCCTCGTGGTCGTGTCTCTCAGGCTGCTGTTCCTTGTACCCACAGGAGTGCCCGTGCGCAGCGGAGATGCCACCTTCCCCAAAGCTATGGACAACGTGACGGTCCGGCAGGGGGAGAGCGCCACCCTCAGGTAGGGAGCTGTCTTTCTTCTATGAATTAACAATGATTTGTATGGGTTGTGGGGGGAGAGGGGCAGGGGTGCAGGTGTGAGTTCTGGCGCAGCTGGCACGGAGGTCGCTGGTTCCTTGGGCTGCACGATTCATGGATGGGGAGCTGAGTGCTCTGCCCCGGGAACGTGGTGGTGTTAGGGAAACGCTCAGAGGTTGGGGAGATGAGCTGTTTCTCCAAAATTGGCCTCCTTGGCTCAGGACTTGGTAAGCGTGAGGGGCGGCTAAGACAGGGAGTCACTGAAATTGAGAGCAGTGGCATGGACACTGTGTGTGCCCGAACCTGGTGGCTATGGTGACTGGGGACCTGGCTGGGGCTCAGCATGAACAGTCATCTCTGAAGTTAATGAGTCCCAAAGGACGAGTCTGGCTCCGTTTGAATGCCTTCACTCTGCCTGTGCCATGGGGTGTTGCCAGTGGGCTCCTGTATTCTGGCAGACCTGATGTTTTGTCCTGGGCTTGACTGTGTCTGGGCTTTCCTGGGGTGCCTTCATGCCATGAGCTGGTGGGCAGAAGGACATGCTTTTTCCTGTCGAAATATGGCTTTCTGAGATTGAAGTCCTGGAGATGAGTCTGATTTGTCCATGGAAAACATCATTTACTCTGGTTAGCTGTTCCCTCTTTTTTTTCCCCCCCACTAAAATGGTGTGTGCAAAACTCATCTACTGAAAAGATAGGATATTTCAATGTTGAGTTGGGTCCTGATGGGTTTCTGGGGTTAAGGCTTACAGAAACTGAGGAGGAGAAGAATCTTGGCTATGTTTTGTGTAAGATGGGATGAGTCTATGTCCCTGATGACCCTGCCTACTGACTTGTTAACTCAATTTCCAGTGTCTAAGAAATGTATCACTCATGAGAGGGTAACAAAGAATTAGTGATGATAATGGGAAATCTTACTCTTTAGAGAGAGTCAGCATGAGGCAGAAGTTAAGAAGGTTCATATGAAGAATCATTTCTCTGCCTCTCTTTGATTTAATATTCTCTCTTACTTAAAGTTTTCCAAACTGGGCTACTGAGCTGACTCTAAGGCAACATGGCAATATTCCCATGCTTTGCATTCAAAGATTCTTAGAAAGATAATCGTGGTACTGGTGTCCATTGTTTTACCCCTGGTGACTGTTCTTTTAAAATTGCATTGTTTGTGGATGGTACGCTGAAGGGAATATCCACAGGATAGAAAATGTCGAGAAGGGGGCTCTGGCAATACAGAGCTGACTTGTCAGGACATTGCCAAATGAAGTGTGTGATTTAAGGACATATGTAAGGCCTACAAACATCCCGTGCTCCATTGTCTTTGAGGAGCTAACCCCCAAAGCCCCAGTGAACTCCTAGTTACCCATTGGCTCAGAAAACCCACCTCTTCCACTAAGCCCTTCAGCAACTACTTTGGACAAAGGTTAAATATCTAACTGCCTCCCACCCCAGAATTACTGTATCTGCTTTGTCAAGGGATGTCATGGAGCTCTAAAAATGTTGTGATTTCAGGCTGCCTAAAAGAGAAGTGCAAAAATGAAGCCTTAACACAATACGATGATGAATTTAGTGTTCTCTGGATGTTCCCTTTGTCCCTAACTCTTAGCTGCAAGGAGTGGTCCCGAAGAGATGAAATAGAGACAGTCTCACATGGAGAACATTTTAGAAACAGATGGGATGGTATTTTCAAGGAGAAGGTGGAAGGTAGTCAGCTCTGTGGAGATTTGGAGATAAAGAAATAGCAAAGGGGCCTTATAGATAATTGTCCCATATTGTAATGGGGATCATTTGAAGGGGGGTTGGATGAGCCAGGATCTGGTCTTCAGAAAGCATCTTCCTAGTCTCATGAGAATTAAGACTCTCTAGAGAGTGGCTGAATTTGGCAGATGTTGAGCCAGGGCATGGGCTTTAGTTAGGAACAGCTTCTACTTAAAATTGCATTATCATGGACTACCTGCTTCCCTTTCTTTATCTTTCCCTCCATGCCTTTCTTGCTCACTTTGGGCTTCCCTGTCCCTGTCTCTTTCAAGTGCTAATGTTTCTTTGCATTTTCACATCTGCTCTGGTCTTATTTGGGTATAGAAGGAGGAAATGGAATATGATGGGGCTTCTTCTCTAGACCCAACACTGCTGTGACATAAAAAGACTCTCTTAGAACATCTCCTGCCATTCTGTGCCAGCCCCTGGGACGAAATGTCTAAGTGACATAAGGAGGAAGACACTTCCAGTGGATGGAGCCTTATAGGGCAGGGATTAGAGGAGCTAGGATGTGACTGACACTGACCCACTGGCTAGGGCCTGATTTAGGATGTGAATCGGGCTGCAGGTGTATCAGATGACCTGCACAAAGGATGCTCATGTTCTGCAGGATAACCTTCATTCTTCCCAGGCTCTTATGCACTAGAACAAGCAAAGTCCGCCATGCTGAGGTGTTCTTTTGTGGAGTTGGAGCCTTTGAACCCTCAAACACAGTCTTTGTAATTTGGTGTGCAAAGAAGCAAATAGGAATTTCAGAATGTATTTTGTTTGCATAAAATTTGCTAAATTTGCAAACCTGATTCTAGATTGTTGTAGTGCAGTGTCTCAGGGCTCTGGAATTTTGTTTTTTTTATTTTTATTTTTTGGAGTTTTTCTTTCTTTTTTGTGTATTTATGTGGATCTTTTCATTTTATTTCCCTCTTTACCTTCTTCCTTCCTTCCTTCCTTCCTTCCTTCCTTCCTTCCTTCCTTCCTTCCTTCCTTCCCCTCAATCTCCTTCTCTCTCTCTCTCTCTCTCTCTCTCTCTCTCCTCTCTCTCTCTCTCTCTCTTTCTCTCTTCTTTTCTTTTTCAGCATGCAACTAAGCTACACAGAATACAACTAGGGAGGCCTGGAGCACCTCCGCTCTGCCCTGGAGAGCAACCGTGTCCACATTGCCGTGGGTGACGCTTGTAGTTTACTTCTCAACCAGCAGAGGACTTTTTGCTCTGATTTCATTTTATTCTTTGTTCTCGCCAGTTTTATTTTTTGAAGATGTCTTCCAGTCCCCAAAGAATGAATGCTTCAGCAGCAGATTCTAATGTGAGGAAACTTTTAAAAATGTTTTATTTCATCCAATTAGTGTTAACGATCCTTGTGGAGGTATTGGGAAACCTTTCACCCGAGCCTGCCATTGACAGCCTGAAAAAAATCGCAAACAATTTGCTATCACCCACCCTTTCTGCCCTCCTGCTGATAATCTGTATGCATATCTTTTTTTAAAGGTGAGGTTATGTAGAACAGGATATACCATAATAATAGCATTAACAAAGGTTTAGGGAGCATTTACTATGTGTCAGGGAGGAGTCTGTTTTTCATAGCATCTTCTCTGTCATACAGCTTCATAACATTAACATTTAACCCTAATAGAGACCCTGTGATGTAGGTGCTATTATTATTCCCATTTTTCAGATGAGGAAATTGAGGCATGGAGAGTTTACCTTGTTTGATTAAGTTGTACAGGTAGGAAGTGTTGAAGCCAGGTTATGAGGCAGTAGTAATAATAATGTTAATAAGATGAATAGTAGTGTCAATGATTGGTCAGTTACTGTATGTGTTAAATAGTTTGTATACATAGTAACATTTAATGTTTGAACAACTCCCTGAAATAGACTTAATTATCCCAACTTCCTTGCTATGGAAGCTAAGGCCCACAGAGGGAAATTTAGGTAATATCACACAAGTAGTTAAGTGGCAGAGCTGGAAGCTGACTCAGGACTCTACTCCCTCATTTTGGACACCACACTTTCCCCGCTGCATTCTGTGTTCTAATTCCTTGCTAGTACTTAGTGTCTCTTCTAGTCATTTTGGCTTAGACCCTTTCCTGCAATGATGTTGAACCTTCTATGTTCTTTCTCCTCATGAAATAGGGAACAGCTAGCTGTTGGAACGCAGAGATCGTACCTTGTAGTGTCATGAGCACTGTGTACTCCCAAATGTTTATGGAACAGATAAAATGAATAGAAACTAAACAAAAACATCCCCCAGCCTATATTCAACTTATTTCTTTACTGCATTTTTCCATCATTTTACTTTATTTTTTTTTTTTTAATTTTTTTTTTCAACGTTTATTTATTTTTGGGACAGAGAGAGACAGAGCATGAACGGGGGAGGGGCAGAGAGAGAGGGAGACACAGAATCGGAAACAGGCTCCAGGCTCTGAGCCATCAGCCCAGAGCCTGACGCGGGGCTCGAACTCACGGACCGCGAGATCGTGACCTGGCTGAAGTCGGACGCTTAACCGACTGCGCCACCCAGGCGCCCCCATCATTTTACTTTAAAATACAGCTGTGGTCAACCAACAAAGGTTTATTGAGTGGTTCTTACATGAAGGGTTCTGAACTGGGTTTTGGGGTATAAAAAGGCATGAGGCTTGGATGTCGTACTCCAGGGCCTTAAGTCCAACTCAAAAGGCTGGGCTGTGGACAAAGAGGTAACTTACAGGTGAGGCAGAGTGTGCCCATCAGGAAGTGGGTAATGTGTGTGCATGTGGTCAGAAAAGAGCATCCTGTTTCCATGTGGGGTGGGATTCTCTGTGGAAATGCTGAGGAAAAAGTGAGGAGCAGGAGAGAGCTGAGGTACTCAACTATGTGGATGTCATTAATTGGAGACCTTTTGGGGCACCTGGGTGGCTCAGTTGGTTGGGCGTCTGACTTCGGCTCAGGTCATGATCTCACAGCTTGTGAGTTTGAGCCCCGCATTGGGCTCTGTGCTAACAGCTCAGAGCCTAGAGCCTGCTTCAGATTCTGGATTCTGTGTCTCCCTCTCTCTGCCCCTCCCCTGCTCACACTCTGTCTCTCAAAAATGAATAAACATTAAAAAAAATGATTGGAGACCTTTCACTAAGTATCCACCTATCGTTTGGAAGTTCTGATGAATGTGTTTTGTGTTGTCATAGATTCCCCCAATAAGGTGACAAGTAGTATAGTGAATTATTTCACTGGGATCATCTGCAAAGTGAGTATCAAAAGCTAAGTTGTACCTGTTGTTACATGTCTAGAGTGTAGGCTTTGCCACTGCACAACGTTGAGGTTTTGTTTTTTGTTTGTTTGTTTGTTTGTTTTTTTAGATGAGTTAAGAAGAAAAGATCTGAGAAATGTATGAGATTGAAGTTGGATTTTGCCATAGCAACTCCATGGAATAGCACAGAAGAATTTGTTTTTGATACTTGAGGAAACCCATGGAGTCCCCTTCTAAACATAGGAAGCTGTAGCCCTTTATTCATATCATGTGAAAAATTTAGCATTTCACTTGATAGCAGATGGATTCTCTCTTTATCCCTTCAGCTACTCCATTGTCTCTTGAGGGCAAAATGATGACTTTCTCATGTTTGTATCCCAGCATCCAGCACATGACTTAGCCTATCATTTTTGCTAATAAAGTCTGAATGTCTGTTCTGCTTGTCTTTCTGCTGTAGACATCCTGGCCTTTTCTCTACCTCATAAAGGTAGAAGATGAATTCTTGCTACAGAGGCCTTCTATTTGTGCTCATAACTGTTGGGGATACCTTACTCTAGATCTTTCCATGGACAGCTATTTATCATTTTGGTCTCAGCTCAGATGGAAACCCCTCACTAGAAACTTTCCTGACACTCAAGGTCAAAATAATCCCTACCACCTACACCAGTCTTACACTGGCATTTCATCTTGGATTTTTTTTCTTCAGATAAGTCATCCATATCTGAAGTTTTCTTATTCATATATTTGGTTATGTGTTTATGATTTGTCTTCCCCAAATGGACTTTAACTAGAGAATAGGTACCTTCTCTTATTCAGCACTGTGTACGCAAGGTCAGGAAAATAGAAGGCTCTCAGTAAATATTTGTTGTGTGAACAAATGAAGGAAATCTGAGATCATTGCCTTCTTCTCCTTGCCCTTCTCTGTCCTTTTCCCTTGGTTGTCTTGTGTTGTTCTTGCCCTCGACATGTTACTGGCTCACTGTCATTTCTGACTAGTCTGCACAGATGTGTGAGGTTGCCCTTGAGGAAGTTACAATTACAGATAAGTAATTGGGCTGGTGTCTTTCTGTCAGGGACACAGATGGGCCACATCATCTGTTGGTTATTTCATAGCTGCACCCATGACACTTGTCTTCTTTCTGCCAGGTCACTTCCCTATCCAGTCCTTCAGCCTTTGAAGAGGAGCTCCTCTCTGATGAGGTGTTTAAGCCCAGGTAGACCTCAAGGAGATTAGCATTTTCAAGATGAGGACGGACACCAAAATGTACCTTTCTGCCCATCCTTCTTTCTCTCTCTTTGGAGTTTGCTAGCAATGGTTGTCTCGTGGTGTAACTATTGATCCATTCTTAATGAGTTAACTGGTTCAGAATAACAGTGCCACTCAGGAACCATGTGCTGTTCTGATTGTGTTGCCTCCTCCCAAGATCGACCACTGTGTGCTCACCTCCGGGGCTTGCCAGGGATCCAGCCGGTGGACTGTGGCTCAGAAGAGCATGGACAGATGGAGTTGTGGAGGGAGGCTCCTGGAAGCATACTCAGCCTTTTGAGGAGCCAAAGACTAAAATGGGAAAACGAAAAACCCAACAGAGCATGGGGCAGAAGGAGAAAGGTTTATGCCAGTTGTCATAGGAGCATGGCAGGGGGCACTGAGGGACAGCCTGGTTCTCCAACATTCCTCACCTACAATCATAGGTGCTTTGCAGAAGTGTTGCTTTTGTCTTTTGAGTTTGAAAGGATTGCAGAGATCTGTTTCAACCACCTGGTTTTACAGATAATGAGATAGTGATCATAAGTCTTGTACAAAGATGCCTTCCGGAAGGGTGAGGTGGAGCTGACATCAGCCCATGATTCCTCACTTAGCTGTGAGCCCTAGTATAGGGCTATCTGTGCCTGAAAGAAGGCCGCCGTTTCCTACTAAGTGCAAAAGTGTCACACTGACAGCATCATGACAGTCAGCAAGCATTTGTCACCATGCTTGGTTCTCACTGCTGATTGTGTCTGGCACTGAAGTTTGTATTCTTAGCCTTCTCCACCTCTGATTTCATATAGGACAACTGTTTACTGTATCAGGCTCCATGCTAAGCACTCTACTAATTTAGTCCTCATAGCCTTATTTAATCCTCATAGCTGCTCTAGGAGATGGATGCAATTATTATTCTGATTTTACAGATCAAGAAACCAAAGCACAGAGAAAAGTGAGACATTTTCCAAGATCACACAGTCAGATGGTGGCTGAGCCTGGGGCTTGGAACAAGTTTTATCTGACTCTAAGCTGGTTCTCTTTTTGTACCACAGGGCTCTTCTCAATCTATCCCTTCTTTGCTTCATTGCCATGGTGTACTCCTTCTAGAAACCAGGTGAATTTGGCTTTTCCTCCTTGTCCTGAAGTGTAAGAATCTCCTTTCTTGAAGTATTTTAGGAATGGAGTATGGGAATGTTTAAGCTTTGATGGTGTGGAGACACAGAGAATGCCCAGCTGGCCTCTACAAGTCCCTTCTCATTAGACAACCCTAGAATCTCCATAGTTTTTTCAGAGTAAGTCTATTCCAGGTTCTTCCACCAACCTTTTGCTTCAGATCAGCAGTCTCGGACTCTCATAGAGAGTTAGCAAATCATCAGACATTGCCATGTATTACTCTGGCATGGGATATTGAATAAATCAAGGTAGAAACAAAATTCTATGAGCATCCCACAAGCCAGTGTGTATGGCTGTTCTGGCAGTGGGAAGTAGAGTGGGTGAAACCTTGACCTACAAACTTTTTTCTTAGTTTTTCTAGAAGTAGGACCATTGGCATCTCTCAACATGGGAGAATCCTGAAAACAATTATAATTAATGTTAATAGTGTATTTATTCTCTTAGGTTCAGAGTTTCCACCTACAGGTAAAAATAACATTATCCTTGTATTATTTGACGTTACTTTTCTTCCTTGGGATAAGGTTGATGGGTTCCCACTATGTGTAATAGATTACTGATAATAAATAAACAATACAATTAACTTCATATAGATGGTCAATTAGTACTACATTTAGGAACTTAAGAATTACTTGGGTTTAGGACACAATTTCCAAATTGCATGTGAGCAATGATGAGGAGGAGAAAATAAGAATGTTTTATGGGAGCACAACTGATAGCGGCAAAGGTCTCCAACAAACAAGACCATACTAACTCATATTCTAGTGGAAGTGGTATGCTAGAAAGAAAACGGATTAGGAGATAGGATTCTGCTCACCCTGACTCAAGCACTGTGTCTGTGAGCTGTCAGGCAAAAGCTTTTAATCTGTCAGTATAAAGAGGACAGTTATTGCCTACCTCAAAGGGTTATTTTTGGTTAAAAAGGAAATACACACAAAGTTTAGTGTATAATTATTACTCTCTCTCCATATGTATCTACATATTCACACACACACACACACACACACACACACACACACACATATATATATATATATAAAATATTGACACATTTGGCAATTTTCATTATAAACTATGGCAGTTTAAACACCCATAGCTACCCTTTGATTGATACACCATGTAATGCTTCTGGAATGTCTAGAATGATAGGAATGCCTCTCCACCCACCCGTAATTATACTTTGGTGTTTTCTCTACACATTTGTTTAGATCCTAGGACTCTTCTTCAGTTCAAATAATTTCTTGCACTGTTTTATTTCTGACAGGGAGTGAGAAGAAAGGTATTTCTTTATTTTTCATAACAAGATTGTTGCATAGCAAGTTGTGACAGTTCATGGCTCTAAAGATGAATTTCCTACCAGAAAAAGCCATACAGAAAGCTCTGTAGAGGCAGGTTCTCTGAAACAAATAGTGGGGTCAGGAGTTCATGTGCAGATTTAGGATTGGTAGACTTTTTTCCTTGGGAGACTGATTTTTCTGTGATAATTCCACTGGAGTCAACAGACAAATAGAGATAGGGATGCCCTAGCTTGGGCCAGGGTGGGGAGGGGGTTAAGCCCTTCTAGCTTTAATGTTCTCTGATTGTAATTTTTCCATTCATTCACATCTCCTGTGCAGTCAGAGGCCAGCTCAGGACTTGCACAGTAATAGGGAAAATTGAGAAGGAAGTCTTTCTGCATTTGGTAATTTTTCTTCTGTCCAAGTCTGGGGCAAGACCCTTGCATCTGGCATTAGAAATTGACTGCAGAGATCACCAATGGAACCACAAAAACAGTCCTTTTCACTTCAAACGTATGCCATGGAGCTAAAATTAATTGAAGTTATAGATAGAAGTCTCACCCTTTTTGCATCTGGCTTTCTCAAATCTCATTGATCACGTGGCTTGGTTTTTTGGGCTTATTTGGGCATATTTGGCCAACTTGCCCTCTTCTCAGTGTGAGATGCTTTGGCTCAGAAAGCTTTTGGGATTTAGATTTGTCTTATAAAATGAACATATGAATTAATCTTACAATCTTGCTGATGGATTTTTTTAAATAATAGAATTTTTAATGAAAAAAGCATCAACCATTAGACTGATGGAAAGTGACAAAACTGAAATCAACAGTCAGATAAAGCTTTGTTGGCCACATGTTGGCAAAGGAAGATGTGTTTGTGTAAAAATAATTTCTTGGTCTTCTCTGGCTTTCAAACAGGCTCTAATGGAGAGGATGAGTAGAAAAGTGCACTCACACTCAGAATAAGCATCTTTGGACAAATTTACTTGTCAGGAAAGCTCAATCCATAATAATTCTAAACAATCAGAAGCAATGAGGAAGAAAATAAGATAGAGAATACATGCAAATTCTCTTTAATTCGGTACAGTTATTATACATAAAAACTGGAAAGGGTAATACTGTGGTGTGGGTTGAATTGTGCTCCCTACCAAAAGAATAAAGAAAAAAAAAAGAAAACAAAAGATATGTTGAAGTCCTGACATCCAGTACCTCATAAAGTGACCTTACCTGGAAATAAGGCCATTGTAGATGTAATCGATGAACTTAAGATGGGATCATGCTGGAATAGGTGAGACCCTAATCTAAGACAGCTGGTGTCTTCATACGAAGATGAACATAGGGAAACACAGAGGACACACTGGGAGAATGCCAGGTGATGATGAAGGCAAAGGTTGGAATCATACAGCTGCAAGTCAAGAAATGCCAGAGATCACCAAAGAACCACCAGAAGGAAAAGGCAAGGAAGGATTCTATCCTACAGGCTTCATAGGGAGCATGTCCCTGCCATCACCTTAATTTCATACTTCAGGTCCCTTGAACTGTGAGACAATAAATTTCTTTTGTTTTAAGACATCCAGTTTGTAATGCTTTGTTATAACAGCCCCAGGAAATGAATACACTAGGAGAAAGAAATTACAAAGGAAGAGTTCTCTTAAATAATCACCACCATATAAAGGACCACTGAAAAGCTAGGTTAGACCACCCCATCACCCACTGTGACACAAGCCACTGCAGTCCATAGAGGAGCAGTCAGAGCCCTGAATGTTCTTGGCATGGCAGTTACTATCCTAGTCATGACCCCCCAGGCTTTCCATTACAAATATCTAGGAAGCTGATCTGGAGTATAACTATACTCAGAGCTCATTACCCTCTTTTTTCCTAAGAGACCATCAGGACAAGACCTGTAGTTCTCACTCCTCAGTTATCTGAGTCACCTCAGAAGTCAAAGCCCACTCCTCCACCTAGGTCATGTATCATCGTCTAGATTTTTATTATTACCATATGGTCTTGTACTTCCAATGATCTGAACCAACTGCAGACTTCCCTCTAATCCTCCAAACCTTCCTATTTACTGTCTTACAGCTTCATGATCCATCACCAGCAAAATCCCTATGTTTCCAGTCTTTTCCCTGAATTTTCTCTTTTTCCTGAGTTGTTTCCATTCCTAGTGTCATGTCAAAAGAGACTGTTTTTTTTTTTTTTTTTCCTATGTACTGATTACCATGAGCCCTAAAAGTTGGATAGATATCCTCCTTGCTACTCATTGTGACTTCTGTGCATTCTTTTTCTGGCTTTCTCAGAATCCCTAATCATGTCAGCATGTGGGCTGTGAGGTTGCATTACCCACAGCCATTCTTACTGCAGCCTTCTGCTCTTCCCTGACCAGTCAGTCTCTCCTGCTGGAGTTCCAGATCATATATCCTAGTGTTAATCCACAGGTCCACTTTTATGGCTCAGATATTTCAAACTCAATGCCTCCAGCCAGAGGCAGCTGCATTTAACCCACCTCCAGCCACCAACTTGATCTTCCATTCCTGTCTGTCCCAAGCCCTGATCTTAGGAATGGAAGCCACCATTCATTCAACCACTCAGGCCCAAGACCCAATAAATATGTATTTTTTTTCTTTCTCTCTTATGCTTCATCTAATCTATCAATACATCCTATTTGTCTTTACTTTTAAGATATATCTTGAATCAGACCACTTTAACCATCTCTAACACTATCTTTTTAGTCAAAACCACCACCAACTCTCACCTGGATTATTCCAGTAGCATCTCATCTGGTCTTCCTGAACCCCTTCTGCTCTACCAGAGACCATTCTCTACCTCATGGCTCAAGTTTAAGACCATTGTTCAAATCATACCACTCTCTGTTCAAAACCCCGTGGTGGCTTCCAGTAATATTTAGGTTGAAATACAAACACTTCAATGGTATAAAAAAATGTTTTATTGCCAGTGCCTAGGTAGCTTACTTGGTTAAGTGTCAGACTCTTGATTTCACCTCGGGTCATGATCTCACTGTCTGTGAGTGTGAGCTCCACGTTGGCCTCTGCACTGACAATGCAGAAGCTGCTTGGGATTCTCTGTCTCCCCTCTCTGTGCTACTCCCCCTTCTTGCATGTTCTGTGTCTCTCAAAAATAAATAAATAAACTTAAAAAAGAAACAACAACTCTTTATTGCCTGTTGCCTGCCTACCCCTCAGAATTTCCCTCTATCACCTCTGCTCCACTCACAAGGATGCAGTTCACTGAACTTCTCTGTTGTTCCTTGAACCCACCAGGTCCATTCTTGCCTGTGGAAATGCTCTTTCTTCTGCCAGGACCCACCACAATGTTGTATGGCAGGATATTCATGACATTCGTGTGTCTGCTCAAACACCCCATCCTCAAAGAAGACTTTCCAGACCTTGCTGTTTGAGATAACCATACTCCGGCCCCCACTCTCCTGTGTTTCCCTACCTAGGTTTAATTTTCTTTATCACCCTTAACACTCAGAAAATTCTGTTATTTATTCATCTATTATGTATTTATGGCCTCTTCCACTAAAACTAGGGTCCCTAAGGCGACTGAGTTTATTGCTCTCATTTATAGTGGCTAAATTATGGTCTGGAACATGGCATATATTAAGAAATAGTTGTGGAGTGAATGAAAACTTTATTAGGAATAATAGTAAGCTGCTAACAGTGAAAATTATTTATCTTTTATCAGAAAGAGGGGACTTATGTATATATCTGAATTGGCAGAAGTTTGGGTGTTCCTAAACAGAGCTCAAAAGGAGTGGGTGTGATCTAGCCTTGGTTTTGTCTTCCAGGGCATTGAGTGGGATGGGAAGTTGATGGGGAAGTGTGTCAGGGTATTGTGACACACTTCATAAAATCTACATGGGCAGAGGCTAAAGGACCTTTAAATTTCCACTTTCACAGGAGGTTGTATAGAAAATCTAATAAACACTTGAAAATAAGGACTAGTTTCTGGTTCGAGTCTGATCACCGTGGCGGGGCGGGGGAGGGGGGAGGAAATAGCACTTAGAAATCAGGCTATGCGCCTCACTTCTAACATATTATTCCATGTATATTATGTCCCCTATGTTTCTTTTAAAACTATTTATTAAGGGAATTCTACCTTAAGGCTACCGAGCATGATGATTGAGTAGAGGGTCTGGAGCCAGGCATCTCCCTGGGTTCAAATCTTGGCTTTGCTACCTCCCTGTTGTGTGACCTTTGGCACATTGATTAACCTCACTGGGCCTCAGTTTTGTGGTTGTTTGATAATAGAAGTGAACAAGGAGGGAAATAGGGAGTATTTAAGAACAGTGCCTGGCACTCAGTAAGTGTTAGCTTCATATGGAGGGGGAAGGACAGAGCATGAAATGCATCTGCTGTGGGCAAATAGTATTCCTTTGAATCGAGTGACCCCAGGTGCCCCGGTGGAAGCTGATGTTCCTGCAAGTCCTGCACCTCTGTGGTGGGCTGATTTTGAAGAATTTCAGCAAAGGTCATTGTTTTTGGAAGGTGAATAGTGGTTGTGGGCTGGAGTGACCCGAGTCTCAGGCCTAGCTCTGTCACAACTCACCATGGGATGCTGCTAAGAAAATTAGCGTTTCCCTGTTTCCCAGTTTCCCTGCATCTGAAATGAGAAGGCAGGGCCTGACCCTACTGCTCTGTTCAGTTCTTTACATTTGAGGAAGAGATTGTTAGCTGTTCAAAAATATATAGGTTGTTTATCTTCTTCCCTGGACACAAAGCTTGACTCCCATTTCCCAGGCTCTTTTGAATTCAGGTGTGGCCACGTGACTGAGTTCTACCCAGAGGAATGTGAGCAAAGTTATGTGCGGATTGGCCCATAAAAATCTCCCATATGAAATACTTCATGCTGTTTCTCTTTACGCCATCTGGATGTTGATGTCCAAAATTACCTTGGAAACCCATGTCCTATTGGGCAGATGCTCCATTATCAGCCAAGTCATTGAATGTCTCCACAGAGCAGGGCTTCCACACCCACCCCACCAGCTGACCCAGAACCTCATTTGTTAGATTATCGCATGAAGGAAAATTACGCTTCCATTGTGATAGGCTTCTGGGATTTTTTAGTTCATTTGTTATAGTACCTAGCATTACACGATATAATTCCACAAAACTATTATAATTCCTATTTTCTGATATCAGTTGCATAGAGATATACAGAGTTCTTAAAAAAGTCCAAACTTAAGCACTTATTAAAATTTCTTGGCAAGCTTTCTGGTGATTTTTATATGTGGCTGAAAGTGGGAACCATGGCCTTTTCAAACTGAAGCCTCAAATGTTTGATTTTCATTTGCTTGACTCTTTACATCTCTGAAGCAAGTAAAATGTCTGCTTTACAGAATATGTGAAAACCAGTGACAAAGAAAAGTTTTACCTTGAAGTAAATTAGCACATGTCCATAATGGATACGACTGGAGACATACCGTAATTAGTGAAAATACTTCTTAGATGACAAATTGCTCATTAATGGCTGGAGGTTTCTTATTTAGTGTAACCTTTTGTGCTAGAGATATTCCAACACTCAGTGTTTTAATTGACACACAGTAAAGAGACAGATGGGATGATTCGTAAGCTTTTTCTTAAAAATGTTGAAGAAGAGAGAAAACCACTGTCAGAGGTTACCTTTTAGAAGTGTGACCAGGTGGTGGGGTAGTCACTTGTGCATTTGAGTAAGGGGGGAAAAGAGGTCAGAAAGGGAAGGAGGAGGGCAGTTGTGGTAGGAGATCTGCAAGGAACAGAGGCAATGAAGACACCTAGAGATTTAAGGTGGTTCTATTACAAGATTTTGCATTTCAGGGGTCAGGGGTCTTGTCTTATGTTCATTGCTGTCTCCAAATGATTCACAACACCTGGCACATAATAGGAGCTTAATGCATTGTTGGCGAATAAGCGGATGAACTTCCTTATGTCACTTCAACACTACTTCCTCTGTATCTTGTACATGCCAGGCGTTGTACTAGGTACTGAGTTTCTTTTTCACAGAATGATTTTAAGTGAAGGGAGACTGGGGCTGCAGCTTGTATGAAATGTAAAAAAGAGTGTCCTCTTCCAGCATACAATTTAAACAGACTAGTTAGAAATAGGTGCCCTTCCTCCAGTCTGACAACTCAGTCCCTAGGCCTCTTGGTGGGATAGACAGAGATGTGAAATTTTAACTCCCTCCATCCAGCATTCTTGAGCAGCACACAGCTTGTGTAACTGTACTTGGCAGGTCCAGTTTTTACTAAATAAGTAAGTAGACAAACAGTACTTTGTGTATTGGAAAGCACTATGCCAGAATTTAAAATATGGGTAATGGACAGTACCTTGGGGTGCAGGGAGAGTGGTGTTTACAGGGTGGTCAGGAGCATGGTATGATCCCTGTAGGAATCAGCAGGAAAAACATTCTGGGCAGAGAAATCAGCAAGTTTCATGACCAGTTGAAAAATGAGCAGTACTAAAAGGAGGCAGTCTCAAAACTGAAGATGGTGTAATGAGTAACAAAAAACCCAAAAACCAAAAACCAAAAAAACAAACAAAAAATCCCACAAAAAAACAAAAACAAAACAAAACAAAACAAAAAAAACCATTTGGGGCCTTGAGTGTCTGCAAGCTGTAGTATAACATACAAATTAAGGAGCAAATGTTGATAGCAGCACAGATTTTAGGAGATTAGAAATAAATAAAAATCCCACATAAACAAAGACAACACCTGTGTTGATTTTCTTTGCTGTGTATAGTTTCCATGTGGATACTGTCTGGGTTGTTACAGCTCTGTGGTTCTGTGTCAGCCAATATTTGGTGCCTCGCCTCCCCCCCCCCCCCCCCCCCGACAAACACATCTCTAGCCATATGGACCTAGTGTTTTCTAACTGAAATGTCATCCTTCTTTGGTCCATTATGCTTTGTCATTGCCATTTATCACATCTGAAAATTATAAACATTGAAAATCTGCATAATATCCAATTTGACGTTTTACCTGTTGCCATTTCCAGGATATTACATTGTGAAATTAAGCCGGCATTTTATGATCCTGTGTGGATGTGTGTGTATGTATAAGCAGACACATATTTGGAATTAATGGACTCATAGAAATCAGAGATGGATTAGACCTAATGAGCTGTTCAGAAGAATTATTTAGCGCATATTTCATATCTCTATTCAGTAATCAAACCTACACACTGCGTATGCTAAGAAGGTGAGGTTTTTACATTTTTTTTTTCAGTCCTTGGATCATCTCCATTTCTGCCTGAAAATTTAGCATTGCACCCCTAGAGCATTTTGCACCAACTTTATTAAGCATTCAGTTTGACATTTCCCTACCCTTAGGGTTATCTTTGGTATTGAAAAAATAGTTGCTTTGCTTGTTACCATTAATGTATCATTAGTAATTGGTGCCGGGTTCCCAGGATCCCACCAGGATGCTGGGCAGCTCAGAGCAGGTGGTGGGAATCATCAGAGACTCAGTCCTGCCCCTTCCCCAGGCCCTTTCCAGTCTCTGGGAGAGACAAGCCTGACTTTGAGCGTGTACTGAGTGGAAGACTTGGAGAGTTAGCCTAGATGAGAGGCTATATTCGAATTTTTTTCCAGAGCAAATGATTTCCCTGCTGCCTTCTGTTTTCACTGAAACTGTGCTAGAGCTGGTGACCTTCCTGCTGAATGAGCACTGGCTCTTGGTTATCGCCCACTCTGGTTTATATTAGCCCTTCAAGCCTTAATTTCCAGCAGGCCTTCAAAATTCCATTCACAACAAGGTTTTCTCTACGAACTAAAAGGGCAAATGAAAGGTGAGATGTTTGAGAGTGTGGAAGTTTAACCAGAGAAGGACTGCATTTTTGAAGCTGTAACAGAGACATGAAATTATGGGAATTTAAAGGAAACCTCGGGGGTGGGTTGACACATTGTCAGCTTCCCACAGGCAGATGCCTAGCTTCTAAATGTTCCTTATAGCTTGTTTAAATATAATACATATTATATATATATATATTTAATATATTTAATATTTAATATTATATATATATATATACTCAACTCTTGTTGGTCTACATAAAACATGCTAATTGAGAATTATTCTGTAGTGGGAATAAAGAGACTCTGGAGTTAGAACCTCATTTGTTAAATTATTAACCTCTCTGAGGCTTTATTTTCTTATCTGTGAAATGGGGCTAAATAACACCTTAATACCTACCTGACAGAATTGTTGGAAGAAACAACAAAGCATAGCATCATTAGCAGTGTTTAATACAAACCTTTGTGTGGGTCATCTCATTCATCATCATAGTTATTTATGACAATTGTGTAAGATAACTTGTAAAATCTCAGCTATTGTGCTTGGTGTATATTAAGCATTAAACATGTTATTTTCTTTCATAGTACATTAAATTAGCAGTAAGAAAAAAAAAAGGTTAAAACTATTTATCATGGATGGAAGATTGATGGAAGACAGGCCGTCACATCCATGTTGTGACTCTTGCCCGGATTTCCAGACACAGACCTCTCCTGTTACTCTCGTCTGTGTTTTGTCCTACTACAAAGGTACCCTTAAGGTGCTCCAGTATATATTCTCTGTGGCTTACTTAGCCTGGTTGGTTTTTCCACACCCTTCTCCCCTATTCCTTGTTTCTCCCCTCTCTCCCAGGCCCAAGTCTGGTGGAAAGACTGAAAACAGCATAATCTCACCCTTGATCTTCAATTGGAACAAACCTTTTATTCACCCAGATTCCCATAGTTTGTTTATGACCATGCGTCGTTTGCTCAAAAAAATAATTATTCAACACCTGATAACAGTGTCAGATAGTGATGCACACTCCCTAGAAGAAAGCAATCAGGTAAGGGAAGGGAGACATTAGCACCTACTAATTTTAAGGTTTTTTTTTAAATTTATTTTTATTTATTTTGAGAGAGAGGGGGGCAGAGAGAATCCCAAGCAGGCTGCACACTGTCAGCACAGAGCCCCATGCAGGGCTCAAACTCATGAATTGAGATCATGACCTGAGCCGAACGCTTAACCAACTAGCCGCCCAGGCACCTGGAATAAAATAGGTGCTAATTTTAGACACTCCCCACACTGGTTGGGGGAGGTCTTTCAAAGGTGGGGTTTTTGAGTGAAATCTGATGAAGTGAGGGAGTCAGTATGTGTGCACATTTGGGGAAAGATGTAGCAGGGAGAAACACGGCAAATACAGAGGTGCAGAGGTGGAAACATCTTGGCTTGCCCAGACTGTGGAGAGGAGGGCAGAGCCAAGGCCAGGCCACTTGGCTGCAGTGACCATAGTGACCCCTTTGGATTTTATTCTTAGAGCTATGGAAGCTACTAGAACAGTTTGATCATTTTTGGGTGCTATGTATTATTTTTTCATTTTTCTGCACTTTGCTATTATTTTCATGCCCTACCCTTGTTTAATTTTAAGTTTCTTGAAAGCAAAGACCATGTTTGATTTGTATCTGTGTATCACTGATTGGACAGAGCCAAATCCGACTAAATGAACCTCCTCTGAGCTCCCACAGTGACCTGAACCACCCCATCTAATCAGCACTTACCATAATTATGGAAAAGCTCTTTTTCTGTATGTCTTTGGTTAGGCTCACACTGGTTCACCAAGAATGAAGCCACTTCCAACTGTTACATTGTGAGGATTTGGAAATTCCTTAATGGATCATGAAATTACCCAGGAGTACAAATGCCTTGACTTCCTTGGATGAATAAACAGTCTACCATCCCTAGACTTCCATTTTCATTTATGACTGAAGGCTCAGCCACACTGCCAGGCCCTTGTTGCTCCTGGTCTTATGATGGTTGAAATCAATAAAATGCCCTGAAAAAAGTGATCTATAATAAAAGCTTCAGCAGAGATTCATAAATTATTACTCTTACTTTATTTAATTAAAAAAATTGTTTCATTACTTAAAAAAAAGTAAATAATTACTGTTCATTTTGCTTTGTTATGATTGCCTTAGTGCAATATTGTTTAACCCTACAGTGTATGCCTATGGCATTTTGGGTCAGTAATTACTGCTGAGTTGCAGATAAAATATTAATTAAACATACTCCCATTTTTAAGGAAATATTTACACATAGCTCCTGTTGAAAATACATTTTGAATTTTTCTGTGAACTATTTTTGTCCCCAAGTTCTTTCCTAATAGAAATTGGGAATGGTTGGGACAAGTAGTGATGAGGTTATGGTCCATGCACTTGGGCAGTGGTGAAGATCATGTGTTACTGGTTGCCTTTGATTGGTCCTCTTTCCTTTCGGAGTATAGACCTGGCTCATACTAGCCGCTCAGTAAATGCTGATAAAATGTTTATTTCAGTAGCACAATATTTCCTGTATACTGGGAACAAAATATTTATTACTTTCCTTTTATTATGAAATATTTTATATCTCAATATGTGTATGATATATCTATGTATAAAAACATAACAGATTGATCACCTGCATGCCTTGCACCTACTCTAAGAAGTAGAACCTTCCATTAGTTGTGAAATCTCATATGTTCCCTCCTTTTTTTATACCCGTCTCCTCTGAGGGGCTGGCCACTACCCTGAACATTTTTATTCTTTCCTTTTTTTCTTTAAGGCTTTACCAAATGTATAGATATTCTTAAATAATGCATTGTCTATGTTTGTTTGCTTATTTCTTTATATTAAAAAAACATTTTATTTATTATACTGTAAATGTTCATTTAACATTATGTATTTTCTAATAATTTGAAATTAATATCTTACTGAATATGGATAAGGGAAGAACTCTAAGTCATTTCAGATAATTAAATGATCTACAGCTCATCATTCAAAAATGGTTCAGTGCCCTGTGAATGTGTATGTATGCACACAAACACCTGCTAAAAATATACACTGAAAGGCTCAAATATCAACATAGTAATGCTCATAAAGTTTCCGAGTAGTGGAATTATGAGTGACTTTGATTTTCTTCTTGTGTTTTCTATAATTATTAAATTTTTAAAAACTAGTTTTTATTTTTATGAAATCAGGAAGAAGTCAATGTTATAAAACCTAATAAAGTGAAAATAGGTTACCGTTTAAACCCATACTGCTATGATAAGTCTTGGGGCTTCCTGCACACATGCTCCCATGTGTAAGGCATTGTACTACACACTGTGTGGGCTACTGGGATATAGAAAGCATAGCTCCTGTCCTTGGCCAGCCTCCAGTCTGGCCAGGTAGAAAAAGCTTCAGAACCAGCACCTCAGAAAGAGATTGGAATCTATGGCACTTGCCTGTCTGGGATCCCACTTGTAATCCGGGAAACGGGCTTGTGGGTTGGAGAAGCACAGAATGGACACTGTGGGGTATGGGGAAGAAGGCAAGAAGGGGCTAAGTCTGTGAGGGCTGGGGGTGACTGGGCTGGCAAGGCCCGAATATGACACTGGCCTAGAGCAGCACGAGGCCACTAACCAAAGTTGGCCCATTTCTGACAACAGGGCAGCAGAGCTCTGGGCCTCATGACTGGTTCCTCCCCAGGGGTTGTGCCTGGCCTCGTGGAACTTCCCTTCCAGCAGAATGAGACAGACCGTGAACAAAATACATACAAAATACAGCATATGGGAACTGGTAATACATGCTATGAAAAAGAATGAGTGACAAGTGTGGGAGATAAGAGGATGAAGGCCATTATTTCAAATAAGATAAGGCCTAGTTAATTACTCTTCACTTACCTATGTATTTTAGATTTTCTACAGAAACATACAGTCTTTTGACAGGAGAACAAACAGGTTAGAAAAAAAAAAAAAGCAATGGTTTAAGGCAAAAAATACAGTGGTTTAAGGCAATGTATGCTTTTTGTTCTACATCAGGGTAAAGAGATTGTATAAACAAGCTGCGTAGGAAATACGCTTTAGTGTCTAAAACTCTTTACAGCCAGGATGTTGATCTTCATTTATCATCCAAATTCTTTTTCCTCTATCTTAATTGCCCCTGTCAGAAAGAATAAAAAATGGAAACACTTTGTCCAGCTTCATCACAGAAAACCTGTCTCTGATCAACAGAAGAGGAAAAAGGAGATGGTTCTGATTATGGTGATTATTCATAACTTAATGAGCATGCCCTTATCACCAGTGGGCGAGGCAAAGAACAGGTCAGGATTTACACCCTGCCCTCAGGAGGTTTCTGGAAGACTGCTGAGCAGCCAGTATGGGAGGAGTAGAGAATGGAGGCTGGCTGCAACAGCCAATCCTGAGGCAACTTTCAGCCCTGAGGCCTTTGGAACCAAATTGCGTGGAGCAGTTTAACTGCCCAGACACTCAAAGCCTCTTAAAAGCAATGGCCGGTGAATAAGCCAGAAGTCATAAATAGATCAACTAACAAGCAAATAATGGAATTAATAAATAGGGGAGCAGCACCCGTGCTGTGAGCACCCGCTAGATCAAGAAATGTCAGCTTTTCTCTCAGCTTTTCCTCCACAGCGCCAACTGTCAGTAATTTAACTAACATTTTGTAAATAAATGTGGCTCTCGGACAGCTGTCAGCGTGCCTGCTATAAACACTCCTTTTGTCATTGAAAGCTGGCAGTGGTGCACTGTTTCTCCTGCAAGTGTGGCCGGCACTGCCAGTTGGCTCCTGGGCCCAGGACTGTCACTGGAAAGGCATGGAGACCAAAGGCAGAAGCAGGTGTGGCCCCAAGTCCTGGGAAGGCTCTGCTCTTCCAGACCTACAAGCTTGACTGCTGCCGGCTCAGCGCTCCCCTTACATGTGGCCAATTTGTGAGTCACTGCGTTTTCTTGCCTGTCCTGTTGCCCAAGTTCCACCCCAGGACAGTTGTTTAGGTTAGGAATTCCATACCCTCAGTGAATTTGCTTTTCCTTAAGTAAGAAATTCAATTATCCAGGTCAGAGAGATACTGAACTTGCTGTTTTCCAGTCCAGCCACCAGATGATTATTTGATGTTAGGACATAGCCAGATTCTGCTCCCTCTTTAGTTTCCTCCATTGCTGAAGACAAATGACTCTGGACTGCTCTTTGACTCTCCCAGGCTTAATCACTGAGTTTTATTAAGTTAGTGCTTCCATGTACCCTGTTTCCCTACGAGGCTCTTTCTCAAGAATTCTTAACCTATACCCAAGCAAAAGCAGAGCAAGAGGAAGAATATTTCTTAATATAACAGTCCCAGGAGCAATAAATTTGGGTTATTGTAATATATATAATATAGCTCCACAGAGAGAAGGGTGTACTAGGTAATTAAGTACTCAGGATATATTTAGTAAGAATAAAAATTCTAACAAACCTTTACTGAACTCTTTCTGTTGGCTACGTTCCTTTTCCGCATGCTTTACATAGTATCTCACTTAATTTTTAGAGATCTGCGATCATCCCTGTTTTGCAAATGAGGGCCAGGAGTACAGAGGCTTTGAGGAACATGCTCAAGGCTTTACGCTTAAAGTGTGGCTGGATGGGGTTTTGATCCCAGGCAACTAATCACAGGGTCTGTGCTCTTGGCAGCTGCACTGCATTTCCCCATTTGTAGTTACCCTGTGGGCTGGGTATAGGATTTCCAGTTTTATTTTTTTTTTTCAACGTTTATTTATTTTGGGGACAGAGAGAGACAGAGCATGAACGGGGGAGGGGCAGAGAGAGAGGGAGACACAGAATCGGAAACAGGCTCCAGGCTCTGAGCCATCAGCCCAGAGCCCGACGCGGGGCTCGAACTCCCGGACCGCGAGATCGTGACCTGGCTGAAGTCGGACGCTTAACCGACTGCGCCACCCAGGCGCCCCATAGGATTTCCAGTTTTAAAGAAGTTAGGACTCAATCAAATAAACCCCACACTGAAACTGAGGAAGCAGCTTTGATACTTTTTCAATGAATAAGAAGGCTTTTTATAGTTATTATGGCAGCCCTTCAAGAACACTATTCCCTGGAGGATATCCTAGCATAATGTGTCAGCTCAGAAATGTACTTAACCTCACTGATAAACTAAGAATAGCAATTAATAGAAACTGATTGTAGGGATGTTTTGAGGATTCAATAAAACAGTCCATATTAAGTATTTAGTGGTACCTGGCATAGAGTAAATATTCATTCTCTAATTGAAATATTTATTATGTGTATATGATGTGCCATGGGTTCTGTGAATAAGAGAGATGTAATGTGCTCTTGGAACTTATATTCCCTTGAGAAGATATAGTGAACAAACAGACTTACACAAATATATCAAATAGGACCAAGTGCTGTGATCTAGGCCACCTGGGTGGCTTCTGTAGATTGGTGGTTTAGTGACAGTCTCTCTGAGAGGAAGTGACATTTGAGCTAAGATCTAACTGGAGAGAAGGATGTGAGAGTAGAGCTCTCCAGACAAGGGGAACAAGTTTTCTGTGTTGGTGGAAGAGAAAAGGGACCATTGTGTAGAAGCAGAGCAGACAATGGGGAGAGAGATGCAGGAAGAGGTGGGAGGGGTAAGATGGGCAGAACTCTGAAAGCCAGGTAATGAATGGATTTGGGTCTCATTTCATTATAAGAGAGGAAGCCATCAGAGCATTTAAAGACAGGAGTGTCAGGGCCTGAGTTCCTGGGTTACAAGAAAATGGTGCTGGGTGGCTATTTGGGGAATGGTTACAAGTCTGAGAGGTGTAAAGTGTGATACCTGTAGAGATTGTGCAGAATACAGGTGAGGGATGGCAGTGAATTTGACAATGGCAGAGGCAAAGATTGAGAGATGCTGACAGATATATTTGCTGGCTAACCAGACTAAGCTGACAGAGCCAATTAATATAAGGGTGTTTAGTGATAGCAATCCTTGTGGTCTGTATTATTGTAAAATAAAATGATACTGATGGTTTTATTGGATTATCATTATTGAGGAATTTAGATGCATAATAAATTATTTACATCTTGACAAAAGCACCCAGAGAATTCTTTGTCACATTACTACTTTGAATCAAACATAGCTATTCTGATATGGAAAGTTATCACTCTCTACCTCTCATACTTAAAACCCATTCAGGGGTGCCTATTTTCTTTATTTATACTGTCTTTACCTGCTTTACTTATGAGATTGAGGTCAGTATTAAATAATTAAACAGAAGGAGGAGGATATGATAGGGGATTTAGTGAGGAGAGGAAAGTAGACAGTAGAAGATTCCCTGGCTTAATTCACCAAATTCCCTCTGCAACCCTATCATTTACTCGCAGGGCCAGATACATTTTCTGTGGACCTGGTTTCATCTTCCATAGGAGAATATTTTAATTAGGGCCTCGTTCTCTACTCTTCTTACTTGTAGAGTTTTAGTCCAAAATAATAGAGGATTCTCAGTCCTAGATTCAAGCCCTGTTTCATGCAGAACAAGGAAAAAAGACTATGCAGATGAAGACAGTGACATATCTCATTCTTTAATAAAATACTGGCATTCACTATCATTAATACTGATATTTTGTTCTTATGCAAAATCAGCATTAAAGTACCAGTATTGTAATTTTGCTCAAGTATTGCAATAACTAGGAGTGATAAAAAGAGAGGAATCAAGGAAATCATAGCTATATGCATATAGAGAGAGCAGATTCTTAAATATCTCATTAACTCCTAAGAGTGTCAATATAAAAATTGGTGTTCAGGATGATGAATCTGAGGCATCAACATTTTAAAATATATTAAATTACATTCAGCATACTCAGTCTCCTAAGGCATTGAAGTGAGACATATATTTTGAGCAATTTGTCATCAAAGTTGGTTAAAATTAAGATGATAATTTTGGCTCATATAGAATTAAATGTCAGTTTATCTTGACATTCATTTATATGATACATTGCATTCCACTATATAATACCAGAAAACTGCAGTATCTCTGGAAAATGCATGTTTCTTATCTAAGGTTTTGAGTGTATTTTAAGAAAGTACTGTTTTCTTGGGTGTCTTTTTAGCAAGTGTTAGATAGTTAAATGATGGTGATCAATCTATTGGTCAAAGGGAACTGGTTCTCAAAATCAGCCTTTGCTCCGGAAAAAAAGATCCTACCTATTATATACCAATATATCATACTGAGGAGTAGGTGGATCTTATAGGGCTCTCATACCAATATTCATCAGTCACTTATTATAATTACCAGATAATGTTCCAAGCATTTATATCTATCTCATAACAACGTTGAGATAGATTCTACTATTATTCTCACTTCATAGGTAAGGAAAATGAGGCCCAGAAAAATTAAGTAATATGCCCAAGAAAATATGACTGCTAAGGAAAGGAACCAAGTTGCTTATTCAGCCCCAAAGGAAATTCTTATACAAAGTCCATAGGAAAATGTCCAACATACCTACTCTTTTAACTCTTTGGTTTTTAAGTATGAAACTATAAAGAAGCAAGAAGGAATATTCCTCCCTGTCTGTAACTGTACCCAGCATGTATCCTTTATTATTTCTGCAGAAACAGAAGCTCTGCATTTTCACTGAGGAGTAGAGTCAGCAGTTTATGTGTGTTTTTTAATACCTTCTTAGCAATTAATTATTCCTTTTAATAAGCACAATGAAAAAGAATCATTATTGGACTCGTACTTTAATTGAATTAATAATGTATTCTGGCTATTAATGTTTTTTTAATATTCTGTGTATTATTTTTTGTTCTGTTAGACAGCTATGGCAGGGAGATAAAATGTGAGGGTACGTGGGGCTGTGTGGATATAAAGCTCTCTGTATAATGCATGGATTCTGACAGTGATTGGTATTAAGTGGGTGCATGTTGCAGGGGCAAGGTGTGAGATGCGATGCTGTTTCCTCATCACTGCAAAAGTGATTAAGGCCTTTTGGCTAATTTCTTGGGCAGAGGTGAATGAAATAGCAAAGCCATTCATATATGATGTGAAATTCTTCATATGAAATAATGGAGTCTATTCTCATTTCTCTAGTTATAGACTGATCTAGGCAAGGGGATACTTGGACCTTAATACTGTGATAATCTGGGTCTAACTAGAGAAATAAATCATAATTTCTTTATATCCAGTATCCCTTTTAGAGACATAGCCCCTATGTTAGAGTTACAATAAAAGGCATGTCATAGATTAAAGTTATTTTCTAGAGGATGTTCAACAAAATGTCTCAAAGGGCAGAGAAAAGATGAAATTCTTTCAGATTCTACATTCCCTGTCCTCTGTACTTGACTATTTTTTTATATAAGATTACTTAGCCAGACCTCAAAATAATGTCCGTGTCTGGATAATGATAGGCATGCTTGCTATCAGGTTAGCTAGCACACATTATTTGTTAATTCATTTATTCATTTACCTAACGTGCATCGCGTGCTCACTATGGGCTGAGTGTTATTTTAGGTGGTCAGGATACACAGGTGACCAAATCAGTCTTTGCCCTCATAGAAGCTCACGTTTTAGTGGGAAAGCAAGCAGATGATAAACACAATTAAACAAGGGCACTTTTTGATGAACAGGAAAAGGAGAAGAAAAGGAGCAGGTGACGTGATGGAAAATAACTGGAGCAGGGTGGTCAGGAATGGACTCTTGAGTTGGGCACAGTTGAGCAGAGCCTTGAAGACTGGGAAGGAGCCAGCTAGGCAGAAAGCCTGGAAGGAAGTGGAGAATTCTAATGAGAGAGAAAACAAGTACGAAGCTTGTGTGGCTGCAGCAGTCTTGGCATGTTTGGGAAAGACAAAGGAAGTCACTGTGGTCTAGCATAATGAGGAGAGAGGGTGCAGTGGAGAGGTCAGGTAGGTAGATAGGCAGCAGCTTGTGCCCTGCCTTGCTGGCCAGGGTGAAGCCTTCGCACTTTCTCTGGGTGCAGTGGGAAGGATTAGAGATTTCAGGCAAGAGAATGGCTTGGTGGTATGTATGTTTCTTGAATGTCCCGGCTGCTCTGCATACAATTCCATGTGGGAGGGTGACACGAATAAAATACCACTTTGGAAGTTCCTGTGATCATGCTAGTGAAACAGCAGTGGCAACTTGGATGTGGAGGTGAATACACAGGGATGTAGAGGGGGAGGTAGATATTGTGGAGGAGAACTGTAGGACAAGATGCTGGGCTTTGCAATGAGAGAATAGAAGGAACCAAGGATGGCTTCCAGGAATTTAACCTGAGCACTTAATGGATCATGATTCTTTTTACCAGCATGGAAAGACTGGAGAAGAAGTAGGCTGGGGGTGAGGAAGAACGAGGACCATCTTGGTAGACTAAGTTTAAGATTTAGAATCAAGAGGAGTTTTTAAGTGGATTTATGGTTGTGGAGCTCAGTGAAAAGATGAGTGTTGGGGATATAAATTCGTTAGAGATCAGCTTATATTTGTTAAAATCTTGAAACTGGATAAAATCTCCAAAATAAGGAGATGGTATAGTTGGAGTGCAGGATCAAGGGGTGAGCCCCCAGGGTTTGCAACAAAATGGGAAGAAGGAGGAGCCAACAAAGCAGACAGAGAAAACAGCCAGTCAAATGGGGAGAAAACCAAGAGAGCTTGATATCAAAACATGAGAGGGAAGAAAGTATTCTAAAGAGGGAGTGACCAACTTTGTGGCAGAATGCATCTATACTCAAAGTTCTGGAGACTGAGAAAAGAGGAATATCCATGGCATTGGATAAGATGAAAGCATGGTGATCCTGGCAATATTGATTTCAGAAAAGTCGCAGGGAAGCGGACCAAAAAATGATGGCAATTGTAGGGGTAAATCAAGTCAAAATAATTGTGTTTGTGTATGCATTCACACACATTCTAGCCAGAGCCTGGCTGCATGCAGATGAGAAAGTTCCAGTAAAGATGGAGTCAATTGTGATGCAGGACAGCAGAGCTGAGAAGCTAAGCATAGGTAGAGGGCTGGCTTTTGCAAGAAGCAGAGGCACACTTTTGGTATGAGAGTACCTCTGTTGCTTGCTTCCTAAAGTTCTCTTCCCTTAGCAACCCCCGTGCTAAGTTTACCTTCCCATTCCTGTAAACTACTCAGCTGGGAATACTGATAATATATTTTCATGAATTTTCCAATGGGACAGTTGAGAGTATGAGGAATTTAGCATCTGAAAAAATGAAATTTCAAGATTCCTCTTTTACTTCCATGGACTTGGGGGAAATTAAGAGAGTGATAGGGATGGATGCTAGATTGGAGGAAAAGAAATATGGTTCAGTGCCGGATGTGTAAGGATTGTTAAAAAACAAAACAAAACAAAAAAAACAAACAAACAAAGAAAAAACAAAATTCACCTGAAGATCTAGTTGGCTTTATTAATGATTCAAGAATCAGGTAGCATCCCATCTAACAAGTAGAGGGGAACTCCAAAAAGTTGTACAGAATGGAAGAGTTTTATAGGAAGGAGGGTAGGGCAGGAAGTTTTGCAAAGGAAAAGAAAGGAGAGGTCATTTTGCCTTAGGGGGAAGGACAGGTCATCTTATCTTAACAGATTACAACATTTTCCTTTGTCTGTGTGTGGAGGGGGTGGGGCGTGAGTCACGTGGAGAGGGTTCATGTGAGAGTTTACCTCTTTGGTGCCATTCAGAAAATTCCTAACTGACCAGTTAAGACTATATTTCTGGGGGATATTGAACTTGCAATTAGATATTAGGTATTAAGCCCTGGTCTGGTGACTTACTTGCCATATGTGATTCCATCTTGGGCCTGTGGTGTTCTTTTTAAGAGGACAATATCTGGGTACCTGGGTAGCTCAGTAGGTTAAGCAATCGACTCTTGATTTTGGCTCAGATCATGATCCAGTTGGTGAGATCTAGCCCTGCATTGGGCTCTGTGCTGGCCATACAGAACCTGCTTGAGATTCCTTTTGTCCCCTTCTCTCTGCCCCTCTCCCACTTTCTCTCTCTCTGTCAAAATAAATAAATAAACTTAAAAAAAAAGGACAATTTCATATGAGAAGACTCAACATGAGCTACTTCATTACCCTTGGACTTTTACCTGTATCATCTCTCTTGGCTAAGTTGTTTTGTTCTACAGATCTGAGCTGAACCAGAAGAAATCTGTTTTAAACTGGGCATAGAATATCTCACTTCAGAGAACCTTCCTCACTATTTTTAGCTTCATTGTAGATGATTCCAATATGGCATGGACAATTCTGAAGAGACCTGGTTTGTCTCTACCCAGTCTCCAACCTAAGAGGATACTGCTCAATTGCAATGTCTTATTTTCACTCTTAACATGATGCAAAGTGCCAAGTGCAACTCTTATGCAATTTCACTACAAATAAAACATTGTCATCTATTCCCAGGAACCGTTTGATTGTACAGGAAGGAGAGTGGGGAGTGCTTTTAGGAGATCAAAAAGTAAAGATATTAATTGGTGCAATTTACTATATAAATATTTTAAAGTTTACTGCAGGGGGTCTGTGTTTACTTGGCTGTCCCAAGTGTTTTGCAAATCCTACCATGTATATGCACAAGTAATTTCCATGAGCAATGTACACATGATTGCCTGCCATTATCAAGGAACTCCATTATCAGGGAATTTGGTATAGATGTAGTCCACTTGTGTTACAGAAGGTATAGACACTTTTGTTAAATATGTCCCAGACCCTTCAAGAATATTTTCTTATTTTATTTTTTTAAATAATTTTTGTGGTTCTCAAGGTCAAGATGTCCTCTTTCTGTTTCTGGGTTAGTTTAGTGGAGTGTTTGAGTATAACACCAGATGAGGGATATATCACTCTTTGTACCCAACAAATGTTATGTGTAAAAGACGGATCTGTTGCTAAATCCTGCATGTTATCCTAATGTTGCTACATCCTTGAAATATGAAAATTATTTAAATAAAGTATTTAAATAGACAATTACCATGTTTTGATGACATAATCAGTTTATGAACTGACACAGTGATTTTTTAAATGTCATTTATGAATATGAGTATAAATTACTAAAATATTTTATCAAACCGTACTATCCTGCCAAGTACATTACATTTTCTTCTTAATCGCTTCTATTGACTAGAAGGACAAGTTCACATGGAAATGTGAATACAGCATGTGGAAGTGTTCAAGGGGCAAAGAAGAATACAGTAGAGCATAAAAAGATGAGATGCACATTTTATAATTTCTCACATGTATATATTTGTATTTACATTTTTTAAAAAGGGCAATAACTCATAAATCTGTTGCTTTTATTCTCCTCACTAGCTGGTATTTTTCCATTCTGTATCTGTGGGGAGGAAGAGAAATTTGTTAGCCTTGAGCTAAAGTTGCATCCTCACCACTTCCCTGCCAGCCCTCCCAAGCTCCCACCCCTTCCAGGAGTCAGGATAATGTAAGGGAAAGAGCTCTTGGGACAAGAATTCCAATCCTGACTCTTCCACTTCTTGGCTGTGTGTGACCTTGGGCAAACTAATAAATTACTTAGCTCCTGTTTTCTTACCTGTAATCATTTTTTTATAAATGATGATTAGAAGAGGTAATGTACACAGCAGAGGGCTTGGTGCAAATGCACACAGCCCATTACATGTCTGAGCTTTCGTGTTGCCAACATTCCAGTAGTTCACTGTCTCTTCTAGTTCAGTGCCTCTTCTACCTCAGGAAGAGAAGGAGCCACTGACCTCTCATGTGATAGGTGCTGTGAAGGCTTCCTGAGGTACATGACCTCCTGACTGTGAAAGTCAAAGTTAATCCCAAAATTCAAACTCAAGCCTTTCTGACTCCTGTGTCCTTTCTGACTCCTGGGTGCCCAAACTGAACAGAGGCCAATGGCTCCTCACATCTGTTTGGTGCTCTGCAGCCTTAAAGCATTTCCTTCTATTCTCTTTACTTATCTTCAGAGACTATCAGCACCTGGAGAGCAGGGAGTATGTCTTTGATTCCTACATCTCCAGAACCTGGCATGTTTCCTGGCCCATAAACACGGTGGGACAAATACAGGCTCCATGAGCAGTAGATTTTTATTTCACTTCTTACTACAAAGCTGTGCAGTGTCAGGAGGACTGGGATAAAGCTTACAAAGCACCTAACACAGCTCACAAAATGCAGGCTCTTATTGGCATTATTGGGGAACAGGTATTATTCACTTGGAGTGATCAAAACACCCCCCCAAAAAAACCCCACTAAATAATGGATTTGAGCTCTCAAACCAATTCTTGTGCTTCCACTTGACTTTATTGCCCTTCAATCTCAGTAAAGTGTAGCTCTATTCAAATGGGCAGGTGTTGGCTGCATAATAATCCCCATGAAACCACGAAAGAGCACACTTATAGGTACTGAACATCATCCCATATTATAACTGATTTTCCTTCCTCTACTTGCTTCCTTTTTTCCCTTTCTTCCTCTTCCTTCTGCAGACATTTATTGATTGTCTATTTTATGCCAGGGTTTTATTATTTGCTGGAGATTTAAAAAAGAATAAAGGAAAGAAAGCTATAATCTCATGTGAAGATGGGCACTTAGACAACTAACTCTAATATAAATGGAAAGTGGTATAGCACAGACAGGAACAGAGTGCTCTGCAAAAACAGGAGTGAGAGTGGATTAGTAGAGTAATTATTACTAGCTGCTATAACAAACTACTTCCAAATCCTAGTGAACTAAGACAATAAACATTAATTTCTTACTGACACCATATCCATTATAGGTGACATGTCTCTCCTCTTCCAGCTGGTGATTCAGGGACTTGGGCTCTTTCCATCATGTTTATAGTCTAGTCCTTGTTTTCATGCAGGTATATAGGGAAGAGAAGGCAGAGAATCATGCCCTGCCTTTTGGGGCCAAACCTGGAAATGGAGCTAGACCTATAACATGTACCCACTAAGATGCAAGGGGGCTGGGAAAGGCATCCTTGGTCTGGGACTAGGATGCAAATGAGAGCAGTTTGGTGGGCACTGAACATTGTCTCTGAACAGGAAATTGTTATTTATATTGAGAACAAGAATAGGAGTCTGGGGATACAAGAAGACTCTGCAGAGGGGGGCCCATTTGCCTTACCCCTTGAAGAATGACTAGGGTTTGGCCATGTGGGAACATTACAGGGCATTTCAGGCAAAGAGATTCATAACAACTAAGCATGCATCTGCAGATCTTTGTAACACAGTCAGGGGAGTGGAATCATCAAGTGAAGAGGCATTTCAGGCAGCATTTTTCTATCACTGCATCCTCATGTCATCTTTTTATCCTGGCCTTCCACCATCCCACCTGCTGGTGGAAATTTACTATTCGGGTTATATAGCATCTACACTCTTTTCCTTATTAGGGGAGATTCTCTGCTGTGTGCACTGTGGAGGGGCCGTGGGCCCATCTTCCCTATGGAAGTTCTCTTCACACTGGCTTTCTCCCTTCTTGGCACCTAGGATGTGGACACATGACACTAGCCCACATCCAAGATGTCAGCTAGTGACACAAAGAAGTGGTAGCTAGAAGCCAGTAGTACTCCCAGGGGTAGGCCAAGTAGTCTGTGTTTTAACAACCCTCTCAGGTGTTCTGATGCATGCTACAGTCTGACAAGCACTGCTTTCCCCTGTTTCTCCTTGCTGAGTCCACCCTCAAGTTTCTGATTCAGTAGGTCTGGGGTGGGGCATGAAGGTGTGCATTTCTGACAAGTGGATGGTGCCAATGCTGCTGGCCAAGGGAGCACACTGAGAGAGCCTCTGTGCTATTTTACCTCACAAATATAGATACTGCAACTATATTACACCCAATATAGAAAGACTGCCACCGTATCACCCCAAACATAGAGAGTCTGCTGCCACATTATCTTGAAAACATAATGAATAGAATAGACAAGGAGGAAGGACACAAAGGGGTAGATCCTCCAGCCAGAATGAAAGAGAACAAAGCAAGAGGCTTCAGGGTGCAACTCTCTGGCTCTCTTCCCCCTTTGCCCTCTGAGCATACTACTCTCATTTCCCCCCATCCTTTCCCATCACATTGGCCCACTTTGCCTGGGTAAAACATTCTAGAAATACAACTTTTTTTTTTTTTTTTTTACCTGTACAGGTGCCAGTTCTGTCATTAGAAATGTCTTGCCAAATCAGATCACAAATAAGCCAAGAATATCCTTCAAAGTAATCAAAGTGTAGCATCAGAACCTGATCTTTCTCTCACACATCCATGGTGATGGCCCAGGGCTGCTTCCTTTACAGCCTGGAAGATATTCTAATTCTGAGTCACATTTTTCTGAAGGGGAAAAAAATTACCTGTTAGACTAGTGCTCTTTAAAGAAGATTCTTTTTTAGAGGAACTTTGTGAAAGCCACATTTGGACATTATTTGTATGTGAAGATTGTGCTCTTCCTGCTCATAAACTTTTCTGAAACAGTTTTTTTTCTCCCCTCTTTTTTTGTGGGAGCTTAGAAAAGGGCTGGTAATTTTAAAACGTCATCTGTGACACTGATATGCTTTTGGTAGCAGATAAATGCCAGTGGCTGGTGTGAAGACAATTTGCCTGGAAACTATGAAATGCTATATATCCAGAATTACTAGGCACAGAGTAAAATACTCCATTTGTTAAAAAAAAAAAAAAAAAAAAAAGTTCACCAGACACTGACTTGCACCAGTTGAATTCTGTGCTGTGTGTTATTAATCCTTCTGTTCACAGTGCATGAGACACAAGAGGCAGGGGCTGCTGGTCAGAGCTGAGTTCTTAATGAACCATGTTTTGGGAGGCCCCTGTGTTGCAGGAGACAATGCTGTCCATTCTCTGATTCACATACAAGACACAGGGAACACACTAGGCGGTTTAAACGTGCAGCTTTCCTTCCACACAAGGAACAATGATATCAGCATGTAATCGCAGTATTTTGCCCTTGACATAAAATTCTGCCTGCTGCTCCGGTAACCAGCAGCTCACTCCTCACTAATTTGAAATAGGTCTCAGTGGATTGGCATCCCCTCCATCTGAATTGCAACATACACTTCATCTCCTCCTGTTTAAAATGAGGATGAGCATGCTTGTAGCATTTAAGAGTTGGAAGCTGCTTCAGGGATAGGTATTTGTATTTTCATGAATTATTTATTTAAGCAAATGTATACAGAGCATTTGTGTGTTGGAGTATATGCCTGATCACACTCGAAGGGGTGTCATGGAAATGTATCATGCCACCGCATCACTGTTTTGACATATGTAGTGTGTAGAGTCAAAACGCTGCTCCTGGGATAGAACAGGATTAGTTCAGTTTGGAGTCATTGGCTCTCATGATGCAAGACTAAGTAAATGCGTTTTATCATCTCCCCTGTTGTGCAAGGATAAAGCCCAGCCTGGATCTATTTGGGCTTCATGCCTGGAGTTTTGAACTAAACACAGTCCCATTGGTGTTTGTAGGATTTCATTGTTTTTGTTTTTATTTTGTTTTCTCCTTTCACCAAGCACAGATTCAGAAAAACAGCAGTATGTGCTTTAGAGGTTTATATAGCATTTTCCCTACAGGGAGATTCACAAAATAGTATAAATCAAGTTATGTTTTTAAATATTTGTGTAAGACAGAGTCTCTGCTTTCCCTTTTACCTAGCATTTCCTGTCATACATGTACACCCACATGCACATGCAGCCAGAGGTCTGCTGTAACACTTAACGATGCATTCAGGTGTTTAATTTGGAACAGTGCAGAAAGTGAGGGGCCTGAACATCCTCTCATATGTGGGAAAATCCAGCCTCAAGTTTGCTTTGGACCCTTTACTCCAGCATATGTGGAGACAGCTGTTAGGGACAGCTTCTTGACTCTGTGGACATTCTCACCTCCTCCTTTCTGGTTGACTGGCAGTTAAAGATTGAAGTGAAGGAATCTAGAATGAGCCCCTAAAACATATGTCAGTAAGTACTCCTCTCTGAAAACACAAAGAGGTGGAATAGAAAGAGTAAAGCTTAACCAGGTATTCAGGTTTTTGCCTAAATACTCAATATTTCTGAAATCATTTAAGGAATTAACTCCAAAATCAATCACCAGCCAGCCAGTGTTTGTCAAAAAGAAAGGGCAAATTGCATACGTGACTTGGCTAATTCCCCCTGTGAAGTACTCTCAATTGTGCAGTGACCTCTTGCACCTTTACTGATGCCCTCTAAAAGTCCCACATGGAAGGGTAACTATAATTGCTCGCTAAGATGCGTCCATCCTGAAATCTCCAGGAGACAGAAATATTAAAATGAATAGACGGCGCCTGGCAGATCGCTTCCTGCCAGTGATAAGCAATCTTGCCTATTAAGTGTCTCCCAGTGCAGGCAGATACTTACATTCCATGCACGGTCACAGGCATGGCGTGGGATGATTGATTGAACATATCTATACTTTGTATACAGCTAATGAACTCAGGATGGTTGCTTAAAAGGAAGACTGATAGAACCCAGAAGTCTATAGCCAGATTCTGGCCAGAAAGAGGGTGAGAAAGCGGTCCAGGGAATCAGGGTATAGGGGGAGATAAATCAGGTAGATAGACATTATAAACAGGTCTGGGAACCTGGGGCTTGCAGGCAGTGTGAGAGACTCTCGGGAAACAGGGAGAAATGAAGAAATGGAGCGCTGATGAATGCTTCACTGCCTTCTATCCTTAGCACGCTTGGGTTCAGCAGCCATATGTGCTTTTTAAAAAAGAATCTTCTTTCTAAATCCTAGAAACATTCTTCTGAAAATACGGTAAAAATTGTACCAATGCCCTTCTTTTAGATAGGAGAAAGCACCGAGGTAAAATAAATTGCCTCATAAGTTAAAGTCTGATTTCCTGATCTTTTTCTTTAAAATGGAAGTTAAAAGTGGGGGCACCTGGGTGGCTCAGTTGGTTAAGCCTCTGACTTTGGCGCAGGTCATGATCTCACAGTTCCTGGGTTTGAGCCCTGTGTTGGGCTCTGTGCTGACAGCATGGAGCCTGGAACTTGCTTTGAGTTCTGTGCCTCCCTCTCTCTCTGCCCCTCCCCCACTCACTCTCTGTTTCTCTCTCTCTCTCTCTCTCTCTCTCTCTCAAAAATAAATAAACATTAAAAATTAAAAAAATGAAAGTTAAAAGTTTCTTATTGTTCTTTAAAAAAAGAAAAAGAAAGGAAAAGACCTATGCTCATTATAAACTGACCTAAACAGTTTAGTATTTTTAGAAGTGCAAAGGGAAAGTTTCATTGGTGGGGCCTTTCTCTCCTTCCCCAGAACAGTCCATAAATTCATATGTATTTTTATATTTATTTTTCCTCAAGTACAATTCATACAATATGAATCCTACACAAATAAAATATGTCATATATTTTATAAAATATATTATTGATCCTTTTATTTACAAATAGCATATTGGCAATATGCATCCTTGTTGGTATGGATAAATTAATCTTGCTTCTCCTAAGATTCCATGAGGTATTTCACTAGTCCCTTATTGTTAGTCTTAAAAATAAAAGTTATTTTACCAGAAAAAAAATAGGTTCATCCAGGAATGGCAGAGAATTGCAACTCAGGATATGCCACATGTGGCAAAACCATAGACAGGTCCCACAAACAAAGGAGAGGACTGTTATTTTATGAATAAAAAGGAGGAAGTTGGGAAGGGCTGTTTTGAACAAAAGTCCCTAGGAGAAAACCAAGTTCAGCGTGATGAAGGTTTCTCATTGCCTCAGTTGAAGGAATAGTTGATTTCTTATAGGAGACACAATATACATCTTTCCCTTTGGGGCCTATAAATGATGCTTCTTTTCTGTTGAGATTCTTTGGGGTCTGTAATTGACAATTATTGTTATAATTAATATTTAACTGACGAGGCTTCCCCTTCTATGCTCCCCCTTCTAGCCTCTGACTCCATTTTAGTGAGGTTTGACTTTATTAATTTCACATTGCAAATTAACCTGGAAGTTGTTTCTAGTTCTTCTGCTCTGCCAACCAAGGCCATCAGGAATGTCTTGGTGCGTGTGTGTAAGTGTATCTGAAATGCAGACTCCTAGATACGGAATTGCTAGAACCAGTGGTATACAAATTAAATGTCTAGGAATATTGCAAAACTGACTAGCAGAAAAGTCATTGCATTGTGCCATCCCACCAACTATGTGGGACCACCAGAAAATCTAGTCCGTGGGGGTATTCTCATGCTTTGACATTATCAGACTGGTAGGTGAGAAATGTTTAATTTATATTTCTTTAATCATGGAGTTGAATGTCCTTTCATATAATTACTGGGCATTTTTACTTCATTTTCTTCATATTGCTTGTTTCTATTATTTGCTTATGTTTCTTTGTTTTTTCATATTTTTTTCTTTTTGATTTGCAAGAGGTGTAATGTGTTAAGGTAATTTGACCATTATCACATGTGTTATAAATTACCTTCCAGTTGTTTTGTCATGATCTTATTTTGTTTATCAGGTATATATATTTTATATACAATGTTTCATTTTTATGTAGTCAAAGTTGCCTTTATATCTTCTGAGCCCCTAGTGGAAAAGATTGTTCCTTTCTCCATTCCCAAGAATTTGAACAATATGGAATATTTCCTAGTAGGATTTGCATAATTTAAATCATTGATCCATCTGAAATGTATTTAGTGTCAAGAGGAGGATCCAGTATTTTTCTTCTGTATAAAAAGGTGTATGGTCCCAGCATCCTGTGTTAACTAATGTACCTACTCCCACCGATGGGAAGTGCCATCTTTACTTAGAGCCAATTCTGGACCCTCTTTTATTCCATTCATTTGTCAGGCTAACACTGAGGCAATTCTGTGTTTTTTCTAAGTATTATAGTTTCGTAAACTCTTTCAGTGCTTGTCAGGAAACGTTCCCCACATTAAGCATCCTTCTCCTACTTTCCCAAATTGTCCCATGGGGGGCAACACGGGAGGGAAAGAGGCAAAACTTCACTGTGCTGGTGCCCCTGCAGGGTCCTGATGACGCTCATGGTTGTGCAGTCCTCTACCTGAGACATTGGACATTTCCCTGATGAGCCCCAAAGGACTTTCTTTGAATTTCTTGGTATTGAAGCCCTTTTGATGGGAAAGCTGTCAGGGGGCTTGTTTTGTAGCTTCTCTTCTGCCCGTCAACTCCATGTGCAGCTGGTCAGAGAATGGCTTCTTACTTTTGGTTATATGTTTTTTTTTTTTTTTTTTTTTTTTAATACGATGTTCTCCTGTGTGATTTCCTTCCCTAATTGGCACTGACAAACTGACTTTGTATCCATACCTGATTTTATCATCCACCTTCACCTTATACGTTAAGTACAGGACAGCTACAGGATCCACTTGAGCTCTCTTTGCCTGTGGATCCAGTAGGTTCTGCACTTCTGTCAGCCTGCCGATTTCTCGGGAGTATGTCCATCTGTCTTCTCTGAATCTCAGCACTAAGCGGGGTTCCTGGCATGTATGAGCACTCCAAAAGTGGTTGATAAGGAAGAAAGAACCAAAAGGAGGGAAGGAGAGAGGAGCATGATGATGCATGTATTCACCAAGCATCTGGAATGAGTAGAACATCTGTAAGACACAAAGGCCCTGAGGTCTGTCCTTAATTCTGATTTTGTGATCTTGTTTTAGTGTTTTAGCACTCTGGGGTCTTGTTTCCTCATACATTGATACCACTCAGTTACCCATATGGGCAGTAGTTAATATACCAGCTAATAACATTGACTATGGCATCAGTCAGATGTGAATGTAAGTAATGGCCATACCACCTACTGGTTTTTGATTGGTTTAATTTACTTTTGTTAGCCTCAGTTTTTCCTCCTTAGATTAGCAGTGAGGATGAGGTGAGATAATGCACTGAAAACACTTGACACAGAGCCTGATATGCGCTGTAGGGACCCAATACATGTTAGCTCCTACTAGTAGGATTTCTGTTATTTTTATTATCATTATTACTGCTATCTTATTTTATTCAGTGGTAAGTTGATAAATGAAATTATTTACTTGACTATAAGGCCATAGGCGCTACACTGAGCAAGAAAACACAATAAAAACAAATTAAGCCCAATGATGATTGTATCCAAAGATCTAACAAAACTTAGCCACTTTCTTTTTTCAAAACATTACTGTCCCTCTGATTATGGGTTGTTGTTAACAAGGAGTTACTGTAATGCAGAAAGTTGACTTGCATCTAGAAAGAATGAATGACGGAAATAAGTGCCTCCTGCTCAACTCTTTAAGCTCAGGGCCTTTTTACTTGCTCTTCCCTCTTCCTGGAAAGGTCTTCCCCTTGGTATCTCAGTGCTTCTTTTCTTACTTCTTTCAGAAGAGCAATGTGTCTGGGGGGCCTTCGCCGACCACCAGTATAACACAGTACAACCACCCTGGCAATATGCAGGTCCTTAGCTCTTACTACCACCAGACATGTGCATGTATTTTTATTTTCTTAGTTTTATCTTATTATGGTAAGAACATTTAACATGAGATCTACCCTGTTAACACGTGTTTATGTGTACAATACAGTAGTGTTCACTGCAGGGACACTGTTGTAAAGGAAGTAGACCTCTAGAGCCCATCTTGTGGAATTGAGGCTTAATGTGTGTTGATTAGCAGCTTCTCATTCCCTTTCCTCCCACCCCCAGCCTCTGGTAATCACCATTCTCCTCTTTGAGTCTGTGACTTTGGCGACTTGAGATAACTCATGTAAGTGTAATCATGCAGTGTGTGTCCGCCTGTGACTGGCTGATTTCACTTAGTGTAATGTCCTCCAGTTTCACCTGTGTTGTCACATACGACAGGATTCCCTTCTTCTAAGGTTGGATACTATTGCATTGTATGTATATGCCACATTGTCTTTCTTCACTCATCCATCAGTGGGCATTTAGGGTGTCTCCACATCTGGGCTGCTGTGAAGAGTGCCGTAATGACATGTGACTTCTAATATGTTTTGTATACTTATTATTTGCCTGTGTATTGCCCACTGTTCCTCACTAGACCCTAAGTGGCATGAAGGCTTAGCTTTGCTTTCTTCACTGCTATACCCTCAGAGTCTAGAATAGTGCACTGTTCTAGATTCAGACCCCAGTACTTCTTTCCTTTGTCCTTAGTTATGTCCTAAGATGGAAAGCCATCCCAGTCCCAGGTTTAAGCCATGTACCCAAAAAACTGACTGTGTGGCTGGAGAAGTGATCAGCTTCACACCCTTGGAAATTCAGGTACTTGTGCTTGGTCCACCCTGAGTACTGGTCCCAGACCCAGAATGGTGACCACATTCCCATGGTCTCTGAGGTTCATCCTCTTGAGCCATGAACAGTGTCATTTGTTAGGTCCAAGTCATTTGCAAGTCTGGTTTTAGTTGAAGATCCAGACCCACTGAGCATCAGCACAATCAGCCTTACAGATCATTTGCAAAAGCCCTGAAGAGCAGAGAGCTCTGTTTTGATGTAAGATTCACATCCTTGTTCCAACTTCTGCCCCCTATATTTTCTGCATTCTTCCATCCTGTTGAGACTCTTGTAGCTATTCATAATTGTTTCTTCCATAACTCTGCAAACTTACTATTGTTTACTATTTGTAATCATTTTGTTACAGTTTCCTCCACAAGAATGTAAACTCCATGAGTGATGGTAACTTGTTTGTTTTGTTAACCACCCTGTCTTGACTATCAGGAACAGTGTTTTGTCATAGTAAAAGAATATTTAGTGAGCACTGATTGATTTAGTGAGCACTGATTTTGTTTCACCTTCCCATCCACACTCTATCCCAAAGGTGGTATGAGTGGGCTGCCCACCCTTTTCAAAACCCACCTTAGGTACCATATTCCTAGGTTGCTCTAGTGACCTCCTGTTTCTTTGGTCTTTTCCCCTCTGGATTCTTCACCCTGTAGTGTACCTCACAAGAGCAGGGATCCCAGAAAGATTGTCTTGAAACATGGCCCAGAGCACTTTCCTTCTGTTTCCACGGTGTACAAATCTTTGCCTAGTAGACAGCATTCAAACATCCTTGCCTGGTTTTCTGGACATCTGACACACTGGCTTCAACTTTCCTTTCCATCTCACCTCCCCTGTTCCTGAAGTCTTGCTTCAGCTAAACCAGAAAACTCGCCTTCACTAGATATGCCCTGCGTTTCACACATATACTTTGTTCATGCAATACCCTCTGTCTGAAGAGCCCCCTCACTTCCCCTCTACCCCACTGTGTTCTTTGCATCTTTATGTCCTTGGCTTAAAAGGAACAAAGAATCAGGTCACATCCTGAATCTACTTGGTAAGTGGATAACGATAACACTTTTCTGAGCTTGTGTTTAATAATATGTCAAGTGATGGAAATAATGCACCTACTTTATCAAGATATTGGGAGGGTTAAATTAAGATACTGTGTACAGGTGGTTTGTCATAGAGTAAGTGTTCCATAAATATAAGTAGATATTTCTCTTCAAAGACCACTCAAAAACATCCCCCTCTGCCAACTCCCTTCTAATATTCCCAGACATGGTCTTTCTTCTTCCTTACCATTCTGTTGGAGGTTGTGGCAGAGTTGGCCATGTACCAAAATGCTCTATACACAAGTTCTTTTTTCCCTTCAATTTATCTAAGATGAGAAACACCTTGAAGTTAAGAATCTTGTGTTCTCTGCAGTATGCTGAACATCACAGTTGTTCCAGAATTGTTTTTCCTTTTTAATGGAGTGAATCATTTTGCTGCTTCTCAGACTACTTTCTATCACAATATCCTGTAGATTAGGTAAAGATAGCCTATTTTTCACTTTGGTAATGGCCCAGCAGCTAGGCCCTGATTTTGAGCTCTTAATATGATACCAGGAAAATCACTAGCATTGAAAGAAACTAGATCAGAGGGTGAATAAAAAGGCATTTGATGAGGCTCTTAGTGTAACAGAATGTCTCACTCATCTTTTTTCCTTAGTCTTTGAAATAGACAATGGCCTGGAGCCTTCTCGGCAGATGGACCATGTTTGTGCCTTAGCCACTTAACAGCCATTAGCCTAATTCCATACACTGCAGCCAAATTAAATAGTAAGTAAGAGCCTATGAAAAGCTGGTTTGGAGGCAGTATTACTGAGTCTCGCTTGATGGCCTTCTTGGAAGCACATGTTTCCTCTCCATGCTGTCAGCCTGGTTTTGGGACTAAGGCACCTTCCACACAGAAGCAAAGATGCATACCTTCAGGAGAGTTGTCTGCACTCTAGATACAGGAAGAACATCCTGATTATAAAGTCCAGCTTTCACCCCCTGCTCCTACCCTCCATGTCACCTACCAAGAAGACAACTCACAGTGATGTGATTTTTGCTTTGATTAGTCAAAAGTTGCTGTCTGTGTTACCTGATAGTATATAACCTACAAAAGTTCACAACAAGGAAGTAACATCTCCATTCTACTGCCAACAAGCTGATAAATTCTCCTTTATAACCCCTGTTTTCTTGCATTTGTAGCATTGCTTATAGATTCCCTTCTCCAAGAATGCCTCCCTGACAACCCCCAAATCCTACACATTCTTCAAGGAAGGGTCTAAATGTCTCTGTCCCCAGGCAACTGTCTCAACATGAAGTGCTTCTCAACTTCACCCCTACTGTGAATGACCACGTCCTCCCCTGAGCACCCTTCCCACTGAATCTGGACATAATATTTAATGGAATTTAATACTTTCATGCTGATACTATAAATTTTGTATATACAGTTCCTGAAAGGTAGGAACTCTATTGTTCATCTGTGTACTTCCTATAGGTTTAACTTTATATGTAAAATGTTTGTGTGCATACATATATGTTCATACACATACAGTCAATTTTTTAATGAATGCCTGCAAACTCTTAGACATTTTAACTCTAGCTTCTCTTTCTCTCAGCTCCTCCATAGTGAACCCAAATTTTTTCTGCATGTGGACACACAGGTCTCTGCATTTGTAAAATATCTCTATCAACCATGAATGCTCATTACCTGATTTACAAGGGGTTAGATTCATATTATCTCCTAGAAAGTGTGGTTGCATTTCTTAACTTAAGTTTTTGCAGAAAATAAAAGCAGAAAACTCAATTTTCATCAAAAAAGAAACTTTGGGTGGTTGGGTGGCTCAGTCAGTTAAGTGTCTGACTCTTTTTTTTTTTTTTTAATTTTCTCTTATGACTTTTTTAAATATGAAATGTATTGTCAAATTGGTTTCCATACAATACCCAGTGCTCATCCAAACAGGTACCCTCCTCAATGCCCATCACCACTTTCCCCTCCCCCCACCCCTGACAATCAACCCTCAGTTAGTTAAGTGTCTGACTCTTGATTTTGGCTCAGGTCATGAGCTCATGGTTCCTGACATTGATCCCCATGGTGGGCTCTGAGCTGATAGCATGGAGACTGCCTGGGATTCTCTTTCTTCTGTCTCTCTCCGTGCCCCCCACCCCACTCCCGTGCATGCTATGCACACCTCTCTCAAAAAAAGGTAATAACAAAACTAAAAAAAAAAAGAAAAAAAAACTTAAAAGAAGACACTCATTAATACTAGAGACTTATTGCAAGTTATACTTCATAAAAAAGCATACATGGTTCTTGTGTGTGGTAGCTGACTGGTGGCCAGTCCTTCACCTGTATGCTCTCTTCCTACCTTCGTATAAAATTCTCTACAGATAAAGAAAGACAAATTAAATTAGAATTTTTTTTCTTCTGTAATTCTGCTAGTAAGGTGTCATGCAGATTTAAGATCCCTGACCCTTTAAGTAACATGTACCAGCTTGTTTCTTTAGGTTGATTTTATCAATTAAAAAAAAAAAAAAAAAAAAAAAAACTAGAAGGTAGCCACTCATCATGGCTTCTGGACAGAAACTATGAAGTTCAGATTCCTCCAAATGCTGGCAAGGAAGAACATGGGGTAGAGAAGTCAGATACTTTTTAGTTTCAGACGTTAGGAAGATACTGGATGGTCTGTTGTCCTGGCAACACTTCTTTAATGTTTCAATAAGTGTGAAAAATGAAGTGCTAAGTGGTCCAAAAATAGAGGCATAATATACCCCCCCCCCCGTTATGTTTATAAGATCTTTTCCAAACATATCTTAGGACTAAAAGTTAAGATCTATTTTCCTGGTTATGAGGGTAAGGTGTATGTGGTATCTAAGGCACTTTAAATGGCAGAAGCCAAGTCAATATGGCATGTGTATGTGCATGCATATGTGTGTACTTTTGTACATAGTTAGCACAGAGAAGAGGCCTTTGCAGACACTATACTACCTAGAGGGCATGGAATGAAGGAAAATATAGTATTAAAATTATGTTCAATTCTTTGGGAATTGTCATTCCTATCACCCAATCCAAGGAAGGAGCTTTCTCTAAGTAATTTCATTGACTTGATTGCTTTATGTGGTTGGTTTTCTGTGGTATTCCTCACCTGGGGAACCATTAAGTCCAGTGAAGGCTCAGTGCTAGACAAAATACAGAATGGCCTTAAGCACCCAGGCTTCTGTAGAGCTGCAATTCACTTTGTAATGACAAAGGAGGAGGAGTAAAGAATAGGGAAAAAAAAAAAAAAGGAAGAAAGTTGTTGGGAGGCTACAAATGTTTAAGAAACCAAGAGAAGATAAGATAGAGAGATCAGAGGTCACAAGGAAGAGGAGGAGAAATAAATGGTGTGCCATAAGGAGAATGCAGACCTTACAATTGGGTCTGATTAACCCAAGCTACTTTTCAGAGATGCAGAAGGCCATCATATTTCTTGGTCACCTTAGCAGCTACTGTTTGTGGGAATATCAGTCCATCTGTAAGCTTGGAGAGGTGAGTTCCTTTTGTTTAATGATCTGTAATTATGTAAGTCAGACAAGAGGGATGCAATGGCATCATATGACACTGTTTCTCAGGGTGAGCTGTGATTTAGTTAGGACCTCCTTTTCCCTAAAATAACTACCTGAAGGATGACTCCTGGCACTTGAGGGAGTCTGCAAGTCAAGTTAGTTTTGGGAATGAGACTTAGGCAGTGTGAGTAACACAGGGGGCTTCTCTCCTCACACCAGGAAGGAAGTCTCTTAGATTTATGGGAGGTGCCAGAGGGGAAGAACTAGCCTACTGTCCTCTAATCCAGGCCCCAGGAAGCATGGGGACCACTACTGTGGTTCAATAGTACCCAGGCTGCCGGCCAAGGCTTCAGCTGGATATGTGCAGGTCATAAGTGGGACCCCCATAATGTGCTGATCTACATTCAGCCAACAAGTAGACTTAGGGCTCCCAATACTATGGCAGGATTGTATAGATTCTTTCTTCTCATCAGTACCTCCTGGGAGCCTCCATGCTTCATTGGTAATTTCTCCCCATAGTGCTTGGCACAAACTGTGTGCTCAATTAACTTTTACAGAATTTTTTTTTTCCAGAAGCAAAATCATTATATGTTTATGGTGGGAAGTTTTAGGTAATACTGAAAAGGAAACGCCACACACACAATGCAAACCATCTATAATTCATTATCCACAGTTCGTTATTGTTAACATAATCATACATATGCTTTAAGTTTTAATTTTATACAGTGATAGATCTAATTACATTTTTCATTTACAAAAATGAACTCCCATAGTACACAATCTTTTGTTACATGCATATAAAGTATCTTTCCATGTCCCTAAATATTTAATACATTATATTTCATGGCTACAAAATATTCTATTTTATAGATGGATCTTTATTTAACTAATAATCCTCTATGGTTGGACAGTTAGACTATTTCCAATTGTTTTGCTGTCATAAATACCATTCAAATGAACATCTTTGTTGTTAAGTCTTTATTCAAAACCATAGTTATTTTCATAGGATAAATTCTTCCAAGTGGAATTGTAGCAGAGAAATTCCAATGACCAGTGTTTATTGATAGCTGATGTCAGACTCCCCTCCAGATAGGTGCCACTGTGTGCTCCTTAGCAGAAGTACTACAGTAGGGTCATGTCTTTACTTGGTCACCCTCCCGTCCCCATCAAGGCTGGCTAGGTAGGTTTGCTAGTTCAACAGGTAGGTATGTTTCTTTGAGGAGCAATGAGTTTGAACTTTCCCCTCACATGTTGATTGATTATTTGATTTTCTTTTTTCCTGGTTACCTACACATATGGATCCTGGTTGGACTCCCAAAAGTGGCAATATGGAAACTGTTAGGCTTTTTTTTTTTTTTTTTTTGAGAGGCTTTAGGTAGAAAATATACCTCATCAAATGTGCTCAAAAACGATTTTAAAATGTAAGGGGGGGAATGTAGATGATCAGAGAGACTGATTACAAACCTTGAGAAATTATAATAGTTTTTAAGAAAGGCAAACACTCAAAAGATATGTAATGATAAAAGAACAAAATGTCTTAAGAAATCCACTCATTAGGTGAGAATTCTATACTGAGTGTGTTTCATCAGGGAAAGCTGGAAGAAACACACCTCCCCCTCCCTGCTCAGTACTCTCCTATGACTTAAGGATAGTGTGATTTTTTAGTGCCCCACCAGGGACACAACATACCCTTGCTCACTGATAGCAAAATGTTCCTTTCCTAAATATAAAGCCCATGCTTTAGCTTTTAAAAATAACAGCAGAAAATGACCAGAGGGACACTCAGTGACGTCTAAAAATCCTGGGGCAAGGCAGCCTGTTCTTAAGATAGCTCCATCCTTGTCTCGCTGAATTATTTACAAAACCTGTGGGGGCAGAGGCTGAGTGAAGGCACTTCCTTTCTGAACATGCTCAAGAACTCCCAGGGCCAGGCGGGGAAGCCAGCGTCTCTAGGATGTCTGATACTTGGAGTCAGGGAGTCTGCCATTGATTTTCTTTAGAACAAGCCTTTCTGCAAATGCCACAGAACTACATTAGCCGGCACTAGAGACACTTGGTCAGAGGCAGGCAAAGAGAATAGGGAATCCCGTGTGCTGATTTTATCTCTCTTCTAGACAGTTGCTTCCTTTAAATCCCATAACAATAGCAGAGAGAAGTCAAGTACCCCCACATCTAAGTTGGAATAGTGACCTTGAATGTTTGAAAGTCTTAGTTATTAAAGATACGATTAGAGCCACCCACACTAAAAAGTCATTTGAGAGTTGGGGAGTTATGGAAAAATGACAAGCATGATGTTTAGATTGATTTCTTCTCAACAAAGGTGATTTCAGCAGGCTTTCCCAGACAGTTTATGATACTTTGTCATTACTTTGGATCTCTGGCCAGATTTTTCAGTTATATTAAGCAGGGAGGCTCTTAGAAAGGAGGAAACCTTGAGAAGACTCCAAGCCTTTGGGCTACTGTCCAGCATAAATTTGTCTTCATATCTGTCTCCAGGGAGGGGGTGTTGGGCCACAGTGCAGAGGAATGCTTCACCCAGGACCTTCCTTCTAGCCCAGGGACAGTGTTCTCCCATTCACAGTCACTAGATGTCTTCTCATTCTCTTAAAATTTGCATTTCTGTTCCAGCTTGGTGTCTTGCCACTAATTGACAGGCGCTGGGCACCCCCTTCTCTCCAGGGCCAGCCTCTGTCTGCGTGGGGCCGCATCAAACTGAAGCAATGCTAGAACACCCTGAATCATGTAATAAGAAGTGAATAGGGCTCGGAATTGGAAGAGATAGTGAATTCTGAGACCATCCAAAACGATGGGTGAATATACTCAAGCATTTATTCTGTGCTGTCTGCTTTGTGTCTAGTCAGTTATCTCACTTAATTGTGTTAATTTTCTGTGAAGTAGGAACTATCACCGCTGATTTACCTATTCGGTAACTGAAGTTCATAGCAGTAAAAGGTCCTAGAAGCTACTAGGTGGCTATGCTAGGATTTAAACATTGTTTTGTGTCTTTTTTTTATAGTGCAAATCTTCTTTTCTTTCCACGAGATTACAGTTGCCTTACTTCACAGAGCTGTTTTGAGGATCAGATGATTATAATACATATGAAAGATAAAAGAAAACAGTCTTACCATTGTTTGGGAGTGTTATATTGCTTCTATAGTGTAGTCACCTCTCTGTTATGAAAAGGCAAGTTTCCAAAGGGCCTGGCTTTGAAGGGAAGTAAGACAAGTGGAGAAATTAGGGGCCATGGAGAAATAAAGGAGGGAGGTTGTTCTCTCTTGATCCCATGAAACCAGTTCCCCTGTTTCTTCCTCATTCCAGAAGGAAGGCCTATTTGTCGAACTGGAAATGTGGCCGCAGTTGTTGTAGGTTCCACTGCTCTGGACTATGGGCTCTGCTGACCAGTCTTTGCCTCCCTTTTGCTTATGTCCATTTGTGCTAAAATCATTCTGAAATACTTCCTTTTTATCATTACAGGGCTCATGTACCTTTAAGCACTGGAGCCCAAATCTTACTCATGATTTATTTTATTTTTACTTATTTCACAAACAATACAAATACAAATAAAGATAAGACATGTGAGGGTATTTTAATTTACATCCCAACTAGATTTAAGCATCCACTGTTTCTACATCTCTCTCTCTCCCCCCAGAGCATTTTGCAATAGGGAAGATTCATTCACCATCTTATCTTATTTTCTAATCTCAAATTAAAGATTTGGATTTTCCTAATCTCAAATTATATTAATATGAACATATTAATAGAGACATTTTAGAGACAGAGAACTCTTCCAAGGGATATAGATAGGTAGATTTACATATTTACTTCTCCCATGGCTTCATGTAGAATGTTTAAAGATCCTGGAAATTTTTCTCTAGGAATGGAAGTGGAAGCCGCAGGCTTCATGGTTGATTGCTTTTCTGATTGGTGCCATAAAAAAACTGCATTAAAGAGAGAATGTTTGATTTAAAGAGCGCCTAGATGCCGACACCACCTCTGTTTGTTTTCCTTCCTTTAGCAGAAACCTTGTAAAATTTTTATGAAGCATTAATGGATCTGAGATTTTCTCAAGCAAATTTTATGAGGTGAGCTTAATCCCACACATCCGACCCAATTTAGCAGTCTTTAGAGACATAGAACATAAAAAGCACTTGGAAGGTATCCTGGGTACCTCAATGCCATAGGGGAAATGGCATTGGGCAAGGGAAGGGACTTTGCTTCCCCATGATGCTCTAACATGAAGTTCTAGCATCCACTATGGTAGTAAAATGAATAACCATGCAGGATGGAAAAAAGAGATTTCCTGGCCACAAAGAATGCCACACAGGTAAGCCAACACTGCAGGTATTAAATCTTCATTTATAATTTAGCACTAACTTCAAGAACTTCCCCCGTATCCCTCTATTCATCAATGAGAAAATCATGTTAGAAAAAACAAAAATTTATTTGTATCAACGATTTTTGTGATGTTAACCTGAAATCAATGTCTTTGATCTCAGGAGACACACACACACACACACACACACACACACACACACACACACCACTTGCCCTCCATACCAATTTGTTTTCTTATATCTGAAACAAAAGGGTTTTGAAGAGGATAAATTAATTTTGCTACATGCTGATGGGTGAAATTGTACTCTGTAATGTGAAGTTTGGTATTTCACAAACGAGGCAGCTGAATGTGTCTTCACAAACTAGGGAAAAGTGGTCATTTAGAGGAATCCTCCCACTTGCTTGTTTATGCTGCTCTTGTCCCACTATTGAGAGTTCTTGTCATTTATTGTGGGCATTCCATTAAATTTATGATCAGTTTGACAGGGGGAACAAGGTCTTTGGGAAGAGAGACAGGAACCCATTTACCCAATGGGTAATTTACAGTAATTTACCCAATTACTAGGCCATTCTTAGTGCCCTGTTCAACAACTGTGAAGAGTTTGAGGTTGCACCTGACTTTCAGACTAACAGGGCAGCCTGCTACTATTTTATGGATCCTGGCAGAAGACACAAGACTCCTAGGTCAGAGACAAAGGACTTCAGTACTCCTGACACAGCAAGAGGCATGTGTTCCAGTTCATACCAGTCCCTTTCATCCTTCAAGTCCCAGGAGGGTGATGTGTGTTGCCCAGGTAGATGCTATGTACTCAGTTTGCATGACTGGGGGAAGGGGGTGGAGAAGACAACAAAAGATGCAGACAGATGTCTTCTAAGAGAGTTATAAGACCTGGGGCCATCCCCTACTGTTTCTGATAAACTTTTCTTTAAGCTTAAGGGGAATAGTGACCAAATTGTGACCAGAGCCATCAGGCGAGGTGTGATAGACTCAACATTTAGTTAAATTAAGGTGTTTGCAGCAGTTTGGGAGTGCTGTACCGGGTCATTTTCCTCAGGAGGTAGGCTCCATGGGTAGTTCTGAAAGACAAAGGGTGATTCGTGTTCCTTCCTCTTTGTACTTCCCAGGATATGAGGTATCCTTTTCCAGGGACTTGGATTTTTGCTTCTACCTCTACAAAATTGGTGTGCCATACCTAGTATCTATTATTTCACTTTTTCCAATAATCTTATGCCTATACATAGATATTTTATCTAAAAGAGTAGGTACAAGGTCTCAAGGGGATTTTCATAAAACTTAGATACATTATGTCCCCACTTTGGCCTATGGAGCCACTGTGGAGGGATTTGGACAAGAGTGTACTCAACCATGTGGCCATTATCCTTTTGATTTAGGACCATGTCAGCCCAACAAGAGAATCCAGGAGGCTGAACTAGAATTGAATTTGAATCCTCTGGATCCCCTTTTGGACATGTAGCCACCTATATGGTGGACCTACCAGGCTGGCCTAGGGTTGTTTTTAGGGGAATGGAAGAACAACATGCCCGGGAATGGTCAGGGTGAAATCTTGAATTTTCAGTAAAGGGTTTTATAACCCCTCCCCCATAGTTTATTTTGTCCTGTTTATTATCCAGGAAGTTACTAAAAATAAATGATTTTTTTCCTTGGAATAGCCATGTTCAGGAACCACAATGATATATTAAAGTCTGTGGATTAGGAGGAGGTAAGGGAAAGAGTCTGAAATCTTTTTGATTCAGTTTTTCAGAGGCTTTTCCAACACTCACTGATATCACATGCCTGTGACTGATAAGGAGAATAAAGGTCCATCAAATACCTTGACTATCAGCCCTTTGTTGAGTTGTTTTCATGATAAAAGCTGTAGCACTGCTTGACTGCAAAGGTTCCAGAAAGTTCAACACATGACCCAGATTAGTTTTAAGGGCTACAGAGTTTGTGGTTAAATTAGCAGATTATAGGGGCGCCTGGGTGGCTCAGTCGGTTGGGCATCCAACTTCGGCTCAGGTCATGATCTCACTGTCTGTGAGTTCAAGCCCCGTGTCGGGCTCTGTGCTGACAGCTCAGAGCGTGGAGCCTGTTTCAGATTCTGTGTCTCCCTCTCTCTCTGACCTTCCCCCATTCATGCTCTGTCTCTCTCTGTCTCAAAAATGAATAAACGTTTAAAAATTTTTTAAAAAATAAAATAAATTAGCAGATTATACTGGAACAGCAACACTGTACCATGAAAAATGTCCACCACAGTGAGGCAACATCAATAGCTCTGAAGTAGGGGATTGAATGGTCAGATATGGTCAGTTTTCCAGTAGTGGACAGGAGCAAAAAGCCATGGGATGGGCCTCCCTGCTACCACAAGATAAACACATCAAAAGCAATAGTCCCAAGTGGTGCCCTTTGCATTGGAAACATAGAGTCATTTAGTGTGTATCCAGGCTAGGATAGACGTTGTGTTGCCATGACTAGCACAACGATGGATCCAGGCATCAGTGGTGTCCATCAGAGTGGTGTAACTTCATCCCAGTTAATCTCATGAGAGAGCCAGTCCTTGCTGTGGGGATCTAAATGGGTTACCCAGGCAGTTTGTTTAGCAGTTCTGTGATTTGTTTCCACAGCTCATGGCTCCAAAGAGTGGTGTCTTATCTTTAAGTTTGTAATTTTCTTAGTGGCAGACCAAACAGTTAGGCTGTTGACAATAGTCCAGGAATAAGTACAAATGGAACAAGTTTCATCAAGGAGAGTATTAGTAGGAACTGTGTGAATGGCTATGAGTTCTGCCCACTGAGTGGAATGTCCATGTGCATGTTTGGTTCTGTTCTATTGGAGCTAAGGTTGAACAGCTGTCGCCATCTAGAGGATGCCATTGGGTTTCAGCTTAGCTGAACCATCAGTCAGCCAAAAGCAGGCATTTCGGAGAACCTCTGAATGGAGGGCTTCACTGGGTCAGTAGCTTTGATTCAGACAACAGAGTTGGGAATAAAGTTTCCTCTGAGGGATAGCTGACACTTTTCATGTAAAGCTGAGATGCCACTGAACTAGGCAGGCTGCATTCTTGAATAGATCATTTCCATTTGACAAGCAAGGCTTGTTGAGCTCCACCCCCCCACCCCCAACATTGACAGCCCTTCGGGCCTAATTGAGACGTGTCAAAATAGGGATATCAGGCTGGAGAGTCTCAAGGCCTCTAAAGGTCACGTGTTCAGTTTTGCCAAGAACCCAGTAGCAAGTTAATAGCTGCTTTTCAAAAGAGGTGTATCTGGTAGCCGTGTCAGAGAGGGAAAGTGTCCAAATTCCCAAGGTACACCTCAGGGTAAGCCAGCCTCTCTTTCCCAGAAGCTCTAATCTGCGAAATCATTACTCACAGAAACATGCAGCTCAGAGGGGTCATTAGGGTTATGGGGCACCAAAAGTAGAGAGCATGCCACGAGTTGCTGGACAGCTTCCAACACAGACTATTGGTTTGGGTCCCACTTAAAGGAAGCTGATTTGAGAGTTAATCAATATAGAAGAGCAAGTAGAATGCTGAACTAATGTGCATCCTTCCATCTATTACCCAGCATGTCCAAGAGATGCCAGACCTTCTTCTTGGTGACAAGGGGCTGAAGAGACCAGAGGTTTCCCCCTGACTTCCAGGGGGATTGGACATTATAAATCAATTCAGCTAGTTCAAAGAAACTACTTGGCAAGTAGGTCCTTGAATTTTATAGGGGTTTATCAGCCAGAGTCCCCTGCTGGTGGAGGTGTGATAACAATACATTCAAGGGTCATTGAAACTGAGGCTTCTAACTTGCCAATCAACTAGATATCAACTAGAGAGTAAAAGCTTTGGCCATCAGAGAATAGAGGCATTAGTGCTAAATCTTGACCCAAGGCTTGATGACACATGTCAGGGGAATTCGTCCCACTGGCCCTTCTCTACCTCCAGCTCTCCCTAATCAGGAGGATCCCTCTCACATTTCTGGGATGTGAAAGTACAAACATAACACAGTAGTTCCCACTGTTGATGGAGAAGCAACAGCAACAAAAATAGTACACTGAATTGGCTTAAAGGGCCCAGCCTTCTTCTTCACATTAACTTCCCTTTCCTACTGTTAACCCTGCTCAAACCTCATTAGCTGAATCTGACTTCCTCTCCACAATGGGAACTAGTAGACTAGTGACTTAAAAATCATCCTAAGTGGGATGGCTTAGTGAATATCTTGATTCCCTCCCCTCCTCAAGATTCCTCAACATATGTGAGTACAGGGAGATCTCAGCCCCATCTCTAATCATCCTTATCCTTAAAGCAACTGAACAGAGTAGAAAGGGTAAGAAGAAGGAAGGGGTTTGGAGGTAGAGAGCAGCTCTGGGTCAATAGGCCAGGTACTACCACCAAACAAATTTCTGGTGTTTTCAATTCACTGAGAGTTTTTTTTTTTTAAGTTTATTTATTTATTTATGAGAGAGAGACAGAGAGAGGGAGAGGGAGATGGGCATAGAGAGAGGGAGACAGAGAATGTCAAGCAGGCTTTTTCCTGTCAGCATGGGGCCCAATGTGGGACTCGAACTCACAAACCACGAGATCATGACATGAGCTGAAACCAAGAGTCAGACGCTTAACCTACTGAGCCACCCAGAAACCCCTCAATTCTGTATCATCATTGCTAATGCCATTTATTTTAGCTCTGAGGATTCCTGGGCTCAACAGCTATAGCCATATTGTCTTTATACTGGGGTTGTGAGGTTTGCTGTCCTACTGTCCTTATAATATCCCTTGTTCTGGAGGAGTGTAAGCAACAACCAATCACTATTCATGAGATTGTTTCAATCCTACCTATCTCCAGTCTCCAAATATTGAATAATATACAACACAATGGGGACTTTCACTCACTGCCCTCTACCCACTATTGATTAGGCAATATCATTTGCTATAGGATCCAAATTGTTTTATATCTCCTAATGCAGATTGTGAGGCACACATCCTTTCTCTTCCAGAAGATTCTCTCTCCATTAATATCCTCTTCTTATTATCAAAACCTGTCAGGAACTGTAGAAGGGCTGAGATTTTACCTAACCATCAAGATGACAAAATAGTCATTTTTAAAAATTAATTAATAGGGGCGCCTGGGTGGCGCAGTCGGTTAAGCGTCCGACTTCAGCCAGGTCACGATCTCGCGGTCCGTGAGTTCGAGCCCCGCGTCAGGCTCTGAGCTGATGGCTCAGAGCCTGGAGCCTGTTTCTGATTCTGTGTCTCCCTCTCTCTCTGCCCCTTCCCCGTTCATGCGCTGTCTCTCTCTGTCCCAAAAATAAATAAACGTTAAAAAAAATTTTTTTTAAAAATTAATTAATTAACTAACTAATTAACTAAATTTTAAATTTACATCCAATCTAGTTAGCATATAGTGCAATAATGATTTCAGGATTAGATTCCAGTGATTCATCCCCTATGTATAACAGCCAGTGCTCATCCCCACAATTGTCTTCCTTAATGCCCCTTACCCATTTACCTGCCCCCACCCCGCCCTCAACCCCTCCAGCAACTCTCAGAGAACCTTTGTTCTCTGTATTTAAGAGTCTCTTATGTTATGTCCCCCTTCCTGTTTTATACTATTTTTGCTTCCCTTCCCTTATGTTCATCTGTTTCATATCTTAAATCCCTCATTTGAGTGAAGTCATATGATATTTGTCTTTCTCTGACTAATTTCACTTAGCATAATAACCTCTAGTTCCATCCACATAGTTGCAAATGGCAAGATTTCATTCTTCTTGATTGCCAAGTAATACTCTGTTGTATATATATGCCACATCTTCTTTATCCATTTATCTGTTGATGGACATTTGGACTCTTCCCATACTTTGGCTGTTGTTGATAGTGCTGCTATAAACATTGTGGTGCATGTGCCCCTTTGAAACAGTATACCTGTATCCCTTTGATAAATACCCAGTAGTACAATTTCTGGGTCATAGGGTAGTTCTATTTTTAATGTTTTGAGGAACGTCCATACCATTTTACAGAGTGGCTGCACCAGTTTGCATTCCCACCAGCAATGCAAAAGAGATCCTCTTTCTCCACATCCTCACCAATATCTGTTGTTGATATCTGAGTTGTAAATGTTAGCCATTCTGACTGGTGTGAGGTGGTATCTCATTGTGGTTTTAATTTGTATTTCCCTGATGATGAGTAATGTTGAGTGTTTTTTCATTTGTCTGTTAGCCATCTGGATGTCTTCTTTGGAGAAGTGTCTATTTGTGTCTTTTGTCCATTTCTTCACTGGATGATTTGATTTTTGGGTGTTGAGTTTGATAAGTTGTTTACAAATTTTTGATACTATGCCTTTATCTGATAAGCCATTTGAAAATATCTCCTCCCATCCCATTTATTGCCTTTAGTTTTGCTGATTGTTTCCTTTGCTGTACAGAACTTTTTATTTTGATGCAATCCCAATAGTTCATTTTTGCTTTTGTTTCCCTTGCCTCCAGATATGTGTTGAGTAAGAAGTTGCTGTGGCCGAAGTCAAAGAGGTTTTTCCCTGCTTTCTCCTTGAGGATTTTGATGGCTTCCTGTCTTACATTTAGGTCTTTAATCCATTTTGAGTTTATTTTTGTGTGTGGTGGAAGAAAGTGGTCCAGCTTCATTTTTCAGCATGTCACTGTCCAGTTTTGCTTGCACCATTTGCTGAAGAGACTGTCTTTATTCCACTGGATATTCTTCCCTGCTTTATCAAAGATTAGTTGGCCATACATTTGTGGGTCCACTTATGGATTCTCTATTCTTTTCCATTATCTGAATGTCTGTTTTTGTGCCAGTACCATACTGTCTTGATGATTACAGCTGTGTGATACAGTTTGAAGTCCAGGATTGTGATGCCTCCAGCTTTGGTTTTCTTTTTCAGTGTAGCTTTGGCTATTTGGGGTCTTTTCTGTTTCCATGCAAATTTTAAGATTGTTTGTTATAGCTCTGTGAAGAATGCTGATATTATTTTGATAGGGATTGCATTGAATATGTAGTAGATTCTTTTGTATGGACATTTTAACAATATTTGTTCTTCCAATCCAGGAGCATGGAATATTTTTTCACTTTTTTGTGTCTTCTCCAATTTCTTTCATAAGCTTTGTATAGTTTTCAGTGTTATAGATTTTTAACCTATTTGATTAAGTTTATTGCTAGGTATTTTATGGTTTTTGGTGCTAGCCACTGCTTTTTAAATGCTAGCAGAAGACAGTTGATTCCTGGGTAGGAGACAAAGGGGTTCGTTACTCTGGCACAGCAAGCAACATGAACTTCAAGTTCACATCAGTTATCCCTGCTTCCCAAGTCCCAAGTCCAACAGTGATATGCAGAGCAGCTAGGTGGGTGGGTTTACTTCACAGCTGATAGCCACAAGTTTAAGGAACCTGAATCTTTTATAATGGACTGCTAGCATACCTGCCTGACATTTGCCAAGGAGGGAGACATTATTTTCATTATACTGGGCAGTAAATAAAATATTCTCTTTTCTGGAGGGAGATACTATCTCTATCTTCCAAGATTATTCATTCCACAGGCATCTGTGATAATATTGTCAGGTCCTTTGTTTGCAAGATGTACAGAAATGCGTGACCCATTGTGACTTTTTCCTGAGACTTGATAAAAAGATTCAAGCCAGAGGCACTAAGAAAGTGACTGTTAGGGCTCCAGTCCTGGCTTTAGAGCAACTTTTATTCAACAACTACTTGCTAGGGGCGCCTGGGTGGCGCAGTCGGTTAAGCGTCCGACTTCAGCCAGGTCACGATCTCGCAGTCCGTGAGTTCGAGCCCCGCGTCAGGCTCTGGGCTGACGGCTCAGAGCCTGGAGCCTGTTTCCGATTCTGTGTCTCCCTCTCTCTCTGCCCCTCCCCCGTTCATGCTCTGTCTCTCTCTGTCCCAAAAATAAATAAACGTTGAAAAAAAAAATTAAAAAAAAAAAAACTACTTGCTAGAATGCTCTAGGGTCTGGAATAGATCCAGAATATAAAAAATAATGTAGTAATGATTTATTCCAACAGAGATTCTATAGGCAAAATCATGATCAGAGATACACTTACACATGACTTACTATGCCCTAGGACTTTTGTAAGTAATTTACATTTTACTCATCAAAGTGACACTTTGAGGTAGATCCCATTGTTGTTATTCCCATATTTACAGATTAGGAAACTGATGGTGATGGAGTCAGAATTCAAACTCAACCAGTTTCTTGAGTTTGTGCTTCTAACCACTGCCTTTTTTTATCTTTAAGTTTTTTTATTGTATTTATTTTGAGATATATGGAGAGAGAGAGAGAGAGAGAGAGAGAGAGAGAGAGAGAGAGAGAGAATATCCCAACCAGGCTTTGTGCTGTCAGCTCAGAGGCCAATGTGGAACTTGATGCTATGAACTGTGAGATCATGACCTGAGTCAAAATCAAGAGTCAGACGCTTAACCAACTGAGCCACCCAGGTGCCCCTGTTTTTCCAACCACTGTCTTATCTGGCTTCTAATTGATTTACCATGTGGTATCATGAATTCAGTTATTTTACAATACAAGAAGAACCGGAGTTTTCTAGGAGGAGTTTCTAAGCCAGACTGAAAGGTATCCCAAAGACATTTAAGAATAGTCCTGAAGGGTGTGTGAGTTTACCTCATTGAATGTTGGGTAGAGATCTGCCAGTGGGTGGACTGCACATGCAAAGACATTGGAAGGGAGTTGGGATGACTATGATAATATCTACTTTGATGGGTCCTTTACTCATCATGATGGCATCTATTTTTTGGGGATGAGGAAACTTGAAGAGATTACCCCCAGTCTTCTAAATCACAGCTTTTTGTTCGATATATATATATTTTTAATAAAATTTCTTTGCTTTGATTGTTGAGAGGGCACATGAACCTCTAAAAGGTCAGCAAAGTAAACCAAAGCATAGTGGAAATGACAAAGCCCATCATTAGCTGGCTTTATTTTGATTTTGTAGGACTCATAGACCTCAGGTGACTAATTAGTTAGCTAGTAGAGAAATTAAGGCCAGCTGTGAAAGAGATTATGAGAGAAAAGAAAAAGATTCAAAGCCAGAAGTTTGCCTGGACAGTGATAGCTTCTGTGATAGTCTCTTTTCATTATGGGATTTTATTAGGTGTTGTTTTTCCCTTGGCCATTGGGTACATCTTACTTTTATTATTTACCTCCTGGCAGCACTGCAGGGTTGAGGGGGGGGTGGTTCCCTGGGTTGTGAGCACTGGCCTGGTTACACTGGTCTTCCCCACACTAACCTTCTCTGTGATCAGCCCATGTTTTCCTCCTCAGTATCTCCAGATGGAGAGTGCCTGTGATCTGACAGCTCTGAATAATTGATACCCACTCATACTGAAGTCGAGTTTAGGTTTTGTGGTTCAGCAGGATGCTTTACTCTTGTTGACCTTAACCTTCAGAGGCATTCAGGCATTACTGAGAGATCAATAAAACTTCCCCTGGCCAGTCTGAGAGGACAGGGGCCTGACAGAGAGTGATGATCAAGAGAAGAGGGAAGGAAATGCTGCATTCTCACCTGGGGAACAGGAAATGAAGGGTGTGTGAGGCAGTGGGGGCGACAGGCTTGGGGATGGAGAACATGTGGAATGAAAGAAAGAAATAGTTTTCCAGAAGGATGAAATGAAAGATAAAGTGATAGGGAGAAAAAGGGGTTGACAAAGAGGGAAGAGTGTCAGAAGAATAACAAACAGGAGCACAGGACAGCTGAGGGAGGGAAGTACGGGAATGGAGGAGATTTATTCCTTAATCCTCATGAATTGAAGTCTACAGTATGCAAAGCTATACCATGAGTGGTCTCAAGGAACTCAATGTCCCATGGCAACCAGACAGCCAGATGCCCTACAGATTGAGGAGGAATCAAGTAAGGGTCACAAAAGGAATTCAGTAACTGTGGGGCATTTCAGGGAAGGGGATTAATGTGTGAATGACAACTCAGTGCTAAAAGGGCATCTGTACAGTATTTAGTTTACTTATTTGTTATTATCTATTACTGATTATATTATTATGTAGTACATAATAAGCATATAATTATTAATTAATTTTTTAGTTTAATTATCAAATAACTTTAAGGTAGGAACTATTTTCATTTTAAAGATGAAGAGATGGAAGCTTATAGAGACTGGGTTTTTTGAGTAAGCTCATTGGTAAATGGTGGAGATGGACTATGAATTTGTCTCCTACAGCTCTTAAGCTATATCTCTTTTCACCATCCTAGGCTGCCACCCACACAGTGAAACATTATAGTGATTTATTCATAGGGAGGCATTGGAAAAATCTTTAGTGGACTATAAGCTAATTGGAGGCGGAGGCAGTGTCTTATTTTTTTTTTTCTAAATCTACCATGGCTAACATAGTAAATACTGCATAAAATATGCTAAAATATTCCTGGAAACAAGGAAGAGATGGAGGGAGGCAGGGATGAAGCAAAGGAGGGAGAGAGAGAGATGAAAGAAGAAAGAGTGGGAGGGAGGGAGGGAAGGAATTGTATTTGGACTGAATCTAGAAGACTAAGTTTTATTTTCTGAGGATGGTTGTGGGAGGAAGAGCATTGGAGCTTGAATAGGGTAATCAAAAGTAGGGAGCATGTGTTTGTATAATAAAAGAATGACACTTCATTCCGGCTAGATTCTAGACCAAAGACAATGGTGGAAGACAAGATTGATGAAACAGAATGATTCCTGATTCATTAATTCATTCATTGAACAAATACCTTTCCAGTGATTACTATGGCTGGGCATTGCTAAAAGGGCTCAGGATATGCTAGTGAATGAAAAGGTAAATACACCTACCCTTATGAATCTTACATTCCAGTGAAGAGAGACAGGCAATAAACATAATACACAAACACATTATACAGAATGCAAAAAATAGTAAGTGCTCACAGGTGAAAAACAGAGCCAAATAATGGAATGAGATACAGGGACATGGTAGATCGTATATTGAGGTAAATCATTAAGAAGGTGAGATTTGAGTAATACCTTGAAAGAGGTGATGGGATATTTAACACATATGTGTAGGAAAGGAATTATGGGCAGAGGGAATAGGGTGTTTAACAGCCAAGGACAGAAGTAAACATGAAATATTCATGGGACAGCCAGAGGCAGGTGTGGCTGGGGTGTGGTGCAGGGGAAAATGTTGAAGGGTGGAGAGGTGACAGCTGTCTAGATCATGTCGGTCCTCAAGAACTGTCTCACCATGAGAGGAGAAGGGAGCTGCTTGACAGTTATTGAGCAGAGGGGTGACATGTGTTTGGAAAGGGTTACATGGGTTGCTATGTGGGGGAGTTGCGGCAGCAGGGGCCAGTTAGGAAGTTGCTGAAGTGGTCCAAGCCATAGATGGTGGTGAGGAAGGTGGCATCAGTGGGTGTGCTCCCAGGCCAGATTCTGGGTGCATTTAGAGGGAAGAGCCAATAAGATTTGCTGATGGATTAGATGCAGAGTATGAGAGAAATAGAGGACCCGAGGTTAATTCTAGGGTTTTTGGCTAAAACTGCCAATATCTGGACTGGGAAATATTGTGGGCGATATAAGTTTTTCAAATGAGGTCAGGTGTTCTCTAGTGCACAATAAGACAAGGTGACTATTAGACATCCTATTGAAGCTCTGAAGTGGGCAGATGAATATGAAAGAGGTCAGAACTTAAGGGAGGTGTCTAGGCAAGAGGTTTACACTGGGAAATCATAAGCACATAGATGGTAATTAAAATCATGAGGTTAGGAAACACTAATTTGAAATGATATATGCACTCCTTTGTTTATTGCAACATTATTTACAATAACCCCCATATGAAAGCAACCTAAGTGCCCAGCCATAGAGGGATGGATAAAGAAGATGTGTGTATATGTATGTGTGTGTGTGTGTACACATAATATTCCATTCCATATATTATGGAATATTACTCAGCCATAAAAAGAATGAGGTCTTGCCATTTGTGACAACACGGATGGACCTTGAGGGTATTAATGCTAAGTGAATTTCAGATACAGAAAGACATATACCATATGGTTTCACTTATAACAAAAACAAAACAAACAGACAAATACAAAGAACAAACTGTTTGCCAGAGGGGAGGGGTGGGTGAAATAGTTGAAGGGGGTTAAGAGTTACAGACTACAGACTTCCAGTTATAAAATAAGTCACAGAGATGAAAAGTGCAGCATAGAGAGTATAGTCAGTTGAACTGTAATAATGTTGTATGGTGACAGATGGTGACTACACTGATTGTGGTGAGGCACCGAGTCATGTATAGAATAGTTGAATCGCTCTGTTGTACACCTGAAACTAATATAACATGGTATACCAATTATATACTTCAATAACTAATTAAAAAAATAACTGGGAATACATTTGTTCATGGATATGTACCCTAAGTGCTTAAAACAGTGCCTGACACAGCATGCTTAATAAATATATGATAAATATTAAAAAAAATGGAAAATAGAAAACCCCCTGGTTTTGCAAGCAGAGAGAGAAAGAGGTCCAAAAATCACAGATGCTCTCAAATGCTATGCCTATGGTTTGAAACTATATTTCTTGATCGATGGGAAGCTATTGATATTTTTTGGAGAATAAGGTAACAAAATCTCAACTGGGCTTGTTTTGTTGGTGTATTTGTTTGCCTGTTTTATCTAGATTCCATTCTGGTAGTCCTATGGCAGTTGGCCAAGGAAGACCAGTAAGGAGGCTGGTGTCATGTGAAAGGATAATGAGGACCCAAAACAGAACCATGGCAGTGAGGACAGAGGGGAGCAAGGAAGAGGGGGAAGATAAAGGCAAGAAGGGACAAGACAGAAAAATCAATTTTCCTTTCACTCAGTTCAAAACAGAAATCACAGGATCAATAGAAAAGAAAACATAATTTAAACCTGAAAAGAGGATTTTGTGTTTTCTTTCTCCTCTCTCTCTCTTTGCCTGTTTGTTTGTTTGTTTGTTTGTTTATTTATTTATTTATTTATTTATTTATTTATTTATTTATTCAGTGCTTGAGGCATGGCTATGGTTTATAATGTTTTGCTTCCTGGGCATATCTGACAGCAGGAGGAAGGGAAAATGGAAACAAAGTTTTCAGTATTTCCGAAAACCAGTTCATATCTGAACTGTGGAGGGTGAGGAGCTTGTTCTTTTCATTAATTGTTTAGCCTACTCAGAATCTGAGGGAGATTTTGTGAGACACATAGATCTAAGTCGTTCTGATAGAAAGATGGAAATGGTACCCTGCCCCAAATCCCTTGGCCAGGTAAATAATTGCAGTCATACTACCTCATACAGGAATAGAATAAAATAAAATGCATGAAGTACATAGCCATGTGCCTAACACATGGTAACTAGTATTTGGCCAATAAGAATGCTGCCCCATTTAAAATTGCCTTTATAGGGCTTATCAGAATGAATTCCTACAGTAAGTAGTTAAAGAAATAAGGGATTCCCCTCTATTTACTAAATAACCAAGCCCTAACCAGGTGAAGTGACTTGCTTACATTAGGGGAAAAGAGAACCAAGAATCGAACCAATCTGGACACTGAGGTCTGCTTTTCCACAACACACACTATCAGGAAACATAGGGACCAGGCCACTGAATGCCTGACATCTGGCACAACCTCAGGCCCATTATGTGCCATTAGAGGGTTCATGATTCTCTAAACTCAGCACCATCCTTGACAACTGTTTCTTAAAAATATTAGGGTCAAGAGTGGTGGGCTACTGCCGTTTGCAAATGCACCCAGCAAAAGTGAAAGGTAGGTTTCAGCGCTGGTGGAAGGAGTAAAAACAGTTGTACATGTCTTTGTCTCTTATCTATAAAGTATCCCATCTTGCCTGATCAGGATTATGTCTTCCTCACTATGTGCACTTTGCTTCTGGGTGTTGCTGGCTGCCCCTCTATGTCATGGTAAGAGTATAGTAGGCTTTTGAGCTAAGTTTATTGCTGGGGTATTTGATCTCTAACAGGGCACAGGTATGATAATTCCTTTCTCATTTCTGTAAATTATACCTATCTTCCCCAAAAGGCATTTTCAATGGAGCATTAGATGACTGAACACACACACCTTTCCATACCCTTATTCTGACGAAATTATCTCCCCACTGTTTCTCTTATTGCACTTTGTGTCTATTGAAGACCATTGGTGTTTAAGACCTACCTGATGGGGGCGCCTGGGTGGCGCAGTCGGTTAAGCGTCCGACTTCAGCCAGGTCACGATCTCGCGGTCCGTGAGTTCGAGCCCCGCGTCGGGCTCTGTGCTGACTGCTCAGAGCCTGGAGCCTGTTTCCGATTCTGTGTCTCCCTCTCTCTCTCTGCCCCTCCCCCGTTCATGCTCTGTCTCTCTCTGTCCCAAAAATAAATAAACGTTGAAAAAAAAAATTAAAAAAAAAAAATAAAAATTAAAAAAAAAAAAAAAAAAAGACCTACCTGATGGATTTGTTTGTCAGAAGGCAAGAGGCCTCTACCTCTGTCCCTGAAACATCTGTAATGAAACACATTTAATTATAGGTCAAATACAATACAGCAGCAGGGCTTTTACAAATCAATTAGCATATACTTCAAGATTAACAACAGAAGAGGACTAATTCTGTTTTCCATTTGGGTGGTAGGCTGCTTAAGGAATAGTAGGACAAAGGCCAAAGTCTTTTCAAGAATACTTAATCAGAAGTAAAGAAAGTTTACCCAGGTTTCTTTGTTAATTATGAGAGATGGGACATTCTGTGACAAAGAGAGATGGTTGAAGGTCACCCACATTCTCTAGGAGATCTTTCATGGTTTTTGTCTTCTTAACCTCAAATCTACTCCTTTATTTTAGCTATACTCTGTATGAGTTATAAGCACTTGTTCATGTTTCTCTGTAATTATTCAAACTATGTCTTCTTAACCTATACCACGTGCCCATCAACTCTGAAGGGCAGGGCACTTTAATCTGTTGGCTTTAAGAGGGGGAGGGTAGGGTGAGCCCTTCATGCCTCTTATGGATTGGAGCCACACTGGATGTCAAGGGCTTTATTGTTTGGAGTTTGGTGGTATGTGATGTGAATAGGAGTAATTTAGACAATGGAAAATTCTGCTGTTTCATTATCTCTAATTTTGAGTAGTTCACAGAATCGACAATCTATACATTTTGAAAATGATAGCCTGCTCTCTAGGCTGAAATTTTTCTCTATACTCAGGGAACCGCCTTCCTTTTCTCCCATTTCTATGTTTTCATATTGGTATAAGGAAAGATAGATGCCAATTCATATATGAGGCAGTGAAAGTAATTCTGTAGGAACTTCACCTACACCTTATCACAGCCAAATCATAATGGTCCTAATGCTTCCAGGTTAAGAATGATGGCATTAGAAGACACTCTTCATGGCTCTGATTTTCTCATGTTTTACCTTACCTCAGTTTCTGTAGGTCATGGGATTCAACTGTATATTTTCTGTTTCTTCCATATTCTACTTGCCAGTGAGCTTGGGATGACGCACATTTCCTCTGGAACCCTCTCCATGCTGCACTGGGTAAACTGTACCTCCACATGGAGCTTCCAGTTCATAACCTCTGTTGTCATTCTTTTGTTAAGCCAAATTGTCTTCAGTTCTCTTCACTAGACCTCAGCCTTCCCCAGCCAGGCTACTTAATTCCTTCCTGAAGATTTCTGTCTGTTTCTAGCTGCTGGGAGCCCTAGACTAAGGCAGCTGTTATTTAAATTACTGATAGTCTGGGGCACCTGGGTAGTTCAGTCAGTTGAGCATCTGACTCTTGATTTTGGCTCTGCTCGTGATCCCAGGATTGTGGGATTGAGCACTGCATGGAGCCTACTGGGGATTCACTCTCTTCTCTCTCTCTCTCTCTCTCTCTCTCTCTCTCTCTCTCCCTCTGAAAAAAAATTTAAAAAAAAATTGCTGATAGTCCTAGCTTCAGGAGTCAGCAATATTTCAACCTTGCAACCTGCTTGGCTGTGATCAGCATTCCAGTTCTCAAACCTGGGCTCTTACCTCATTCTGCATCCTATTTCCACTCATTATTCTTTATTATTTATACCACAGATGCAGGGTGGTTGGGGGCTAAGTTAATCATATTCCCCAGTTGATAGCACTTTGTCATTCCTGAAAAAGGGGACTGTAGATCCCCCAAAAGTACTATCTTACTTTCTCATTTATCTCCAGTCTTACTCCTGTTTTCTTTCTTCTGCAGTGCCCCACACACGTTTCATGAATCCATTAAATGTGCACATATCTTCATGAAACATGATGGTGTGGTATTACATGTGTATGTCACTGATTTATCCATTCCTACGATTCATCAGGGCTCTTTCCAATTCCATTCTATACCAAACAATTCCACAACAAACTTCCTTTTATACACCAGTGCGAAATTTTCCTAGGAAACAGAGCCGGTAAGTAGTGGCATTGCTGGGTAATGGGGCTCCACATGCTGAACTGTATTAAGTACTGCCATATTGCATTTTAACATGACATCACACATCCACACTCTCTAGCAGAGTGTAAGAGGTCCTATCTGCACCTATCTTCACCAACATTTAGTTTTATATATTTCTGGGTTCCTGTGTTTTTTTTTTTTTTTTAAACCATGTTCATGGGTATAAATAAAGTGTTACTTTAATATTATTTTCATATTTATTTCTCTGTTTACTGCTGAGTGTAAGTATTTCTTCATGGATTTGTTTGCTTTGGGGGTCTTTTCCCACCCCTGTGTATGGCACATTCTTATCTTTTGCCTATTTATCTATTTATTAAACATTTATTTATTTATTTTTGAGAGACAGAGAGAGACAGAGAACAAGCAGAAGGGCAGAGAGAGACAGAGACACAGAATCTGAAGCAGGCTCCAGGCTCTGAGCTGTCAGCAAAGAACCCAACTTGGGGCTTGGACTCAAGAATCGTGAGATCATGACTTGAGCTAAAGTCGCACCCTTAACCAACTGAGCCACCCAGAGGCCCCTCTTTTGCTTATTTATTTAAGTTTATTTATTTATTTTGAGACAGGAAGAGAGAGAAAGCTGGAGAAGGGAAGGGGGAGAGGGAGAGAGAATTCCAAGCAGGCTCTGTGCTGACAGCTGTCAGCAGAAAGCCGCAGTGTAGGGCTCAATCTCATGAACCATGAGATTGTGACCTGAGCTGAGATCAAGAGTCACATGCTTAATGGATAGAGCCTCCTGCGTGTCTTTTTCCCTGTTTTTTTTTTTTTTTAATTATGATGCTTCTATTTTTCTTGTAAATGTGCAATAATTACTTGTACATTCTACATATTAATTGCTTATTAGTTTTAGATGAAGAAATAATCTTTTTTTTTCCTTTGTAATGTGTTACCTTTGTCAATGGTGCATTGTATAATGGTTAAGAACATATATGCCAAACCAAACTGCCTGGCTTCAAATCCTAGCTATGTGGTCTTACTGATAGTCCTAACTTTTCTGTCTGTAAAATGGGCATGGTATAAGGTTACCTTATTTATTAGCTTTTTCTGGGAGTAAATGAATTAAAGTTTGTAAAGAACTTGTAACAGTACCTGACAAAATATGAGTGCTATATGTTTTTTTTAATTAATTTATTTATTTATCCATTCATTCACTTATTTATTTAAAAGTTTTTTTAATGTTTATTTTTGAGAGAGAGAGAGAGAGAGAGCAGGTTAGGGGCAGAGAGAGAGGGAGACACAGAATCCAAAACAGGCTGCAGGCTCTGGGCTGTCAGCACAGAGCCCAACACGGGACTCAAACCCACAAACCATGAGATCATGACCTAAGCCCGTCAGATGCTTAACTGACTGAGCCACCCAGGTGCCCCTGTATATGTAGTTTTTAAATGAAAATAATTTTTTAGCTTTATAATTATACCTTTCCCTTTTAGGTAATTAATATGAAGTCAAACTTAAGATAATATAACCTCAATATAAAAAAAGATGGGGATCGAGCTTTGATTTTCCTCATGGTGTGAGCCAGTGTTTCATTATCATCCACTAAACCGTCAGTCATCCCAGTTGCTTTGTGGGGCTACTGTCTTCATGTTGAGTTCCTATGCATACTCAGTTCTTTTAGTGAGCTCTTTAGTCCATTCCGTTGACCTATTGTTCCTGGACCTGTACCATCCTGTTGCATTATTCTAGCCTCAATAACTATTAGGATAGTTTTTCTTTTCTTATGTTTTCTTACTTGTGACCGTGTTTCTGCCTGGATCCCCACATCATTTTTCTGCCCACCTGTGCTAGCAGAGCACATGATATAGCTTTCATGGTTTCATAAGATTCCCAGAAGCTATCCTGGACCAAAGGACTCTTAATATATTTTTTTCCTCAATTGTCAGATTATAAACCTCTAGGAATTATAACACTGGTGCATCTTTTGTTTCTCTGTAAATTGTCAGGCATAGTGTCAGAGGCAGTTAATTAAGATGTTTTTAAGGATAAAAAAAATAACACCACTTACTATCTCACCATATCATTCTAAATGAAAGGAAGTCTAATGATTTTTGTGCACTGTGGAGTGAATTGTGAGTCCGCTTTCTCATTTTGAACCCATCTCATTCAGAGAGGCCTAAATTATTGTGTACCCTCCAACTGAGATGAGACAATTCAAAACGATAAATAATCAGACAGATAAATAAGCAAGCAGACTAACAACAACAAAAGCACTATTTACTGAAGAGTCTACTTAGCTTCATGGGCCTTACAGACTCATGAAGAACTCTAAATTCATTAAAATGGACCCCAAGTTCCCCAGAGAGTACTCACCTGGCTAGGGCTATCTTTCCTATGCCCCCACCTATAATTATGTCTGCAGGATGGTTCCATGAAGGGGAAGTGAAAAAACAAGGCCGAATCTCATATCCCTTCTATTCCTTTTGGTTGATTCTGTCTTTTTGGTAGAACACAGAAGGAGTTGAGCACAGGATTCTGCAATATTAACTCCAGCCTTTTGGTAATTCCAAAGCCTAGAATTCCTTTTTTTTTTTTTTTTTAAGTGTGTGTATTTATTTATTTATTTATTTATTTTTGAGAGAGAGACAGAGAGACAGAGAGCAGGGCAGGGGCAGAAAGAGAGGGACAGAGAGAGAATCCCAAGCAGGCTCTGTGCTGTCAGCACAGAGCCTGATGCAGAGCTCGAACTCAGGAACCCTGAGATCATAACCTGAGCTAAAATCAAGAGTCAGACACTTAACCAACTGAGCCACCCAGGTGCCCCACAAAGCCTAGAATTCTAAAAGTGGGACTTTCCCTTAGCCCTTTCCATATAGTATGTAGATTCAGTTCAGCTCCTCACCCATCCAAGAGGAGACTGTTGTGGCTTTATTAGTTTTTCTCCTGTGAGCTATCCATAACCACCCCTCCACTCCACACTGGTGACCTCTTTAGGGCTGGAGTGATGTCCCACGTTCTTCTGCATCTTGCCTTGTTTAGAATAGTGACCCACAAAATAGACATTTAAGACATATTTGAATGAATGAAAAAATAGATGAGGGAATAAACCGTGATAGAATCCTGAGCAATAACTTTTTACTTACACCAAATATATTTAGCCTAGCCCCTTTAAAGACTGGAATTCTTTTGCAGCTTTTATAGCATCCCGGGATATTTGTTCTATAGGTAAGCTGAGCGATATTCAGCATTGACATGTTTGCCATTTGCATGTGAATTTATGTCTCTTTGCTTTCATGTTAATTAGTTCAACAAGTATTGATTTAACATCTACCATGAGCACAGTATAATGTCTGAACGGTGCATGAAAGATGTAGACTGTGAAAATAGATCCAAAGAGGTGAGCATGAGCTCTTAGGTAAGATCACCCAGGTTCAGATTTTGACACTGTTACTTAGAAGAACACACATTTGGAGAAGTCACTAAAATGCTCTTTGCCTTAGTCCTTTTTTTTCTTTCAGTTTTTATTTATTTCAGTTGAGAGAGAGAGAGCATGAGCAGGAGGGGCAGAGAGAGAGGCAGAGATAACACCCAAAGTGGCTCTGTGCTCTCAGCACAGAGCCCGAGGTGAGGCTTGAACCTACGAACTGTGAGATCATGACCTGAGCTGAAATCAAGAGTCAGACACTTAACCAGCTGAACCACCCAGGCCTTAGTCTCCTTATCGGAAGAATATTACTTTTCTCATAGACTTATTGTAAAAACATGTGTGAAAGCCTGGCACATCCTTAACATGTAATTATTAGGTATTAGTGTTATTAGAGTTTAACCAGCAAAATTCTCAAATTTAGATGGGAAGATAAAACATAGCTGGGACAGGTTGAACTTTTGAAAAGGTTGAAGCCTATCACCAATGTTTTAAGTTATTTATTCCTACATTGTGTCCTTTGAGCAGAATTTGTAAACTCCTCAAAGGGATTTCCCTACACTGAAAGATGAATATTCTGGATTATTTTCAAACAGGTAATCCGACCAACTTTATGCCTTAGAAAAGATTCAGATCCTACTGCTCCCTGATTTTCCTGTATCTTCAGGTAATGAGTGAGACTAAAATCAGTATTTTTCATTCTTATGGAAAGCCTGGTCCTCTATGTTTGTAAATGGCAAAAAGTTAATAAAAAAAATCAAATCAATAATGAAAGCTTAAATGCTTAGACCCCTATGTGGATAAATTTGTCATCAAGGGGGGACCAGGATTAGGGGAAGGTGCACACGTGAGCGTGTGCGAGTCTGGCCCACATGCATGCATGTGGGTGCTGCCTCCTATCCGATTTAATACTGTTCTTGTTTCATGCTGTTTCAGCCCAGCTCCAGATGAATGTCTTTTCTGAGCAGTTTTCTTCTTGTGAGGGAGTACACGGGTTGGGTTCGAGAGTCCTCAGCTTTCTGCTATTACACTTGAAGGGAAGAGGGTCACTAGAGGAGTGGAATTTTAAGTCTCCATGGTCAGCAGGAAGAGGAAGAAGTTCTGCACAGAATTTCCTGTTGTTTATTTTGAAGAGCTCTGTGGTGTGCTCCGTGCAGGATCAGGGATGTGATGAGCCAAACGTGGGACCCCCACAGGCCTCATCAGAGAATCAAGTGTTTCCAGCATCAGCAGCCAAGTGTCCTTAGTGAGGCTGAACCCGTGTTCTTCAAGGCCTTGTTACCCTTTCAGAAGGAACTCAATGGCCTTTGAATGCATTCTAAACATGTGATTGGTGCAGTTTGATTGGTGTTTTTTGTTTTTTTTTTTAATTTGGAAAATCTTGAATGCACTTTAATTCTGCTTTCAATATATTTAATGGGATAAAGTTGAAGCAATGAGAGAAGGACCGTAGGTGTGCTTGGACCTGAGATGGGTGAGGAGAGGGAGGTGAGGTGTTCTAATTATTACTTTTTTTTTTTTTTTTTTTTTGGTCTTGGCTACCAATTGGCCCAGTGGGAGGCAGTGTGCTCTACCGGACAGCCTACAGCCATCAGTCGGCTCTTACTTGTGAGCTGCCTTTTATGTTTGACAATCTGAAATGATCTTTCCCCATTTTCTCTCCTAAGGAATCACTCTTATGCCCATGTCTTCTTTGATTCTTCCTTTGTTCCTTCCTGTTTTCTTTTTTTAATTACAGGAGATGGGCACATTGGTTAACACACAGATAGTTTAGAAGGATGCTTCTGTGTCTGTCTCCTCCACCTCTCACCTCCACCTGGTCCAGGAGTAACCACATTCACAAATGAATGGATCGAATTAATAGTCTTTGTCATGCCTCTGTTTTACTAATTTGCAGAGGCAAACAAGCCAGAGTGGTGAATAGTATTTTGCATGGAAAAGTATCACAGAAAAAAAAAAATCCCATGTGATAACACCACTCTAATTTCCATAATTCTGCTCCCTCTGGAGCACAGGTACATTTAATTTCTCACAACTGTTACTTAAATGAAGAGCAGCATGAGGAATACACGGAGAATGAAAAATATCCATGTGTGTGGGTAGTACATGGCCACTAATCTTTCCTGACATTTACTTTCACTCATGAGCACAGGGGTGACCAGCCCCACCAGTCCTAGATGCTGAAGATAAATGTCAGCTCCAGCCAAGCTTTCTATGCATACATGCATATTGGAAATCAAATATAGTTGGCATATCACACACTGAGACTGCAGTGCCCATCCTTCAGAAGCGTAATGATTGCTCTCTGCCATCCCAGTCACCACCACCACTTGATAGAGCTGGAAAATGATAGAAGAGCTTGCTGTTTTTTTTTTTTTTTAATGGAAGGAAAAAACAACTAAGCTTAACAGTTTTCACATCATATGCCTTTGGTGCTGTGCTTTGTCTTCCCATGTGTTTTGCTGCCAAATTTCCAAAGAGCATCTGCTCTTCCTATTGTGAAAACAATGAGCTGGGGTATGCCATGCAAGGGTGATTCTACCCCTGCCAAATAGTTGTGTACATTTTAATTGTCCTAAGACTGGGCTCTACCAGTTACTCAGGTGCACACTTCTTCTTCAGCCGTAGGCAACCAAAGTCATAATATTCATGAGCAATTGCTTCCCTCACATAAAGGAAAAAGGGTTTTGGTTTTAAGGCCTTACCAGTTCATTGACTAATTTACTCTTAACCCTGAATATATAAAGCCATTTGAACATTGTGCTTGGATGACATGGTTAAAGCCTTATGTGAATATATCCTGTAAGGGATGGGATTGTAAAAGAAAGTCAGAAAGAGGACACTGTTTCTTTTGACAATGTACGATAAAAATCTGATGTCCAATGAAGATCTGAAGCAGGAACCTTTGTAATTTAATGCAGTGTGAGTTGCTTTCAGAAAAAAGAAAACAAAAAAGCCGAGGGGGAAGTTCATTCTCAGGAAACCATTAACGATGTTGTATAATGTGACTTCTGATATGCAAGAATGGCCCAAAATAAATTATGGAGAAAATAAATCATGAACTAAAGATAAAATAATATTAAAAAGATACTTGCAAAGTCAGGAGGTAATATTTGTGGGAACAGCTGGAGTGATGTCCAAGGAAGAGAGTCCTTCTTTAAGGGCTGTCCATGGTCAGAAGGAAAGGAGGCAGCCCTGTGAAGTCAGGCTTAGATGTACTTCTGGAATGTTAAGAATGAGAACACAAATCATTTTTTCAGTTGAGATGAAAGGCTGCTTCAAAAATAAAGGTGTGTCTCATGCCTCTTAAAAATTAAGTATGAATTGTTGATGGAAGGAACAAGAGCATAGTCCGGAAGCCTGGAATGAAATCATAATAAACTGAATCTAGAAAGCTCAAGGACAGTAATGATTCGGGTATTTTATCATATAACACATTTTCCTTAAAAACAGTAGTAGACTCAAAGACTGTTTACAGTAAAGATGCTTTAGAACATCTAGTCTGGTTGTTTTCAAATGACTTTGGTCATTTGAACCTATTCTGTACAGATCAGATTCAATATTAAAACATTAAAGCAAACAAAATAAGAAGAAAAAAAAAATAAGTTGGCCTGTTCTGGCTAATGAGCTGATGAAGTTTGAGGCTCTTCCCCTCTGCCTGTATCTGCCCTGGAGGCCCCCACAGCAGAGCCTTGGGGTGTCAGGGAACAGGCTTGGAACCCTATTTTTCCTGGTATTAGTTCCAAACTAGGCTTGTGGATACTCTACCAAAACGTGTTTTCTTTGTTTAGTAAGTTTGTAATGCTGCTTATATAGCCCAGAGCTTGGAGAATTGAATTGCACATTAACACATTGAAGGCTGTAAGGAATCCTTTTGTTTTTCATTGCATTAATGTATGTTTGACCTAGTTTTTTGCCTGCATACTTCAGTGTACCTGACTGGGGAACCCTTTCATCAGAAATGCCTATTAACATCTGTGGCAAACAAGTCCCCTAGAATGTGGTTTAGGAAACATAAATTTTGGTGGGGTTCTAGTCTAATTCCCTTACTTTTCAAAAAGGGGCACTGAGATTAAGAGAGCTGATAAAATAACCTGGTTCTGGGTGACACAATTGGAAGCATAGTTAAGGAACCAGATGTAGGACTCTTGAATCTATGAAGGTAAAAGGCTTTTAAGATATAGCCTCCAATATTTCTATATGTCTATGGGCAGGCAGCAATCATTGTCTGTTTTGTCCCAGTTGTACAGTGTAACACAGAAAGTCAGCATCACCCAATTTAATACCCAGAGTATTAAATTCCCCCTACTCTGCCCTGGTTTGCTTACTGGGTGCTAAATCATTTCCCTGATGAAGGGAAGAGTTAGGGCTGGCGATTTTTAGATATTAGGACATGCTAAGATAGATTTAAACTAAAGGCAATGTGTGATGGCATTATTAGCAATTGGCATAGAAATTTCTTAAGGTTTGATGAAACTAGTGTGTATTCACAACGCTTTGTAGTATTTTAAGGTGTTTTGCTATGTTGGCATTAGTAATTTAGTCAGACCTCTGGCCAGAATGAAGTTTAGCCCACGTGAGCTCTGGCAATGCAGTGAAAGGGAGCTTTAGAACCCTCTCAACTGCCTGTGCTTAATTAAGATCTGATCAGGCAGCCTCTCTGTGGCCATTAATTCATTGTCTGGTAATCCAATAAGGGGTTATTGTTTGAAGCTGTTTGAGAGACACTCACCTCGTTATTAACTCAAAGGTGCCCAGAAGGCAGCACTAAGCTGTCATTCTTTCTGCCCAAAATAGGTTATGACATTGAAGGATATATTATATCCCCTTTTGACAGTACTTTACACTCAGACATTATGGCTCAGATGTTCACAAGTCTGTGGATGTGATAATAGAACTGGTGACATCAATTACTAAATGGCAATTAATGGCAATAGCCGTTTGTGAATATGTAGAGCTATTCTCTACAAGGGGCTCAGTTTTCTTTGCACATATTGATTAGTATAGATGAGCAGATGGTGACAGAAAGGTAGCCTTATAACTCATTGTTGGTGAGTAAACTGCGTCATATTCAAATTGCCCTGTATCAATATATACCAATTGTTGCTTGCTTATTTGATACCACATGTACTATAACTTTAAAATTAATTGAAGAGAAACAGGAACTGTAGAGAAGTGGAAAAGATGGATGTCAAATGAACATCCAAGGCAGTATTAAACTTATTAGATACCTTAGTTACTTCTACTCTTATACTTTTAAAATAGGAGTTGGTAATATTTACTGAATTGGTAGCCAAATTGCAAACAGTAGATGAATTTTGACAAAGTGATGTCTGGTATATCCAGATTAAGATTCATTTCATATTTCTCCATAGAGCCTCAAAGATGTTGGATTCTATTGTCAAGTTAAATTTGGCCTGGGTGGTGGTGTTCCATTGGTCCTGGTAGATATAATTGATGTCTATTTGGCAAATGCCTACTTGATAATGAAAATTTTAATTAAAACCAGGAAACTGAATTGTGTTATCTCTGTTGATCCCATCCAAACATCGCAAATTGTTTTATGATTACTTGCAGAATTAAAAAATATATATATTTTTTTAATTTTTAAAAATTTATTTATTTTGTGAGAGAGAGGGAGAAAGAGCAAACATGCACACATGGGGGAGGAAGGGAGAGAGAGAGAGAGAGAGAGAGAATTTCAAGTAGACTCCATGCTGAGCATGGAGCCCGAACGTGTGGCTGGATCCCAGGACTGCGAGATCATGACCTGAGCCGGAATCAAGACATGGACTGAGACATCCAGGCATCCCCCACGACAAAAAAAGGATTTTTAAAAAAGTATAACTACTTAAATTTTACAGTGTTTTTTATGGAAATCAAGTGAGTTTTCATTACATTTTCAAATGGAAGACAACACCATTATTTTATACATTATTTCCTTCCCAAGTATTTAATAAACACATATGATGTACCAGTGTGCTGAGTCCTGAATTTATTTATTTATTTACTTTTTAAGTTTATTCATTTTTGAGAGAGAGAGAGAGACAGAGCATGAGCGGGGTAGGGGCAGAGAGAGAGAGAGAGAGAGAGAGAGAGAGAGAGAGAGAGAATGTATTTATAAGTTTAAATAGCTTGATCCTTTTACAACCTCCTTAACCCCAACAAGGACCCATTTGTTTTGACATAAGGAAGGGAGATAAGATTTGGCATATTATAGACATTCAGTAGATATGACTTCACCCTTAAGTATAAGGTACATGAGTCCTGAACAATTTGAGTCTGTTAGTAATGGTGTGAATCTTTTTACTCTGCATTGTATAAGGCTACCTGTTGAGGCCTAGAGAAGAGAGAATTAAAGTTTCCTGACACTGTGTCCAGGTAGCCTAGATTTTAAGCAGACAACATTTTTTTTCTACCTAAGAAGCTCCCATGCAGCTGTGTTAGACCGTGGAGCTTGCTGGTGAACTGTGTGATGCCAGCTGGATGTCCCCTTCCTTTATGTCCCTCGGTTTCTGGTTAGGCTTGGGCTGGAGTGGTCTTGATGTATTTCTGCAGGCACTCTTCCCTTGTCCAAGGGATGATTCATCAGCATGAAGCTCCTAAGTGAGTAAAATAAAACATTTTTATGGAAATGCTCTGCTTACCCTGTGTTCCCAGGCACCTCTGCAGTGTCTCCGTGGCAAGAGAAGACCAGAGGGGACACATATCATCTGTGTGTGTGTGTGTGTGTGTGTGTGTGTGTGTGTGTATAACTCTTCTGTTATAACATCCAATATTTCTATGCTAGGATAGGACCTGAAAATTATTCCACTTCATTTCTGATAACCCTGAATGTGCTGTAAGGGGGCCTGGAAAAGAAAGACGATAACAAAAAATTACAGCTTATAACTATGTCAGAGACTGCCCATCTGTCTGAAGGGACAAGAAGTCTATGAGAAACTATTGAAGATGGCAGACTGATACTTTCAGACAGCAGCACAGTGTCACTATGCAAAGGGAAGGTTTTGTGTTTGTTTTGTGCATAGAAACTTGCCCTGATTGGAGAAGAGTTTGCAGTTCTTCTCAGTGTGGGGGTTCTTTATTAAAATGACTTAGAGAAGGCATAGAAGTAAGAGTTTAAAGAGAACCAAGGAACATAGATACAATGAGCTAGGGGAAAGAAAGGAAGATCCATCACGTGGATGGAGGGAAAGGAGGGCTGAGATAGGGGGAGCAGATGGGGAAATGGAACAGATGCAATTGCTTCTTGAATTGCGATGCAAGAGGATCTGCCCGGAAGAGAGGGTCCTTCCAGCCAGGGGGATCGCCTAGGAAAAGCAGACTGTCTGCTTCTTCAGTGTGTGTGCCCTTTAAAGCAAGCAACACTGGGGACATATAAAATGAGAGAAAGGGAGGGTGGAATAAAGGGAAAGTTATTGTCGTTCTTAGATGATTTTAAAAAGCGGTGATTGGATTCTTTTATTCATTACACATCATAAAGAACCCAGGCTGTGTTGCCCATGGTTTTAAAGTCTAGGACCCTATTAAAACCTTTCTTGTTAGTAACTCTGTGCTTTGGAAAACTCCCTAAGAAAAAAAGCCAATTTAATCAAGGTGAGATTTAACACAAAGAAAAGAACTGATCTTGCCTTTCTGAAGAAAAACTTTCAGGATCAAATGGCTTATGGTATTCATTTACCTAAAGAATCCCTGTGGAATTAGCAGTTGGAGGGAGGGGATCTTTTCATTTGCTTGCAGGGCACACCCAGATTCTTTTTCTTCACACTGAGTCCTGACTGCTTCCTTAGCTCTATAAAGAGAAATAAATTTTTAAAAATCATGGTGTGTGCAAGAAAACCCATGAACTAACCGAGGGGCAAAAACAAATCTACCTAATATCTGAACGTAGGAAAAGATTGGTTGGTTTATCTTGACCCTAGCAGATCCTTTTCTTAATGACTGGTAGAGTATCTTCGATTGCCAAATGGTAGTGTGGTACAGTGAAGGGGGATGCTGGAGTCGGGAGACATAGGTTTGAGCCCAACGTCTGCATGTTCAATATCCCTAAATTAAGTAAAATAAGTTGTCTGAGCCTCATTTTTCACATCTATAAAATGGAGGGCGCAGTATTGCATTTGTGAAAAAAAAAAAAAAAAACACCAAAACATCATTGAGTTAACTCAATATAAGTGTATGTCTTATTCGCTGAACAGTCTGTTTCTGATTGTTAGTGAGGAGAGAAGTACTGCTCTACACAGTTGCTCAGGGACCCAGTCTAAGAAAGGTTATGGTTTCTTTAACACATGACATCCAAGAGGACCCAAAGCACTAGTTGCTAGCCAGAGGAAGAGGAAAGAGCACAGAGGAGTACACTTGGGAGGTTTTAAGGGTCATAATGGTATGTGTCATTTTTTCTCACTTTCCTTTGGCTAAAATGCAATTACTTGGTATACCTGGCTACAGAGAATCTAGAATCTAGCCTACTGCCGAGAAAAAGGAAATCTAGCTGAGAAAAGGAATCTAGCCTACTGCCAAGAAACAATAGGAAATAGATATTATCATACCGCTAGCAATCATACCTATAATATCTTCACCAGATACCCATTCACACCCCTTTCAAATATTTAGAACATACACAGGCCCAAGATAGACAACTCAAAATTCAGTTTAACTATTACATCCAGGTCAAAGTCCAAGATCTCTTGGTATATTTACTCCTTTTCTTCATGACCAGACATGGCTTTTTCATGCAAAACTAAAAGGGTTGCCATCCCTCATTTCAACTTCCTGTTTAATAGGGTCACAGGACAGGATTATAAAATAAAATGTTTGGAAATTTTGGAATTTGGAAAAGAGAGGAAATAGAGATACAAAACAGTGAGGGGTTTGTGGTAGTGGTGATGCCTTTGTCCTGGCAGCTGGAGACATTTCTTACTTAGATTCTGATTCTGTTCTCCAGGAGGAAATTTTTTGTCTGCAGTTGCCTGGGAAGTCTACCCACTGGGTAGCTCTTTGTTCAGTATCTTCCACGACCTCATCTAAAGTGGTCATTGTTGAGCACATCCTCCTTGGGGCTGAATGGCATATGTGCAGCTCATTTTCTGTGAGTGCATGTTGGAGAGCTTGCAATTGTCTACAGTCACAGGCTCTCATTGTTTCTTTGACTACACAATTCCTTCAACAATGCCATAAACTTCTGCTCTATGTTTTTGTTCAGGCAAATCCATTTGCCACATGAAAAATCTCAAAGGCATAAATGGCTATAACTCTGAAGCCTACAGTATTTCCTTCCTTTTGTGCCTGTGCTCCTCTCTTCCCACTTAATGTGGCTACATTAAGGTGGTCTGAAAGAAAAGACTTGGTAAAGAAGTTGATGAGCATGATTTGGTATTTGCCACTAAAGTGTGTGTCCTTTTGTCCAACTGAGAAGTCTTAATGGGCCTTAGCTGTTTAGAACTACTTTCTGTCTTCCCGATATTTGGGATCCAATTCAGTTGACTTCTCCAAACCAGAGAGGCCTGAAATTTCTAGAATCAATCTTTCTCTGCATCTTTCTTACTTTAGCTCTCATTTTAATATCTGATTAAAAACTGGCACATTTTTTCCTGAGCTCATCTCTTTTTTGTAATCATTTGTGTAAACAGAGAGGAGTAATTAAGACACATAAACACTTTGGCTCTTTCTATCCATTTTTTTCTAGACCTATGGGCTTGGTTGGCACTTAACTGGCCTTAGAAATTATCAGAAGTGACAGTTTTATCAAATGTTTGCTATTCTAAAACTGGGATTTCCAGCCTTCTAGCTCACACTATCTGTTTCACTGATATCTATTGACTAACTACAAAAGCCATTAACATATATTTTTGGTTTATGCCAAAATTCTATTCCTGGTACCAATTTCAGTATTAATTAGGGTCACACTAGTTATCATAATAAATAAATCCCCAAATCTTTGTGGCTTTACAATAGGCATTTATCTCTCACCATTTAACAGATCTGTATGGTGCTATTGGTTGTAAAATGTGGAAGGCTTTACCTTGTGTGCTCAATCAGGGATGCTGAATTTTGGAGTCTTTTCTTTTCTTTTTTAAATTAATTAATTAATTAATTTTGAGAGAGAGAGAGAGCGAAGAGGAGGGGCAAAGAGGAAGAGAGGGAATCCCAACTAGGCTCTGCACTAACAGCATGGAACCTGACATGGGACTCAAACTCAAGAACACGTGAGATCATGACCTGAGCTGAAACCATGTCAGCTTAACCATCTGAGCCACCCAGGTGCCCCTGGAGGCTTTTATATCTTCAACATATGCCTACCAAGTTTGGCTGGGGGAAGGGAAGACACAAAGCAGCGCATAAAGGAAAATTTAAAGGGCCAGGTCTGAGAAGTTACGCATGGCACTTCCACCTTCATTCCAACAGGTAGAACTTGGTTACAGCATCACACATAATTGCAAGAGAGGTTGGGAAATGACATCTAGTGAAGTGCCCAAGAAGAGAAAGCAAGTTTTGTTGAAGAGTCATCAATGTCACAATACCCACCGTTTTTTGTGGTAAGGATTCCAATGGGCTGTATGCAAAGGACCCATCATGATGAAAACACACTTAGGTACTTGGTAAGTGTTTATTCTCTTCACCTCCCTGCTCACTCTAAATAGCTCCCAGGTTATCCAGTGATCACTCAATAAACAGAGACTAAATGAATTAGTAGTTGTAGTTATTTCTCCTCTGAACTGGGGACTTTTGAGATCTGGCCTTGATTTGGACTGAACTATGTTCAATCTCTTTGGATCTGATTTTCCTTTGAATAGAATCATCTTTCAGGAAATTAGACTATTTTCCAAAGAACTCCATCTGGTGTATTGGAAACTGTTTCAGAGTTGAAACTTTAACCCTGACAGGTCCTTTGGCCACTAAAGATGATGCCCCTGAGGACATGTCTATGCTGGCCATTAACATAAAATAGCATGGCAGAAATCAGATGAAAGTGATCTGCTATGATTATTTTTACATCTGCTGTGCTGATTTTTAAACATACCTACCTTACACAAAAGCTTGATTTTCTTTTCCCCAGATTTTAAATCACTTTGTCAACTACAGAAATAACTATAAAGGACCTGTTTTATTCCATTTCGTTTCTATACTTGTTTATAATGTTGGCTTTTTAGTCTATTCGTTTTATTTTTTCTGTATGGTTATTTTTTCCAGATTTATTGAAGTAAAATTGACAAATAAAATTGTAAAATATTGAAAGTACATGACCTGATTGTTTGACATATGTGTACATTGTGAGAAAATTTCTCCCTCCCATGGAGTTAACAATTCCATCACCTCTCATATTTACCTTTTCTTTTTTTTTTTTTCCCTTTTTTGATGAGGACAGTTTGCTACTCTCTTAATAAACTTCAATTATGCAAACAGTGTTATCAACTATAGTTACCATGTTATACAGTAATCTATATATTCATCTTATATGTGAAACTCTATAGCCATTTACCAATCTCTCCCTGTATTCTCCATCTCCTAGTCCTTGTAAGCACTCTTCTACTCTCTGTTTCTAGGAAGTTTGATTTTATTTGTTTATTTATTTATTTATTTATTTATTAATAGGGTTAGGGTTAACATGTTGTTTATTTTGAGAGAGAGAGAGAGAGGCTGTGAGTCGGGGGGGGGTGTAGAGAGAGAGAATCTCAAGCAGGTTCTGAATTGTCAATGTGGAGCCTTGTGTGAGGCTCATACCCACGAATTGTGAGATCATTACTGCAGCCAAACCAAGAGTTGGATGCTTTACCAAATGAGCCAATCAGTAGCCCTTTTTTTTTCAATTTTTTAACATTTGATATATAAGTGAAACCATGCAATATTTGTTTTTCTCTGGTTTATTTCACTTAGAATAATGACCTCCAGGTTACCTATGTTATCACAAATGATAGGATTTCCTTCTTTTTGAAACTGAATAATATTACATTGTGTGTGTGTATGTAGGAGGGAAGGAGGAGGGAGGGAGGGAGGGAGGGAGAGAGAGAGAGAGAGAGAGAGAGAGAGAGAGAGAGATTGGGGTCCAGGATAGGAAGTAATGTGCAGGCTGTTGGAAGAGGAAAGAACACAGCCCAGAAAAGGTGCAACATCACCTAGAAAAGCAGGTGGCACATCTCCCTTTTACAGATTAAGAAAGTGATGCTTTAAAAGACATACTTATTTGTCTAAAGTTACATAACTAACAAGTGGTGAAAACAAGATATTAATCAGGTCTACACCAGTGATTTTTTAAAATCTATACCAGCGATTTACAAACCTCTTCATATCTACCTATAGAGATAACCATAGTTTAATTATAATGTTGTTCAGACAGGTGCTTGTACATTTGTATTTATACATACTCAAAGAGAAGTATTTACTTTCTCATGTGTAAAACATTCTAATATTTCCTATTCTATTCTGTTCTATTCCATCCCACCCCAGTCCTATTTCTTAATTTGATTTTGACCCATTGAATTGTTTTTGCAGCAAAACAACTGGGTTGCAAAGCAGAATTTGAAAGTATTTGCTCTTTGTCTTGTTCCATGGTATTGAAAGGTTCTGGGGCCCCAGAGCACATGCTAAGGATTTGGAAGACTTATCGAGGAGATAATATTTGGTTAGGCCTTGAATGATGGGTTGGATATAAGGAAAATATTTAAAATAGTAAACATTTTACCCAGTCAGGCAATAGTACTTATATAATTTAGGTTTCTATTATATAATCCAGATACTTGGCATTTTATGATGAAGCTGAAGGAAAATAAAAATGCTCTAATGTGTGGCTTTCTTCATAATAATAATCCATCAGTCAATTGCTGTGTCATTGTCATTCACTTGGAAAGTAACTATTGAGCTGTAATTATATATTAGGCAGTGGGTTCAGCACTGAAAACATATATGTCTACAGCATGTTGTTTACCCTTAGGGAGCAAATGTTTGAATGCTTCTTTCCATGAACTGATCTGGCAACTAATCCTTTGAACTGCGGGCATTAAACTGTATTCCCCGGTCCCTGGGGAACTGGTGTTCCTCTTACTTGGTTATATGCTTGGTGTGTGGGATACAGTATTGCTCTCTCCTTCCGCCATCTTGAAATGGCATTTATAAGTTAAAACACAGCCATTCATTGTGGCCTGATGACATATTGATTGCATTTGTGGGTTTCCTTTGTTAAAAGCATTCCATGTGAATGATGGTTCTAGAGATGGTAAAGTAGGTTTATGGGTTTTATCATCTCTTTGGCTTGAGATCAGGTTTTTCCCCCCAAAATCAGAGGAATGAAAGTTGCCTTATCCATTTAAGTTGGGGATTATCTAGAGAAGTTGATATGTGTGGCTCCCTGCCCACTACCTTCATTTTAACAATTTTCTGGGTCTGATGGATTGATTACCAGAGAGGAGGTTAGGAAGCTGAGCTTAGGCAACAAGGCCTCTGACAGGAAAGTTTCAAACAAAAGCCCCTATTTTACATAGACTTTCAATGACTAAAACATAATACCCAAACCATTAACATATATTTCCTTATTTTAAGCCTGTAGTATTTAACATGCATTATTTTGGGATGGATACATGACAAACTAAGATATATAAACACAGAATAAAATAGAAAAAATATCACCTTTCTAATCCTGTAAATCTAACAACAAGTGGCCTGAAACATTCTGTACATTTTTTTAATTTGTTTATTTGTTTTGATTTAATAGATACAATAGAGTTTATCTCAATCACTGAGATATGGTGCTAAATATGCTGCTGCTGATTCCATTTTATAATACTTTGGTCTGAATATCCTTTGAAGATAGCTCTGTGTTATATGCCTCATTGTGCTTTATAAAAATTAGCTGCTCACAAATATACTAATTGACAATTCAGTACCAACTAATACATCAAAACAGAAATTTGTAATTTATAAAATACTTTCATATGCATTTCACCATTTGGTTTAAAAATCAACAACAATTTATTTAATGATATGTTCTTAGAAAGTTTTTCCAAAGTATTCAACTTACTCTTCATAGAATAAAATTACAATATGAAATCTCAATAGTTATACATGACATACAAGAAACTGATTCTTGTTAATTATTCACGTAACTTGTGGAATCAGAAAAATGCTAATGTGCTAGGTATTAGTCCAATGATTCTGGGCTTTCATTATGTTTTTTGGAGGAAATAGAGCGTAGTGAATCTGGTGGGTATTTAAGTGAAAAATTAGTTAAGAGAGGTTCTAAGGTGTATTAGTTAGCTTTGGCTAAGTTACGTGGTAATAACAAATGTCACCAATATATCAGTGGCTTACAAGCACAAAGGTGGCTTGCAACTGTGTTTTATATATAATTTGTTTTTAAATTTTAATTTGTATATTTGATATTCCTTAATATATATGACCTATATTGACCCAAAGTAGTTTCTTTCTTCCATTTGTGGATATAATCATTATTTTATGTTATTTTATTAAGATTCTCATTTTTGCATATACATGTATGTGTGTGTGTCTAAAGTCAAGCTCCTGCGGTCCTCTGCAGGACCTTATATATACACATATATATACACACACACCCATATATATACACTATACACACACATTCATTCACTTATTTATTTGTTTATTTGTTTATTTATTCATAAATGTGCATGCACACATGCTCTGGCCTATTTTCTTGTGTTCATGTTACAGCGTGTGTATCACACATATAGAATGTGATTTATCAGGTAACTGAGTAGCCCACCCACTCTAAAGCCAAACAAAGATTCAAAATGAAATACTCTTTCTTTTTAGAATAGAGCATGTATATGTGTACATATATGCATAAACGTATGTGTATGTTTATATAATATTATTTATTTCTGTATTAATAAATGTACATGCACATAAACATGGATGCATATACACTCAAATTTATTCATTTATTTAATTTCTGGACTAAAGTCTGAAGGAATCAGTTTTATTTAGGATGTGCATCTTGCTCCAGAGAGAAAAGAATGAAAGAACCACATTATGGCTCTTAAAGTTTCCATTTTACAGTGGCATATGACAGTTCTATTCATTGCATTGGCCAAAGCAAGCCAAATGACCAAGACTGATGTCAGTTGTATAGAATGTATAATCTTTTCATTGGGAGAAGCTTCAAATACTTGGAACAATAAAATGATATACACCATACTGTTATTATATATAGTAGGAATATTGAGATCTGAACATTAGAATAATTAATCTCACATTGATTTTGATCCTCTCAAGTAACCATACGTTTGGCAGAATAGATGTTATTCAATGTGTTTTATAGGCAAGAAAAAAAAAAAAAACTAAGGCTAATTTTTTTTTTTAACATTTTCAAGTCTCATAGCTGGTAAATGGCAAATTCTAAATTTAAACTGATCTAAATCTGACTCTCTTTATAACCTAAATCTAAATCTGATACTCTTCATGGCCATGCTACATATGTGAGTGTCTGTATTATGTCAGAAACTAGAATGGAACATGGAAACATCCCAGCCATGGGATGCTGGAGAATTTGTTTCTAAATTTTCACTTGTATATTTCATATTTCTTAAGATGACCGATATTGAGCCAAAGTAGTTTCTTCCATCTGTGGATATAATCATTATTTTATGTTGTTTTATTAAGATTCTCATTTTTGCATATACATGTATGTCTGTGTATCTAAAGTCAGGCTCCTTCTGTCCTCTATAGGACCTTAACAAAATATTCTTACATATCCTGCTAAAACTGCTGAGTTTCAAATCAGAAATTAGTTCTGATTCTGTTGATGTAAACCTGAACAGAGAGGAGAAACATAATCCACCTTCCTGCATTATTAAGATTTCAGATATACAGTTTTGATAAAAGCTTGCAAGTACAAAATTTGCTATCAAGCCTAATGTAGCATAGAGGATTTTGTCTGAGCTAGCAAAGGATCACATTTTCATCTCCTATGAGGCAAGAACCGAGCTCTGTAAACTATTTTCTACATGCATGCTCTACTAAAAAAAAAAAATTCATTTTGAATCTTTGTTTGCTTTCAGAGTGGGTGGGCTCTAAATCCAGTTGCCTGATAAATCACCTTCTATATGGATGATATACACAGTCTCTAACCTAAGCGAAGAACATTGACTTCAGATACAAGGCAAACCAGTACTGCACAGTAGATGGACTAGATGACTTACTCAGTTCAATTCACATTAGTACTGCAGTGTGTACTGTAGAGGAGATGCACTACCCTTCCAGCTGTCAGGGAGTTCTTGTTGAAGAGATGAATTATACAATCTTGGGGAGATGCTCCTGAAGCAGGATTGAAAAGAAGCTTTCTCCATCTTACCTACTTTATTTTCCCTAAGATGGGAAGAAAAAAAATCTATCTACTATGTTGCATAGTTGAGAACAGTAGTTCCAGAACAAGAGAGTTTGGTTTGGAGGTCTGAGACTGTAGGTCATTATAGGACACAGATAGTCACTTTTTGGACCTTTTCTCATTTGACATCCTTTTCTGATTAATTAGTAGTTAAAAGGTGATTCTTTAAATGATCACTTCAGCCCTTCATTAAATATACAGGTCATTATTTGTGCCCAGAGCTGTGCTGAGAAAGCCATATAAGCACAGCCCTTCCCCTTTATCTCTAAGTCCAATGGGGACAAATCAACCAATGACTCCAAGGCCATGTAGCAAGAGCAATGTCAGCTTTAAGTACAAGTTCTTTTGGGGCAGAGGAGAAGAATTTTCTAGATTTAAACATCTTGCTAAGGGCTTCTAGCAGAAGTGGTCCCTGAAATGAATCTTCATGGATGGGAAAGCTAATTACTAAGATTACAAAAGTGGAGGAAGAGCATTCTATGACATGTTGTATATGTCATAGTATGCACACAAGAAAGTAGACCAGAAACAACAGGTAAAAGTAGTCATGAGGAGTTCTTAAGTAGAATGGGACTGTGGAGAATTTTGGAGGAGGAGAAAAGTTGGTGATGACGGTAGACAGGTAAGATAGAAATTGAATTCATGAGGGGCACCTGTGTGGCTCAGTTGGTTGTGTGTCCAACTCTTGATTTTTGCTCAGGTCATGATGCCAGGGTTGTGGGATTGAGTCCTGTGTCAGGCTCCACACTTAGCATGGAGCCTGCTTAAGATTCTCTCTCCCTTTCCCTCTGCCCCTCTCCTCCACTCGCACACTCTCTGTCTTTCTAAATAAAATAAATAAATAAAAATGAAATAATAATTTAAAAAAGAAATATAATTCATGAAGCTATTATAGTCCATTACTGGTCTATTATCTGTGTGATTTTGGACTTATGTATGGAAACACATTCAGTCTAGCATAGGCAAGAAAGGAAACTTCCTTAAAAATATTGGATGCTCTCTTGGAGTACAAATTCTAGGGCTATAGCTTGGCTTCAAACATTGGTTGCCACTGAGAACAGGGATGCCATCAGGAACCCCTGTTCTGCTGTTCCCTTTATGGGTTCTTTATTCTCCTCATTAATGCATAACTGCTTGTCTACATGTCTAACCCACATGATGCAACACAAAAGGCAAGACCTTACCTATACAGCCACCCAGAAAGATTGAATGTCTCTCTGTGTTCACTAACAAATTCTCATTGAAAGGAAATTGGTTTGGTCAGCTTGAGTTTGCTTATACCACTTCGCCTATGGCTAGAAGACAGTTTTGTTGTGTGAACATTGTTTCTGTGACCACAGTACACAGGGGAATGGTTGCACTGGAAATCCCTAGAGAAAGAGACTAAATTTTACAAAATACATGTAGTATATTACTGGGTCACAAATAACAGACCACTGATGAAGATACCTCACAATAACTTCCTGAGTTTTGGAGCATATCCTGGTATATTTATGGGTTTCACCTGCTAAACATTCTGATTCATTAGACCTGAGATGAGCTCTGGGACCTACATTTTTAAAAAGTTCAGTAAGTGATTGTAATGCCCAGCTAGAGTGAGAACAATATTAAGAAATTTAGATTTTAGGGGGCCTCTGGGTGGCTCAGTCAGTTAAGCATCCAACTTCGGCTCAGGTCATGATCTCACAGTTTGTGAGTTCGAGCCCCACGTCGGGGATCCATGCTGACAACTCAGAGCCTAGAGCCCACTTCAGTTCTGTGTCTCCCTCTCTCTCTGTCCCTTACCCACTCATGTTCTATCTCTCTCTCTCCTTCAAAAATAAATAAATGTTAAAAATAATAAAAAATAATAAATTTACATTTTTTCTCAAAGAAGAAAGGAAACCTCAGGAAGAAGAAGGAAGTGTATGGAGTAGATTTGCATCATAGTATAACCTACTTTGTCAAATAGTTTGGTGAGGAGAGCATAAGAGTGGAGTGGATTCTGAGGAGTTTATTTTGTTCATGAAAAGGGACGAAAGGGGCGCCTGGGTGGCGCAGTCGGTTAAGCCTCCGACTTCAGCCAGGTCACGATCTCGCGGTCCATGAGTTCGAGCTCCGCGTCAGGCTCTGGCCTGATGGCTCAGAGCCTGGAGCCTGTTTCCGATTCTGTGTCTCCCTCTCTCTCTGCCCCTCCCCCGTTCATGCTCTGTCTCTCTGTCCCAAAAATAAATAAACGTTGAAAAAAAAAAATTTAAAAAAAGGGACGAAAGATCCTATCGAAGGCAAAGCAGTACAATAGAAAGGAAGGAAAGTTAGAAGGTAGAACTGGCAGTTTGTTGCCATCAGTTATAACTGGGGATAAGTGTATGTAGACCAATTCCCATATTTTTTTTGCATGGGTAATGAGGTAATCAGGTGATATTAGCAATTGGATATATGGGAGTTTAGGAGCTACAGATGAGGCTTTTGTAATAATTGTTTGCAAATGACAGACGAAGACATTGTGTGCAGATTTCTGATGGTGGATGCAATTAATTAAGGACAAAGGAGGCTGTGAGTTTTGGAGACCTCAAAAATTAACGGAAGGGGTAAGAAGTTTGAGAAAGAGAAACCAACAAGGGGATACATAAACAGAAGTAGAATATAAGTCGAAGAGACTGGTATCCTTACAAAGTAGGGAGAGATTTTAAAGAAGACAGGATTAGCCAATAGTGTGAAATATTAAGTATAAAAATTGTACACTGGGTTTTGCTAGTAGCAGGTCAGTTATGACCTTGAGGAGAGCAGTTTTGTTCTTTAATATTATTTTCACACATCTGTCTTCTCCATCTAATGGTGAATTTTGTCCATGCATTCACTGAGTAAACCTTCTGTGGGCAGGACTGGGAATCCTGAAATACATAATTTCTGACCCAAGAAATTCATAATTTAATGGAAAGACAAATAAGATTATAGCAGAAAGTGATGAACTGTGATGGAGGTATACAGAGTATTATGGGAGCCCACGGGGCGCATATCTAACCACTTAACTAAGTAGGCACTCAATAAAATTTTATTAAATTAGCATATTTATTAAATTTTCTGGTGCAAAAATGAGTAATATCATCAGTAAGCGCACAGACCAGCTAATATGAGCTGGAGTGTTGGCAGAAGTTTGTTAAGAAAGGCAATGAGTCCTATGTGGTTTTTTAAATGCTTATATTTTTCAGGGTTTTCTCATAAGCCCACTAGTGTCTTTGGCTCTACACAGACATCAAGGACTACTTCATCCCACTTCAGGGATTTTAGCCTGTGAGCCTCTAACTCCCCAATTTATGTTTCTGGCCTTTCCAGATACCAAATCTAATTCTCAAGCTGCCTGATGGACATTTTCACCTGTATGTCTCCCACGTACCTCATATTTAACAAGGCCCAAACAGGACTCTATTTCTAACTTCATTTTATGAATCCTTATTCCTAAACCCATTATCCACCTGGTCACCCAGACCAGATTGCCCAAGGGTCATCCTAGACTCCTTCCTCTTCCTTATTCCCCATTGTGTGCTGACTTTATGGTTGAATGGCTTGTCTCATATCTGCATTCATGATGCCACTGTGGAAGATGAGACTGTAGTCATTTCTTCCCTGAATGACTTAAGTTAGCCAGGCTGCCTGCCTCAGATCCCCACCCTCAAATGCATCCTCCTCCACTGCAGGGCCAGAGTGATCTTTCTTCATCCTTTTGGCCAGTGCCCTGCTCCCACTATTAGTGGCTTCGTGCTAACTGTAGGTTACCATCTAAACAACTTAGCAGATCATGCAACACCTTAATTGGTTTCCAATGTAGGAAACTATTTAGCAATTTAACAAAATTACATTTTTTCATATTATCTGCAAGGCACTGGGCCAGGTCCTGTGATAGCAGTGTTCTGCTCTAATGGGACTAACATTCCAGTGTAGGTGACCCAAATGGAGCACAGAACTGAGAATCTAGTGAGTGTTTGCAAGAGTACCTGGAAGGATGGGGCCAGGTAACTGTATGTCTTGGTTAGTATGAATGGTACAGTGGCATGGAGTACCTTCCATGGAGGCTCCTCGGAAGAAACTGTGTCTCGGCTGAGACCTGAGTGGGTGAGGAAGAGCTAGGTAGGCACAAGTTACAGGGAGGAGAATAGCACTTGCCACGAACCTGAGTGGAAAGAAATGTGGTATGTGAAAGATGGAGGTATGGGTAGAAAAGAGTGAGCAGAAGGGCCAAGGCTATGAGATGCATCTGATTGGACCTCAGAAAGATCATGCCAGACCTTCTGGACTGCCTTAGGGAATTTCTTTCATGGGGTGTAGCAAACACCTAAAACATTTGAAAGGGTAGTGACAAGGCAAGTTTTTGCTTCAAGATCACTCACTATTCTGAGGGTAATGGTTGGATGAGGTCAAGAGTCAAGACAGGAACTTCAGCCATCTTATTGGTCTCATATGTCCTTGTCTCCCAGACCCACTACCTCATACCTTCCACAGCCCACAAAGCACCTGACACATTAGGCAAGGCAACGACGTAATAGGTAAACCTTTCCTACAAGGAGCTGATGCTCTAGGCAAAGCAGATGGCTTACTTTACCGAAAATATGGGTGGTTATTTTTTTAAGTTAATTTATTTATTTTTGAGAGAAAGGGAACAAGAGAATATGAGTGGGAGAGGGGCAGAGGGAGAGGGAGAGAGAGAAACAGAGAATCCCAAGCAGGCTCTGAGCTGTCATCTCAGAGCCCTACATGGAGCTTGAACTCATGAACTGTAAGTTCATGACTTGAGCTGAAGTCCAGAGTCAGACGCTCAACCGGCTGAGCCCCTCAGGAGCTCCTGGTTGATTCTTTTATATCTGCAGCCACTGCACAGGTTTTCTTTGCTGAAAATGCCCCTCCCCTTTGGCCACAGCACTACAGACTCCTATGCACTCATTAAGATGCTGCTCAAATCCCACCCTACATGCCTTATCTCCTTTAATCCTAAAAGCAACCATATGAGTCAACTGTTTTATCTCCACTTCACAGATGAGGAAAAAGAGACTCAGAAAGATTATAGACTTGCTCAGAGTCACAGAGGGGGTTTTGGGATTTACAGCCAAGTCTCCTTGTCTTCCTACCTGTTTTCACCACTCTTCAAGGTTCCTGAAAACATGAGTGATTTAACAGGAATAATTACCGACTCTGGGGCATTGCTACAGCCCCAAGGTAAACTTTGCTCCCTGGATGTGCAATTGCCCTCTGCCAAGATTTTTGATTCCCTCATGCATTGCCTCCCTTGTTCTCCCACACCTGTCCCTTCAGATGTCTGGAGATCAGTTCCACACAGTACTAGCACATCCACACCTGTCACTTGCTTTCCTGTTTTCCTGTCTTCTCCAACCTGGAAAACCCCAAAGCCTCCACAGTCAGTCACTTCATGAACACTGTCAGCTTCATCATGGCCCTCATTTGAACCAGATGCTCTGGGGACAAAACATCAGCGGTGGATGACTACACCTGAGGTATTTCAACACACTATCACCTCTGTTTCTTATTCTCTGAGATCTACAGACAGTGTGCCTCACTTCAGCTGTCTTCCTCAGGGTCTGTGTGGATGACTGGTGGCCACCATGGGTTTGCTCAGGAAGTCTTCTCCCCCTGCCCCAGCCAGCTCCCCACCCAGCCACACTGGTGCTGCCACCAAGAACACCCACGATGCATTTCTCCGGCCTCTGTCCATGACTTCTGCAGGATAGCACTACCTTTTTGTGGGGACATGTAGAACACAGAACCTGGCTAATAAGTTTGGATGATTTAAGATCCCAGATCAAAGCACAGGATCAGGTTGTCTCAGTCACAGTGACTCAGAAGGGATCGGTGGGCCTGAGCTAAGAGCCCAGCTGAGGAGGATTAACATGCTGGGTCAAAAGGTATTCTCACTGTGATTGACAAATTTTCTATGAACTTCATGGAATGTTTCAAATGTTCTGAGCCAGGGATGCCTCCTGGGTGGCTCAGTGGATTAAGTGTCTGACTTCGGCTCAGGTCATGATCTCATAGTTCATGGATTTGAGACCCGTGTCGGGCTCTGTGATGACAACTCAGAGCCTGGAGCCTGCTTCAGATTCTGTGTCTCCCTCTTGCTCTGCCCTTCCCCACTCCCTTTCTCTCTCTCTCTCCCAAAAGTAAATAAACATTAAAAATTAAAAAAAAAATTAAGTGTTCTCAGTTGGATTTCTAGCTCCTATTCTTTCTTTGTGTGTGTGTGTGTGTGTGTGTGTGTGTGTGTGTGTGTGTTGTTTGTTTGCTTTTCCTTCTGTAATGCAGGTGTCATAATAATGGGAAGATGTCCTTGAAAAATGCCATGGAACCTGTGATTTCTGGGAGGCTTCAGTTTTTATCTTTCCATTGAAGGTGTCCAGCCCCTGTTAGTTATGAATCTGTCTGCTGAACCTTAAGCTCTTGCTGTGTTTGGTGACTAGTACTGGGTCATTTGGGTGCTCTGAAGTGCAGGAAACTGTAAAGCCATGTTCATATACATCTCTCATGCCCACCTTCTATCTGCCGTTGCCTCCTCTCACTCTCCAGTCCTTCTACCTCACCCACAACCTGCCTTCACTCAAGGCAAACCCCCCCTGGCGGTGTTCTCTCCATCTTTCCTGGAGGCCTTGTAAATGTACAGACCATTTAGACTTTAAGACAGTGGGGCCACTTTTCATCTCGGGCCAGGCTGCTGCCTGGTTTTACAGGGTCATAAAAGTCCTGACAGGAGTCATAAAAGCCTCCAATTGCACTGCAGAAACCCTTGGAGTATATTTTAAGGGCCCCTGAGTTTTCATTTTGCTGCTTTTATGGGGACTCGTAAAAGCTGCGTGAAGTGAACCCTCTGATTGGCTGCTCACCACGGAGGTAGTTAAAATTACAGCTTTAGACAAATTGTTCCAGTCCCAATAAATCAGCATACAGCATGTGGCAGGGGGAAGGCTTCCAGCCCTGCTGCATTCCTTGTGGCCTCCCTTGTCCCACCTCAAGGCAAGGCTGTGATTGGGGCAACCTTATCGGGGGACACCATCATTCTCCAAAACCATTCTTTCCAAGAGAACACTTGTTAATCAACTTGCTGTTTTTATGCATTTTACCAAATACCTAGCTGACTCCTTTATTTCCATAAACCTCATTATTTTATACCAGATTGATTTATTTTTAAATCAATTGGAGTTAAAGAGACACAATCTCAGACTCTTTCCATCAGCATGGCTGCAGTATGGCTGCTGAATATAACCTACTTTCTCCCCATGGATCCCCTGACAGCACCTATCCCCATATGTCTTACTGTTGTCTTAGCAAATCAGTCATAGCCCTCCAGGGGACCAGTGTAGGGCTACCATAGCACCAAAATGGTCTGTAGGAATGTCATTCTCTGGACCCATCTTAATTTTCTACTGGTTGTGCCTAGCAGAAAATCACCCCAGAGTGAGGATTATGGGATGCTGCTTTGTTTTGTGCCATTATCAACTTTTTATTAGCTTTTGGCCCAAATATATCACCAGTCTAGAGAATTCTCAAGACATTGAATGGAGAAGCAGACATTATCTCTTCCCTTGTTTCCAGACCCAGCATTAGTCAGGCCCAGTTGAATTACCATGCTAACACCCTGAGCTTCAATCAGACTCTTGAATGGAAACTTGGAAGTTGAGAAGAAAGGGACTAACCCTTTACCACTCTGGGCATTCTTCCTTTTCAGGCAAAGGTTCCAGGAGATGCCCTGATAGGGGTAGAAGCAAGGAGGGGGCTTTGCTTATGCCCCCTTGGGAGAAATGTACTACTGGTGTTTGCATGGTTGCCTCTGTTCCCATGGCGACCACCTCTCTCCCCTGCTATTTCTGAAAAGCACGTGCTTGGGGAAGTATCATTCTGAAAAAGAAAAAATGATGCATACTCCTCCTTCCCTGGAGATTAGCCAAGTCAATACCTCCAGCAGTGCAAAGTATCTTATTACACGGGAAATGCCCAACTCAATGTAGATTGGTGGGAGAGTCAAGTGAGGTAGGGAGAAGGGCTTGGAGTAGCGAAGGAATGTAAGGACTGCCAGGCAGGGATTAGCCTGAGAAATTAGGCCAAGATCCATGGGTGGAAAGCTTTGCCACCATTACTTCCCTTCCAGAGCTATGGGCTGGCATATCCAGCCCTGCCAAGACAAGAAGCAAAAGGGAGACAGACATTGTTGCAAATTTCCTGCATAAGTCAGAGGAGAAAACAGGTTCTCTCCTGACATATGCCTCTGTTTTGAAGGGTCTTATTCTTTTCTTAAATATATGAACCAATCACAGAAGTTACAGGCTACATGAGAGAAAAACACATCTTATTTCTGTCTTGCTCTAGTTTTATATAATTATTATATCAACTGGGGCTGATCAAAGCATTCATTAAAGAGAAACTATCTCTCCTCTGCTTTTGTTGCAGTTTGGAGAGATTTGACAGGCTTTCTGTGTCTCTGGCTATATTTCCCTTTTTCTTTTTCACGGTTGATTTCTCTCTTCTTCCTCTCCTCCTCCTCTTTCTCCATACCGGTGATTTCTAACACGACTTTTTTTTTTTTTTTCTCCTCCACCTGGCTTAATCAAATCTCTCTTAAGGTATCAAGGCAACCATGAGCCAAAGCAGCTCTGGGAGTTATATCTGTGTGCTAGAAGATGAGCTCCATAGCAGATGTCCCATTGCAGAAAAATGATCAGACCCATGGAAGTGCAGAGGGCCTCCCCTAGGCATGCCTGCCCCAACCCTCCTTTTTTCATATCTTTCTCATGGATGCTGATTTATGTGCTGAGTTTCCTGCCCCACCCTTATAGTCTCCTTCCAAAGACAGGCACATATCTGCCATCCCTTTGTCAAACCTAAGGGGAATTCAGTGCCAGCTGGGGATTTCCATATTGGCAGCTCTGTCTTTGTAAGCTCTCGTCTTTCAACATGGCTTTGGCGGCTGTTCCTCTCATTATCCCAGTGCTGTTCTTCCAGCTGCGGTTTCCCCAGTTTATTTACCATAAAGGGTTTTCTCCCGGGGATTTCAGCAACCCAATAAATTACAAGAGGATATGACTTGAACTGGAAGAGGATTTGGGGTGAATGTATGGAAGTACATTTTTCATATAAAGGTGCCTCTGTTTCCCATTGTGTGGCATAATTTCATCTTGTTCTCCACTGAAAAATTTATATAAGTGCTTTGGTCTTCAATCTGTATTTCATCATTCATTTATTCAGTCATTCAACATACAAAGCACAGACTATGTGCTTGGTACTATTCTGGTGCCTGGGGACATGGAGATAAATAAGAAACAATCTCTGTCTTCTTGCAATTCATAAACAAATAGGGTAGGGAAAGTGTAATCAATTACTTACTAAGCATTGTGGAAAATGCAGTGACATATAAGGAGGAAGAAGGGATAAGTAGTGAGTTTCTGGGAGTGTTTAATCTTATCTGGATTTTCCCCAAGAGGAAAGAATCAGGACAGGGCATCCAGGTAAAGATAGCAACAAAGGAGACTCCCAGAAACATAAAACAGCATGTTGTGGCATTCATAGTTCTCTGCTGAAGACAAATGGTGAGAGAAGCCTTGAGCAATAAAGAGGCTGAAGAGAAATTCAAGGATCAGATTTTGAGAGGTATTTGTATTGAAAGATACAGAATGTGGGTTTTGCATTACTAAAGAAAAAAAGCAGCATCAAATGTTTCCATATCACTGTGGGGTATTGTATGCCCCTTCAAGTTAGCAAATACTCATTGAGTGCTTGCTGTGTACAAAGTAGTGGACCAGATGTGGCAGAGATACAAGGATGAAGAGATGCAAAAGAGAAGAGATATATTGAAGACAATAGAAAGATGCATCTTGGAGGGCCTGGTGGCTCAGTTGGTTAAGCATTCAACTTCAGCTCAGATCATGATCTCATGGTTCATGAATTTGACCTCCACCATCAGGTTCTGTGCTAACAATTCAGAGCTTGGAGCCTGCTTCAGATTCTATGTCTCCCTTTCTCTCTGCCCCTCCTCTGCTCTCTCTCTCTCTCTTTCTCAGAAATAAATAAACACTTTAAAAATTTTAAAAAGGTTCATCTCAGTACCAGCCTTCTAAGGATTAGACATTTTGTTGGACAGACAGGGCATAAAGAGAAAAAAAAATCCACTGAAAGCATATACACGTGTATATATACATGTGCATTCAACAGCAAAGGAAAATGAGATCAGATCATACGTGAGTAACTGTCAAGTAATCTTAAGGACAGACAATTTTGGAAGTGGAGAGCGTAATTACATAGACGTGGATGATCAAGGAAGCCTATATGAAGGAGGTCAATGCAGCTGAACGCAGAAGGGTGGGCACAATTTGGAAAGGTGGAGTCTGCATGTATGGCAAAATTTGATGGAAAGTATAATGGTGGGAAAATCCAGATCAGAATTAGAGTGCAATGAATGAATTGGACTTACTGGAAGAGGAGTTAATGGGAGCACCTGAAAGCTAGGACTGGGGGTGTGTTGCTGCAGATCACAGAGGGTCTTCAAATGTTATATTAAGAGTATTGGAATTTCCCCTAGTGGCAACAAGGAGTCCCTGAAGGTATGAGAAGGAAAGTGACATGGTACTGGTCAGCCTTCCCTTATGGGCTGTTCGTGGCACCTTTATTGTACAAAAGCCATCAAATTTAATAATTCTTCAGTTATCTGGAACATTACTATAGCAAGATAGCCTATCTTTTAATGGGAATTCAGGAATGGGAGTTTACTGATAAGCAGCTGAATTAGGAGGATATCAGGAGGGAAAATTTGGGTGAAGAGGATAAGAAGGTACATTTTGAGTTGCAATGGTCCTAGATAAACCTTACTGTATTAATTTCTTCTAAGGGAATACAATTAATACTCTATAAACAGGATGCAGGAAAACGCAATGGTTCCTTTATGTATACTCCCAAAGCTAAGAGGCTTTTGGCCATTGCTTGCATAAATTTCTGTTATGGATAGAGGTACTTTTTTTTTCCTTTTATTTTACTGCTCATGATTCTCCTGAATCGTTCCTCCCGCCAAGAATCTCATCTATTTAATTTTATAGTACCATATTGCCTGGGTTTGGACTCAAGTTTCTTCACTTCCTCGTTCTCTGATCTTGGATGAGTTATTGAAACTCTCTGTACCTCAGTGAACTCACATGGAAAATGGGGACGAATCTAGCACCAATTTAGTGAAGTTGAAGATTAAGTGAGTTTTATATATAAAGTTTTTTAAACCAGTTCTGCCCTTAGTAATCTCTTCACCTGTGTTAAATTTCATGAATCTACTGCCTAGAGATGTCACCCGGATGTTTCATGTTTAGAAATTATTTCTCACTCAGCCACCCAGATTCTCTAAAAAGCTCAAGGTTCTCTTACAATCTTTTCCATGAGCATCCTTTAGTGCCTGGATGGCCTAGCACTCCTACCCTCATTTTTTCATGTCCTGTAGTCTCCTTAATCAAACATTAGCATAATGTATTAGCATATCCATGACACAGTTATATTTTGATTACTCTAGTCTCAGTCAGACTAAAAGATGCCTTCAATCTAGGTATAAATAATTTAGAATGTTTGCCCCAAGGAGAATTACAGAGGAGGGAAGGAGAGAATATGTGTGTGTATGCAGTCCGGTGGGTGTGGTTTAGTGATGGTGGCAAAAGACAAATTGGGTTGCTGCTTTATCTTGCATCTCTTCTCTGGATTGTTCTCAATAAGAAGGCACATGTGTATATATATTCAAAACACAGATACCATTTTTAATTGCTTCTAATCCTCTCCTTCCTTTTAATCTCATTAAAGCTGTCAAAAATGTGTCTCATTTATTAAGTAAGAAATAGAGTGTGGTTTTGAGATTCAGTTTCTTCCAAATGGCTAGCTCTCTGTGTAAATACACTTTCATGTGGTTCATCTTTGGAAGATCTCTCTTCCCTTGTCCAGTTAACTTTCTGACCACCTCGTCGTTGATAACACTTGTGTCTGTGCTACTCTGTTGTCAGTTTGGAATCCTGATTTTTCTTGATTGGTGTTCTCTGTAACAGGCTAAAAGAAATATTAATATATTTTGGGTCTGAGGAAGGTTCACACACACGTACACAAAGGCATCATATCAGATGGGCATATCTGTGGTGGGATCACAATCATTCAGAGCTTGTGAAGTTCAAATTACCTTGGAGATTGATCCAGCTTTGGAGCAGATGTGAATGACAAGATAAAAGGAGTGTTCTCCATGGGAATGTTAAGTAATGATGCTATTGGGTCCTCTGAGAAGCATAGAGATAAATTTACTGGAATGGAGACAGTTCTTATAGTTACATTTAGAATGGGTGACATGTGCATAAGCCCATTCATGGAAATTGTTACTTTTGCACCTTCCCTACCAGAATGAAAACAGGTGCTTGGAAGTAACAGACATGATTACTCTTGCTTCTGATGTGAGGAGGCTGTTGATGAGGGTGGGCATGGTGAACAAGAGTGTGGGAGAGGTGGGGTTGACAGTGTAAAGTGGTTGCATTGGTGTAGCTGGTCATTAGATTAGGTTCTCCAAGGGAGTTTTCAAAAATACAGATTCATAGGCCCCCAGCCTAGAGATTCTGCACATCTGGGGATGGAATTCCATCAGCTAACTCTAACAGCCTGCCACATTTGGGTCATTTTGTTTTAAATATCATCAGAGAGCCATGAGCTTGAATCTTGTCATGGCCAATTAATATCTAGAAAACCTTAGGCAAGATACATCGTTTCTGAGTCTCACTGTTTTCATCCTGAGTTTATTGTTTTCTAGCCCATCTCCCCATTAAATGGTGAACAACTTGAGGGCAGTATCTCTGTTTTCTCTTTTTCACCAGCTCCTTGCCTAGTACCAGGCAGAGAGCAGGGACTAATTGATTGTTTTAGAATGGATGAGTGAATGTGTGAATAAATGAACATTGGAAGGATGGTGTATGTGATTATGTTGTGTATATATTTTTTATTTTTTAAATATTTATTTTTGAGAGAGAGAGAAAGAGAGACAGACAGACAGACAAGGCATGAGCAGGGGAAGGGCAGAGAGAGAGAGAGGGAGACACAGAAACTGAAGCAGGCTCCAGGCTCTGAGCGGTCATCACAGAGCCCAATGTGGGGCTCGAACTCATGAACTGTGAGATCACGACCTGAGCTGAAGTCAGACACTTAACAGACTGAGCCGCTCAGGCACACCTGTTGTGTGTATTAAATGAGATAATTATGTGTAATACTCCTGACATATAATGGGTATTTAAAGAAGTTTCCTTTCTTCTTTTCCTTTTCCTTTCTATGTGCACCATGCTCATTAGGAGGTTGTTGATTTATATTCTTTTACCTTCCTTTTCCCGGTTAAAAAGAGGAAGAGGTCCTTAGACTTTATCCTTCCTAGTATCTATTTCACTTTCATGGACCCACAGCAGATCTGTAGCATACATTATTAATCTATGTAGATTTATAAACTGTCTTTCTGACTCAACTCCTTCTTGTTGCCCTGAAGAGAATGCTTCTCTTAGAAATTTTAAAACAACATTAAACAAGAAAGAAAAAAATTTGGAAGAAATAAAAAGTAAAGGGTTTTAACTGCATCTGCATATTTCAGTTATTAGTGCTCACCTGTGCTCCCATTAGTGCAGATAAGTGAGGTTTTGCATTATTATTCTGTCAGAAGCACAGCCCCTTTCCCTCCCTCTCTTCTTATTAGGTATTCCCTTCTTTCAGAAGCCTCGTCCCATTTGGCTAATTCATCTCAACAGCTCCTTTAATAAGAGTGCTTGGTGTTAGCATTCAAGGATGTGTAGGAGTTGACAAAAATCTCCCTTGCAATTTTTCCATGGCTCAAAAATAAATGACTTCACCCAGGGAGGCCTAGCACCTGCATCTCTCAACCCAAAATGGTGAGAAAGCTTGAGGGAAGCGGAACAGCCATTGATTTAACAGAGACAGTTTGATTTGTTTGTGTGTCTTTTCTCTCTTTTTTTGTGAAAAGGCTAGAGGCAGGAGGGAAAATTTGGGAAACAGAAAATGTTTAAATCTACCCAAAAAGAGTAAAAAAAATCCAACAAGAAGAAGAATCTAGAGAATGTGAGAAGGCAGTCTCTCTTGGTGTAAATTAAAGTCTCTATTGCAAGAACTCCATAGAACAAAGGTGTATCTGTGGTACTGAAAACCTCAGCATGGTACAGACATCCTGGTTTTCACACTTAAAGACAGCCCTGGAGGAGGCGTCCCATGGGGCAGGTGTGAACCAGGCACCTATTCTGAATTCAATAGAGTTCTGCAATCATTTCTTTGGGGACAAGGCTTAAGGGGCTGATGTAATCAGGGGTACACTAGGAATCTCTTTTTTCTACAGTACTGACATAGACCAGGTCAACCAAAAATCCCTTCCTTCATTTGTTCCCAGGATTATAGGATCTGAATCTCCTTGTCCTTTGTGGTCATGGAATAGCCTTGGGCACCATGATGGGCCTGTGCTAATCATTGGTGTTACTCAGTGATTATTTTGGGCTCTCTGCATCCCAAGCACTATCTTTGGTAGGATTCTCCTTCCTCTCTTATGGGGCAGAGGAGAGCATGTGGCTAATTCTGGCCAATGAGAGGGAAGTAAAAGTGACATGTACCACTTGGGGGAGGGGTGGGTTAATTATTTTATTTCCAGTTTGAGGTCCTCCAGAGCCCTCTCTTCTCCCTGTCATGGCAATCAATAGCTTTATAAAGATTTTGACTGGTCCCTTAACCTGGGTCCGTGAGAGAGTGGATGAAAAAGAGCCATAGGGCTGCCTCCTGCCCACTGACCTGGGATGGACATCTAATGTGAGAGACAAATAAACATTTATTGTTTTAAGCCACTGAGACTTTCTATTGTTTATTTATTTAGCATAAATTAACCTATCAGAGTCTTATTCTAATGCAAAAAAATATCATGACTTTTAGCCTAGCTGTCTACAGTGGCTCAGCTTTTTCTGCAGGGTAGTTTGATGAAATGGAAATAAAGGAATAGTGGCTATTCATACCAGGATGTCTTGGGAGTCCTAATAGGCTGGCATGGGGCACCTGGGTGGCTCCATCAGTTGAGCGTCCGACTTCAGCTCAGAACATGATCTCACGGATTGTGGGTTCAAGCCCTGCATTGGGTTTGCATGTGGACAGCTCAGAGCCTGGAGCCTGGTTTGGATTCTGTCTCCCTCTTTCTATGCCCTTCCCCTGCTCATGCTCTGTCTCTCTCTGCCTCTCAAATATGAATACACATTAAAAACAAAAACAAAAACAAAAACAAAAACAATGGCGCCTGGTGCCAGGCTTCAAGCTTATGAGGGCCACTAGTATAGTCTGAAGGGCATAACTCTGGCTACCCTTTTGGAAGCAATAAGTGATTTGATGCCTGCCAATAGCTAAAGGCTAAATGAATAGGTACAACGTGTGAGTTTTCCAGGCAAATATTTCTGATGCTTCTTTGTATTATAGTCTACTTTCCTTTATTTATGCAAAGAATATATCCCTGGGGGGAAAATAAAGTCATATCATAAATGCATCAGAGAAGCTTACTATTTAAGGAAGTCTGTGGTGAATCATTTTGTGAAGGAAATAATCATCTACCCTGATATGCATTTGCTTTGTAAATTGTGTTGTGTTATGTGTGTATGTGTGTGTGTGTGTATGTGTGTGTATCAGGTTTTATGAATTTAGGGCACATAATAGTGTATGACAAACAAAGTCTAACAGAGCTGAATTTTAATCTTAGGTCAGCAAAAACATGTAGTGTGACACTGTAATGGGAGTAGAACAAGGATACAATGAGGTGTGAACTTTTACTCAAAATGCCCTACCTGTTGAGAAGGTGGTACAAGGTAGTTGGCAGGGATAACCCTGGGTCGGATTAGTTTGGATATAAGGGAAGTCATAGAAGCAAAGATATATGAGGAGTAGACAAGGAAGCATTGAGTGGACCAAACTCAGATTTTTAGAATAGGTGTTAGTATTGGCATGGGAAAATTGGGGGAAATCCACCCAGCCATGTCAAGACTTTCAGTGAAGAGAGGCAAGAGAACAAGTCTGAATGTACTAAGTGTGAATAAATAGAGAAATGGGATTAGATTTGTCCAATTTGCCCTAGATTCCACTGCATAGAGTCATGAAATAGTAAGAAGGAACATGGTCTATGGTTTACGATAGATGAAAAATTAAGTTCCAAGTATGCCTCTTGCTGGATGCATCTCTTTGGGCAAGGTTTGTATTTTTAAATTTTATTAATGTTTTAATCTTTCTGAGCCTTGGTTTTCTATCCGTATGCTGAATGTCATAATCCCTCCTTGCAGGACTGTTGTGTAGATCAAGAGCCCACCAATGTCAAGTACTTAATATTATAGTTGACCCTAGACAGGACTCAGGAAATTAAAACTATCAATATTGTTGACTGCATATTTTTTTTCCTGAAGATCCTAAATGTAAAGTATTAGTGTCGAGTCTATGATAGGGCTTTCATAAATATTTGTTGAAAGAATGTGCCATCTTGGTCGGGCAAGGAATGTGGAATGGAAAATAGATATACTGAGGGGCAATGAGCCTCTGTCTGCGTATCATTTGCTTTTCCTCCCAGCATTACAAATGCCCCCAATTCCCCTAAAAATCATGGCTATTCCACAGAATCCATATTGCTCAGAAAGAATAAAACCATTTCAGAGATTTGGTGTTCTTTTTTATGTTTTCTGTTTTGCACATCAGGTTCTCTGACCATTTGATTTCAGAGTTTTTCTTCTTTCTTTCTTTTTTCCTTTCCTTTCCTTTCTTTCCTTGCCCCCCCCCCCCTTGTCAGAGCCCTAGGAGTTTCTTTTCCCTTTTTAATTAAGAGTGAATGAAGTTAACAAAGTGTTTTATAACTGGAGAGAATTCACCAGTGGGATACCAAGGTGGAAATCCACATGATGAAAGGCCAGCAGATAGACACCATATTGGCACCATGGGGAAGGTGGTCTGCCCTTGTGTTCTGCGCCATGCTGTCTTATTGCCCAGCCTTCCCCCTACCCATTAGCCTGGAAGCTTTACACTGGAGGAAGTCCCCCTGTCTTTTGTTAAGAAAAGCTGTAGTTGGAAGTTTGTGTTTTAAAACCATTTTTAAACACACAATGTGCTCTCCTGAAATACATGTGTGTGCCTGCAAGGGTCCTGCAAGTTAAGTCCTGCTGCCCAGGAACTGTCCTAATTTCTCCTGACTTTCCCTGACCTCCTCCTCACCATGTACCCAGCTGTCTTTAAAAACAGGTACAGTTTGTGATCGAAACAGCAGATCTCCTGGAAGTGTCAGTCAGATGTATGTGTGTGTGTGCTGATGTAAAGCAAAGATGGGGGCCTAAGAGAAAGTGTGTAAGCAGGGAGAAGGAAAATCAAATCCTATTCCAGAGAGCCACATAGAAAGAGAAACCCTTTCCTGCACTGATGCTGTGCCCAGTCCAGTGTTTTGTGTGCTCTCCTGGGAGCTAAGGAGCAGTCTGGTCTTGACAGAATGGAGTGCATGCATTCAGTGTCCTCTTTGGAGCCCTGAATCTGACTCATTGCTTTCCGGAGCTGTGTTTTGCATACCACTCTTGGAGGATGGCATTATGAGATTCCTAATGAGGAAAGCATGCTTTTATTAAACTCCTGGACCAAATTGCCTCCCTGTTGCCCTCTTTCTTTTTCATGAGACATGATGGGTTATTACATCGCTGATTAAAAAGATCCGTCATCAGTGTGTTTTGCCTTTTCAGTTTTGTTGGAAGGTGATCATGACGCCAGTTCACAGAGGAACAGAAGGATGGAGAAGACAGGGCAAATTTTGATATTTAAGGAACTCACCCTGCGGAGAGGGTTGACTCTTCTTTCTGCATTCACTGCTGGCCATGTGGCTCAAATAGCTGTGAAAGGTCACTGAGCTAGACACATGCACACTGTACCAGTTCTGCACAGCAGGAGTGAAGAAAATGGACAGGCTGATTTTTTTAAGCCAGTTACCAGATTGTAGATATCCATACAGATAATTCTGGAATTTTTATAAAATCCAAATGTTTATCCCCACCACGACTTTTATAATAATAACTAATCAGCTTTTTGCTTCTTGTTAGATTTGCACTGTCAATTTTGATCTGAATGTTTCAGAAATGAATCTTTCCTTAAAAAAAATACTGACTACAATAGCGAGCATTTGAAATTCAACTAATGTGTGATTTAGCTGCAGCCCCGAACTTTCATCTCACCTTGGTGACTCAAATATCAAAGGAGGATGAGTGTAAGGATTCTGTTTCTCTGTGGTTAGACCACATGCTTCAGGATGTAGATATAAAGTTATAGGGATGACTGATACAGTACAAAGGGCAATTTTCTTCAGAATTCCCCACTGCTCTTCCCAATGAGTTGACTCAGGCTTGGGTGAGTAGGATGGCCTCCTAACTCATTTCTTTTTTTTCCAATCTCAAGCCTCCATCTTCCTGTGTTCAGGTATAGTTCTTTATGCTAAAAGAGTGCCTTGTTCATGTTGATTCTCTCCTTGAATAAAGTTCAGTGAATTTTCCCATCAATGGCCATTCCTGTCTTATCCTGGCATTTGAGGTTCTCTATTAAGTTGCCTGCTTCTACTTCTTTTAGTCTTCCACTAGACTCTCCTATGAGCTCTTCATGGTGTCTGCATGGCACTACTGGCAATCATTGAAGGGTCTCTTACACTTTCCCCAGGTTTGGGACTTTGCCAATATCTGTCTCCCCATTAAATTTTGCATCCTTTATTTTTGCCTATCAAAATCACACATTTTTCTCAAGGCACAGCCTCATGCCATCCCTCTTAAGAATTCCCTGATGGAAGTATCATTTACTTGATGCTAGGTGACTCAACTTGTAACCTTAGCTCTTGGATAAGACCCTAAGAATTCTCTGAGTATCAGTTACTTGTCTATGGATGTTCTCTAAGCTCCCTTGATCTTCATTCTATAATAGGAAGTGGTCTATTACTTAAATATCTCCTATGGACATTACCACTATGTATACTGTCTGGGAGTGTGTTATTTGTATATGCTTAATTATAACCTCAGCAAGTGTGGCCTTATTTCTTATATTATTGTCATCCTTCATAACAAGACTATGCTTTGTAAAATTTGTTCCATAAATATATGAAGGACTAAATGAAATCATCTTTAGTAAAAACTCATACTTTATAATAATTCTGTGATTTGAGAAAAAAAGATAAATCAAGATGAGGAACTCCTTGAGATAACAATTTGTTGTGGTGTTCTAACATTATCTAGAATTACAAATAAGTGAATTTTAGTAAGTCATCTTTTCTTTGAAGTGATCTGAATGCTGGCAGTGCTCATGAAAGAAAGGGATCCAGCATTTCTATTAAGAAATGCTTAGATGAGAGCGGGGGGGCAAATTAGCACCTCCCCACAAGATGGATGAGCAGTGGCTGAGTATCTGTGCTGTCCTTTCCTTTCTTCAGCAGGGATATTCATATCTAACATGTTGTTTTTTTCTTGTGAGAAAAGGATATTTGCATTTATGATTTATATTTTATTGCATATAATATACCTGAGCTTTACAAGCATTATCCAATTAATTCTCATAATAATTTTATGACCAAGACATTATAATACACATTTTAAAGTTGAGAAAACTAACATTCAGAGAGCGTAAGAAATTTGGACAAAGTCACACAGCTGGTAAGTGGTGGAGTTACCATTCCAACCTAGATCCATCTCATTCCAGAGCTCATGTTCCTTCTAGTGCATCAGATAGTATCTATATATGTCCTACATTTTTCTGTTTCTGGGTCTTTGTGGATGCTCATTCCCAAGCCTGTATTGCCTTTCCCAAGTCTACACTGCTACGAGTGTCCCCTTTTATCCCCAAGCCTTGTTCTCCATTACTTTGGAAGTAATAACTCTCCTTATTACTTTTAAAATTTTATTTATTTTGAGAAAAAAAGAGACAATGCAAGTGGGGGGGGCAGAGAGAGAGGAAGAGAGAGAGAATCCCAAAAAGACTCTGTGCCATCATTATAGAGCCCAATGCGAGACTCGAACTCACGAACCATGAGATCATGACCTGAGCAGAAACCAAGAATCGGACACTTAGCTGACTGAGCCACCCAGATGCCCCTGGAAGTAATCATTATTTCAGTGGGAATTCTCACAGCACTTTGGATTTTTATCTAAGTCTCTTTAAAATAATTCATCACTTTCATCCAATAATACAGGCATTTATGTACTGATTCTATTTTCCTTCTGACACAGGAAGCTCCTTGAGAGTAGACTTGATTCCCTTTGATTCATCCTGGGATGCACATCCAAGTGTTACTGGAAGAGTTGATGCACAGTGTAGTCACTCTGGACACATGCTTGGAAGATGGGGTTGGGGAAGGAAGGAGGGTGAGAATGGAAGAAATTAGACAACAATAGAAGACAGTGTATAATTAAGTGCTAAATTGTGTGGTTCAGACTAATTATAAAGCCTTTTAAAGAAATGTAGTTTTATTACTTTCAGGAACATAAAGTTAATTAATGGCTAACAAAATGTTGTCAAGTAACTGTCTTGTCATTCCCACTATAATTAATCAATGCTTTTTGCATAAATGCAGAAGTGGACTTAAGCCCAGCCCAACTCCAGATTATTGAGAGTTTTAAATTAGCACAGTCTGAAATAATGAGTTTTGTAGAGGCTTAGATTGAAGTCTAAAGATAAATGCATACAGATAGAGAATGCATAGGACACTTTTAAGTGCTTTTCTCTTTAACCAGTACTAACCAGGGCCTTTGTAATTGTTGAAACACATATAGGACCTTTTTTGCCAACATGATAGCACATTTGCTTAGAATTTTGAATTACTTATTTTCTCCTCCTTGTTTGAGTAAGTAAACATTTTATTCACTCATTTAAAAAAGAGAAGATATAAAATGACTATTTTGAGGCTATTTCAAAAATGCTAAATGATAGAGTAATAAAAATGATGAAGCCAGTAGAATAGAGGGTGAAAAGGAGGAGAGAAAATAAAATGAAGAAAAACTAGAAATTATAGGGTACAATTTGTGAATAATCCATTGTGGGTGTCAGGGAGAGGAAGGACTGCCAAGTAAGTTTTCAGATTTCATGTTTAGGTGACTATTTGGAAAGAGGGAGTACAGAAGGATAAGAAGAAGCACATTCATGAGGAAGAAAATGGAATTTAATATTGGGCCTACTGTCTTTGGAATGTCTCTTTATCAAATTAGAGCTATTCAGAGACCAGTTGACATATATGACTGACACTCAGAAGAGAGGGTCACCAGAAGATAACCAATTGTGAAGTCATCGGTAGTTGTGGTTGGTGAAGCATTTCACAAAGGAGGGATGTGTTAGGTTACAGGGAATAGAACAAGAAAGGGTCTCACAAAGAGTGAGGGTAAGATTCAGAGAAGTTATCTAACAAGTGGTTTTTTTAAATTTTTTTAATGTTTATTTTTGAGAGACACAGAGCATGAGTGGGGGAAGGGAGAGAGAGAGAGAGAGAGAGAGAGAGAGAGAGAGAGAGAGAGAGAGAGAATATGAAGCAGGCTCTAGGCTCTGAGCTTCCAGCACAGAGCCTGATGTGGGGCTTGAACCCACAGGTCACAAGATCATGACCTGAGCCTAAATCTGTCACTTAACCAACTGAACCACCCAGGTGCCCCCTAACAAGTAGTTTTTAAAACGAGTGTGCAGAGAAGACAGAGGAAAACCCAGAGAGAATGTTAAGGAAACTAAACAGAAATGTTTTTAGCAGGGATCTCGAGGAGAACGGCAAACCATCTGTTAGTGTTGTATTTAGACTGCCGGCTGTAGATGAGTACAGGTTTACTGTGATGGTGAAGGGAGCCCAAGTGGGACTTATGGAATGAAAAGGGAGAGTGGGGCCATGTCTGTCACAGAATGTGGCAAAAGGAAGGAACTACTGGGGGACTTGAGAGAAACAAAGGCATTTGGAAATAAAGCGGATCTAGCAGAAGGGTGATGGGGCATGGTCTTGAACAGGGACAGAATCATCTGTCTCCTCCATTGAGAGAAACAGGGAGTGGTCATCAATGTCTGCCTATAGGGTAGAGCCCAGTGCAGAATGCAGCTCACTGTTGTGTTGTTTGTTTTTGTTAGCTTTGTTAACGTACAATTTACATAACATAAAATTCACCTGCTGTAGTGTAAAATTCAGTTATTTTAAAGTAAATTTATAGGTGTGTAATCATTACCACAATCCAGTTTTAGAACATTTCCATCACTCCAGAAAGTTCCTTTATGCCTATTTGCAGTTAATCTTCACTTCTGCCCAGCTGTAGGCAACCATTTATCTTCTTCCTGTATCCTCTTCTGGATATTTCATATAAATGGAATTATAGAATAAATACTTTTTGGATTTGGCTTTTTTCATAATTTTTTCATGGTTGGTCTATGTTGTAGCACGTATCAGTAATTTATTCCTTTGTATAACCTACTAGTATTCTGTTGTAAAGATACAACACATTTTGGTTATTCATTTGCTAGCTGTAAGACATTTGGATAGTTCCCAGATTTGGGGCTATTATGAATAACACTGCTGTGAACATTCACCTACATGTCTTTATGTGAACATATGTTTTCATTTCTCTTGTGGAGATTCCTAGAAGTGGAATCACTAGGTCATATAATAAGTTTATTTTTAACTAAAAAAAAAAAAAAAACCCAAAAAAACTTGCCAACTGTTTTTCCAAAGTGGTTATAACATTTTACATTTCCACGAGCAATTGATGAGTTCTACATCTTCTAGACATCCTTACCAGCACTTGTTTCATCTCTCTTTTTGATTATAGACATTCTAGAGGGGTGTATAAACCACAGGGGGTATCTCCTTTTGGTTTTAATTTGAATTTCCTTAATGACTAATGATGCTGAACATCTCTTCATAGCTTATTACCCTTCATGTATCTTCTTGGGTGAAGTGTCGGTTCAAATCTTTTGATGATTTCTTAATCATGTTGTTTATAGTCTTATTAAGTTGTAAGAATATTTTTATATTCTGTATACAAGTTCTTTATTAGATATATGATTTGTAAATATTTTCTCCCAGTCTCTGACTTGTCTTTTCATTTTCTTAATGGTATTTAAAAAATTATATATATATATATATATATATATATATATATTATTTTAAAGAAGTCCAATTGATCATTTTTCCCCTTTATAGGCTATTCTTTTGCTGTTACATCTAAGAACGTTTTGCCCAATCACAAGGTCATGAATTGTTTCTACTATATCTTCTTTGAGACATATCATAATGTTTTAGGTCTTGCATTTAGATATGTGATTCAATTTGAGATATTTTCTGTATATTATAAAGCAAAGGTTAATTCATTTTTATTCACACAGATATTCAACTGTTCTGGGTCCCTATGTGATATGAGATTTATTTCTGGAATATCAATTCTATTCCATTGATCTAATTGCCTATCTTTCCACCAGTATCACATATTAATTACTGTGACTTTATAGTAAGTTTGAAATCAGGCAGTATAAGTCCTCCAACTTGATCATCTTTTTTCAAATTTGTTTTTGGTCTTCTATGTCCATTAAATTTCCAAGTATAGTTTAGAAATAGATTGTCAATGTATACCAGCCTGTTGAGGTTTTGATAGGAATTGCTTTGGATTTATAGATCAATTTGAGGAGAATTCCCATCTTGGAAATATTAAATCTTCAAATTCATGAACATGGAATGTATTTCCTTTTATTTAGATCTGTTTTAATTTCTGTCCACACTGTTTTATTGTTTTCAGTTTGAAATTTTGTAGGTGCTTAATCATTTCCAGAAATACGATTCATTTTATTTATCAGTGCTATTTCTTGCAACATTGCAAAATTGTGTATTAGTTCTAATACTTCTTCGTGAATTCTTTACAGTCTTGTACATCTGAGATTGTATCACCTGAGAATAAAGACAGTTTTCTATCTTCCTTTTCAGTCTAAATTTTCTTTCTCTTTCTCCCTCCCCTTCCTTCCTTCCTTCCTTCCTTCCTTCCTTCCTTCCTTCCTTCCTTCCTTCCTTCCTTCTTTCCTTCTTTTTTCCTTCTTTCTTTTCTTTTTTCCTTCTTTTTTTCTTTCCTTCCTTCTTTTTTTTCTTCCTTCTTCTGTTTGTGCTGAGTAGAACCTCTGGTGCAATGTTGAATACAAGTGTCAAAATTGGATATCCTTGCATCTTCAGTAATCAGGAGGAAAGTATCCAGACTTTCATCATTGTATGATGTTAGTGTGGATTTTTCATAGATACCCTGTCAGAATGAGCGTGTTTATTCTAACCCTCTTGTTTGAGACTTTTCATCATGATGGGGTATTGAATTTTACACAGTGATTTTTATTCATCTGCTGAGATGATCATGTGGCCTTTTTCTTTTATTCTGTTACATGATATATTTCATTAACTGATCTTCAGATACTAAGTCAAGTTATTCCTGTAATAAATCCTACTTGGTGTTAGTGTATAATTCTCTCTATATGTTTCTAGATTCAGCTCCCTAATATTTTTAGAGAGTTTTACGTTTGTATTCATGAGGGATATTTTTCTATGTTTTTTGGGTTTTTTACTTGTGATTTCTTTGTCTGGATTTTGTATCAGGTAATACTAGCTTCTTAAAATGAGTTGGAAGTGTTCCATCCTTCTCTATATTTTGAAAGAGTTTGTGATGGATTAATATTTTTCTTTTAAAAATATTTGATAGAATTCACTGTGAAGTCACATGGTCCTCACTTTTCCTTGTGGGGAGATTTTTATTAATCATTTAATTAAGTTCTGTTCAGATATTTTACTTCTTTTTGAGGCAGTTTGGTAACTTTTATCTTTCTATAATTTTCATCTCAATTGTCTAACTTATTGGCATAAAACTGTTAATATTTCCTTCTATTCTGTTTTTGTTGTATTATCTTAGGATCTGTAGGATCATGTCCTTTCATTTGATTTTGGCAATTTCTTTCATCTCTCTTTTTTCTTGGTTACTTTAACAAAAGATTTGTTAATTTTGTTAATGTTTCAAAAAGTTTTTAAATGTTTATTTATTTTTAAGAGAGAGAGAGAGAACACGCCAGCAGGGGAGGAGCAGAGAGAGAGGAAGACACAGAATCTGAGGTAGGCTTCAGTCTCTGAGCTGTCAGCAGAGCCCAACGCTGATCTCGAACCCACAAGCAGTGAGATCATGACCTGAGCTGAAATTGGATGGTTAAAGGACTGGGCCACCCAGCACCCCTAATTTTGTTAATCTTTCAAGGAGCTAATTTTCGTTCCATTGGTTCTATTGTTTTCCTCATTTTATTTTGTTTATTTTTCTCCCCAAATAATTATTACGTTTCTTCTGTTTGATTTTGATTTAGTTTTCTATTTTCTTTTTTTTTTAAATTTTTTTAAATGTTTTATTTATTTTTGAGAGCAAGAGAGAGACAGAGTGTGAGTGGAGAGGGGCAAAGAGAAAGGGAGACACAGAATCCAAAGCAGGCTCCAGGCTCTGAGCTGTCAGCACAGAGCCTGACATGGGGCTCGGACCCACGAATTGGAGATCATGACCTGAGCTGAAGTCTGATGCTTAACCGACGAGACACCCAGGCACCCCTCTCTTCTATTTTCTAAGGTGGAAGCTCAGATTACTGATTTGAGAATTTTCTTCTTTTCCAATCTTAGTAATTTACAGGTATAAATTCCCCTCTAAATGGTGCTTTTGTTACATTCCATAAATGTAGATATGTTTTTGTTTTCATTCAACTCAGAACACTTTTTTTTTATATTTTCTTGTGATTTCTTCTTTGATCTATGCATTATCTATAAGTATATTGTTTAATTTACAAACATTTAGGTATATCCCAGATTTCTATTATTGGCTTATAATTTAATTATACCAATATTGGGAAGATAATTCCCATGATTCAATCCTTTTAAATGTTGAGACTTATTTTGGTCTACTATATGTTCAGTCCTCAAGAATGTCCCACATGCATTGGAAGTATGCTTGTGTGTTATTGATGTTGATCAGAGTCTTGTAAAAAGAAAAAAAAAAAAGGAAACATGTCAGATAAATTCATAGTATTGTTTTAAGGCTTCTGGGTTTTATATCAACTATTGAGCGTGAGGTATTGAAATTTCCATCTTTAAAAGTTGATTAGTCCTTTTTTTTTGCAGTTTTGTCTGTTTTTCTTTGCTGCAATTTGAGGTTCTGTTTTTAAGTTCATATACATCTGTAAGTTTTTTATCCTCCTGATATATGGACTTCACTGAAACACATCTTATGTGGATTTCATTATGCAATGTGCTTCTTTGTCATTAATAATGCTTCTAGTCTGAAAATGTTTTTGCCTGATATTAAAATTCTTCCTTTGTAATCTGGATGCCTTCTTTTTAATGGTTATCATTTGCATGATATCTTTTTATTTTCACTTATTTGTAACTTTAAATGCAAGGTGTATCTCTTTTAGATAGCTTATAACTGGATCTTAACCAACCTAACCGTCTTTGCCTTTCAATGGAATACTTATGCCAATTATATGTAATGATAATTATTTTTATGGTTGGATTTACAGTTGACATTTTGTTCTTTGCTTTCTGTATGATTCCCACTTTTAAGTTCCTTTGCTTCTTTTAAATTGACTAATTTTAATTTAAATATTGTCCGTGTATCATTTTCATTCTGTGGACATTTTATCTATATATTTGAGTTGTGTTTTTATCAATTGCTTTAATGATTTCACTATGCAGTTTAGCTTATAACAATCTACTTCAGATTAATGCTAACTGAATTCTGGCAAAACATAGAAAATTTATTGTAGCTCTATTTCCTCCCCCCTTCTCTGTGCTATTACTGTTAGATATGGTATATACATATATGTTATAAACACAGCAATGCATATTGAATTCTTGCTTTACTCAGTTTTACATTTTAAAGACATTAGAGAAGAAATGAGAAAAAATAAAGATGTTTTATGATTTATAAAAGACTTTATATGATTCTACATACTTACCATCCTTTTTTCTTCTTTTCTTGCTGTGAATTCAAGTTACCACTTGGCCATTTCTTTTCATTCTGAAAGACTTTCTTTAGTATTACTTGAAAGGTAGGTCAACTAGCAACAGATTGTTTATCTGAGAATGTCTGTGTTTTACCTTCATATTTGACAGAGAATTCTACTGGATGTAGAATTGTTGATTACAGTGCTTTTTCCTATCTTTTGAATATATCATTCCACTGCCTTGGCCTCCAGTGTTTCAGATGAGAAGTCAGCCTTAACCATATCACTGCTCTTATGTCATTTTTCTCTTGCTGCTGTCAAGATTTTCTCTTTCTCTTTGGTTGCAATTATTCATTATTTTCTAGGTATGGATCTCGTTGCAGCTACACTACTTTTCCTTTATAGAACTTGTTAGTTATGTAGATTGTTTTTCATCAACTTTGGGATACTTTCTCAATAATTTCTTTGAGTATATTTTCTGCTCTTTTCTTTCTCTTATACTGAGACTCCTATTACGTATATATTGGTACTATGAGACTCATTTTTCTTCCATTTTTTCCCCTCTGTTTGGATAATTTCTATTGATCCATTTCCAAGTTCACTGATTCTTTCTTCTGTCATCTCAAATCCAAAGTCCTCCAGTTAAATTTTCATATTCTTATTGTATACTTTTCTATTCCATAATTTGCATTTGCTTCTTCATAATTTTTGTTTCCATGTTGAAAAACTCCACTTATTGATTTATTGTTGTCCTACTTAAATTAAAAAAATTCCTTTAGTTTTTAAAATATATTCATAAGATTTGCTTTGAAGTTTTAAATCTAACCCCGATATCTGAGGATACTTAATTCCTATTACCTACTTTTTTTGTGAGTGTAGGTCACAGTTTCTTGTTTATTTGTGCATCTCATATATTTTTTAAAGTTTTCATTTTATTTAATTTTTTATTCATTTATTATTTATTTTGAGAAACAGAGAGAGGGTGCAATTGAGTGAGGGGCAGACAGAGAGAGAGAGACAGAGAGACAGAGAGAGAGAATCCCATCCAGAAAGAGAGAGAGAGAGGTAAAGAGAGAGAAGTGAGGCTCACCTGAAGCAGGGCTCGTGGTTTTTACATGAAGTGGGGCTCAAGCTCACCCAAAGTGGGGCTTGAACTCACAGACTGTGAGGTCATGACCTGAGCCAAAGTCAGATGCTTAAAGACTGACCACCCAGTTGCCCTAAAGTTGTCTTTATATACGGTATTTAGTAGCAAATTTGGATCCTGGGCCCTAGTCCTCCCCCCTTATGCTTTTGTTTTTGTTGTGCTTTTGTTTGTTTATTTTCTTTGTTTAGTAAATTGGTTAGAATAATCTGTGAAATCCATCTTCTTTGCTGTACAGAGTATAGTCATTAATATCTCTCTTCAGATTTTTAAAAATATCTGTGTTTTTATTTTTAAGCCTAGCTTTCTACAGGTTGCCCCTTGGTCTTTGTAGCTGTGTTGTCAGCCAGTGATTGAACAAAGGCTGTGCTTAAACATCTCAAGCTAGTAAGTCTTCTGCTGATAGATTAGTATGTGGGTAGGAAGCATATTCAGCATTCAAGCAATTTTCAGATATGTTTTGGTTTTTACCTTCTACTACGGCCCTTTGTGTCCTTTATGCTCATGTTCACAGCCTCAGAGTCAGTCAGTGAAGAGTGTATGGCTGACATGGGTGCTTTCTAGGCCGTACAAGCATGCAGATCCATGGTTCCCCAGCCCTGACCAAACTGCATACTTGTAAAACCATTGGCTTTCCCCTCTAGCCTTTCAGAGTGTCATTTCTATCAACAATACCAGCATCACTCACCACTCCAATGCAGGTGAGCATCTTAAATCATGGCAATGGAGCTGCTGGTCCTCACAGCTTGCCCCACCTTGAAAGAACCTCCAAATTGACTGGGCTGGTGGTGGGGTCAGAACACCAAAGATCCCCACAGGTCTTCCAGTAAAGTTCAATGGTTTTACAAAAATATGTTGCTCTAGTCATTGTATGTCATTCTCAGTTTTCACATCACTTACGTAGTTATGTTTTTTAAAACAATTTTGTTCAACTTTATAGTCTATTTTTTGTGGACAGAACATTTCCAACCTCCTTTATTTGCCATAGTGGAAGTTGCTGGGTTTTATTTAGTACTGTGATCAGACCTTTATATTTGTAGCTTTGGGTGATGTTTCTTCAGAGTCCACATGATATTTGTTATCACAGCTCTCTAAATTTGTAAGTGAACTTTTAGTCCCATGTGGCCCCGCAAAAGACACTGACCCCAGTTTTTGTTGGTTGCCTGATCTCACCTCAGAGGCTTACAACACTTAGCTTCCAAGATGTTAGCTCTGACTGTGAAGTAAAATTAGAGTCCCATATTTGTTGAGCTGAAAAAAGTCAATGGCAGTCCCCAATCCAAGCTTCTCTTAAATTCACTGCTTGAATTCAGGACAAACATTTCATAGGCATCTTTAGCTCTGGAAATTGTCATGTGGACTGGATGCCTAGAACTGTATTGAGTAATGTATAGCTTAAAGAATCTAAGAAAGTGTGCATCGTGGTCCTTTAAGATTTGAAAGCTGCAATTCAAGGGCTGTTAAGACCTTCAGCTGGTGATAATTGGATTTGAAAGACAGTGCAACATGTGATAAAAACGCTCCTGTTGGATGGGATCCCAGTTTTCTTCTATCCTTCCTATTAATGTGATAAATGTTGCTGTCTCAGCTGATAGGGCCATGTTGGATAATCAGATTGGAATCAAGTTTGAGTTCCTCAGGCTGACTTCATGTGAAGCTCGTGGGAAGACTTGAAAAAAAAATACTATAGAAAATAAAAGAGGGGCCTGGGTTGGCAAAGGGAAAATTTAACTTTCATTACAAGGCTCCATGGTGCAGAAAAGACTCATTAACCATAGACTTTAGCCATGTGCTACAACCTCTGCATGCCATGTCCCATGGGAGGCTGTGGGAAAGGATCCCCAGTGTTACTGGGAACATGCCACAGTGGAGGCAGGGGAGAAAACAACTGCATCTCTTGATATGGGTGTTGGGCCAGTGAGGAGCCAAAATAATGTTGGAAAATTAAACCTCTCTTAATTAAAGATGATGGCAAACAAACTCCAGTAATATGGCACTACAGCTGGGAAACAGAACTATGATTTGAAACTGAACAGCTGTGAAATTGGTCCCTCTGGTTACAGCTGGGCATGCAAAAGGGACAGAAACCCCGGCAAAGGTGTTGCCCCTGCCTGGAGGATTAGTCTAGGGACACACAGAGTGTGTGGTTTGCTTTCCTCATTGTTTTCAAAACAGTATACCCCACCCAGTTATCCAGTTCTCTGGGTTTCTGGAATCTTGGGGTCTGTTCACCAATACCCTTTTGTCCCATACATTTGTTTAGGATTTTTCCTGATGAGAAAAGCATCCTTGTGAGTGCTGAATTAAAGAGAAAAGGCCCAGAGAGCCTGGGTGGCTCAGTTAGTTGAGTGTTTGACTCTTGATTTCAGCTCAGGTCATGATCTTAGGCTTCCTGGGGTAGAGCCCTATATAGAGCCCTGCCCTGACAGGGTGGAGCCTGCTTGGGATCCTTTCTCCCTCTCTCTGCTCCTCCCCCACTTGCACTGTCTCTATGTCAAAATAAATAAATAAACATTTAAAAAAAGTGAAGAGAAAAGGCTCACAGGGGCAAGAAAATATAATTTATTTTGTGATTTAAAATATTTTTTATCTATTCATATTCCTGAAGATCTCCAGGCAGTGTCCTTCCCAACCAGTATGGTACATAGGTCAGCTCTTGCCATTCTATTACTGACCATTCTGCCTTGAGAGCCCTGTGTAGGTGGGACAAGTGCAGAGATGCTAGCTTTCCTTTTTACATTTTTGCCTCACCAGTAGAGGCTAGAGTCTGGCTGCACTGATGTGAGGGTTGGGATATTCTGAGATTTCCTTGAAGTTGTGAACTTCTGACTCAGTCACATCATTAACCTCTGAAGCATGTGGCTATCACTTCTTTCTGAATATTTTCCTTAGGCCTCTTTCTCACTTGTCTGTCAAATTTAGTTGATGTTTTTGATTGTTTAGGAACAATCCCCAACCATGTACACTGATCATCGGTCAGTATCAGGATGACCTAGACTGTGCTGTCGAAATAAATAAACCCTGAGATGTTCAGGGCCAAATATACTTCATTTAGTTCTTTCACCCTTTATTGCCTGGAGTGGGTTGCAGTCAACTGGTGACTCCTGGATCTGCCTCCCTTTCCCTTGTGAGCCTCTACTATCTTGGAGTTCTGTGGCCTCCACACCGCATGCAGATGATGGAACAGGAGTCTGGAGGACTGAGCAGTGGGGCAACACTGGAGATGGAGCAGGATGTTTAATGGCCAGGCCCAGAGTGACATTTCTCCCCATCCTCCATTGTCTAGTGGTCAGTCACATGCTTTCAGCTTCCCTGTAAGGGAAACTGGAGAATGGAGTCTTCCTGTGTGGCCAGGATTTGGTCAGTCACTATTAATTGCAACTGCTAATATCTATCTGTCCAGTTAGCAAAGTCTTAGTGTCTGGATTTGAAGGGATATTTGGAAGAATTTAGTAATTCTTCTGTCTGCACTGAAAATACCTTGGATCCTTGCTTTGGAAAGTGTGGTCCTGGGACAAGGGTGGTGGTCAGTAACACGGGGTAGGTGTTAGAAATGCAAATTCTGGGGCCCCACTGCATCAGGAATTTGGGGAGCAGGGCTACATGATCTATGCTTTAATAAGCACTCCAGGGAATTTTTTTAAGTTAAATTTTACTTATTTTGAGAGAGAGAGAGAGAGAGAGAGAGAGAGAGAGAGAGAGGCAGAGAGAGAGGGAGACAGAATCCCAAGCAGGGACTGTGCTGTCAGCACAGAGCTTGACCAAAGAACTCAGGAAGAGTGAGATCATGACCTGAGCCGAAATCAAGAGTCTGATGTTTAACCAGCTGAGCCACCCAGGTGCCCCAGCCCTTCAGGGAATTTTAATGCTCCCTAAACTTTGAGAACCACTGTCCCAGATCCTCAGTTCTCTCTTAACTGGGTCACCCCTTAGGATTGCCTGCCTGTGGAGCTTTAAAAATTACTGGTAGCTAGTGCCACACCTAGGAGACTTTTATTGAATTGATCTGGGGTGTGGTCTGAGGCAACCACAGGAAGCAGGGCCCTAGAATGATTTTTCAGGAATACTCTTCCTCCCTGAAAATTTCCATGAAAACAGATTTCACCTGGTTTCCCTGACACTTCCTAAGGTCTCACAGGCTATGGGAGTGAGGAAATTTCATGTTCTAAGCACTTCCTTTTCCCCTTCAACTGGAAGCAACCACCCAGCTATCCAGGGCAAAAGAGAGATTTGGGAATTTAGAAGTGGAATCCTGATTCTGTCTTAGACTCATCATACAACCTTGGGAAAGTCGATTAATTTCTCTTTGTCTTCTGTCTGTAAACAGCAGTAGTAACACTTGCCCACAGATGTTGCCAGCATTATTTAATTAATGAGCAGAGAATGTTTGGGAAATACAAAGTACTGTAGAAATGCTAATCATTATGATGAATGCAATGCATTTCGCAGATACAAAAGTGCTGTGTATGTGCCCATAATTATTATAATTATTGCTAATACCAATAATATTGCTACTAGTAATACATTTCCCCTGTAGTGGGAGCTCAGGATGTCCTTTGGGTTAACATTTTACTCCACATTGTCAGGAAGTCTTGCTAAAGCAGCTGTTTAATGACCACTGCTCTCTCCCTCCCTGGAAAGTGTCATTCATCAGGAGGGCAAATAGTCAAGTATGCAAACCATCCTGGGGTCCATTTATGAAATGGCCCTGACTGCTGGGTCATTGCCAGATCATGTTTCAGAAGCTCTTCTTTAGGTTAAGCAAGTGCCTATAGAGTTCAGCCATTCTTTTTATTATTTTCATCAGAGGCATTTTTTCCTCTTCTACTGTTGGTCTTTTATCTACAGTAATTTTGCCATCTGCTTTCATATGGTTTTAAATGTGCTGAAGAAAATCCTAGTGTGTGTTGACGAATATGACTAGCTTCCAATGCCCGTAGTTCACAGATATGACCAGCAGCAATTGGCGTTGAGAACAGGGCAAGTATTTTTGCTGCAGGTTTGTTTTGTTCAGTTTTAGCTTGGGTTTTGACTTGGTGGAAGGTGCATAAGAGGGGAATTGTGTCTCTTCATTTCTCAAGAAGTAAATGGTATTGAGGATTTATATGATTGGTATGGCAAAGCAGATTGGAAAAAAAAATCAACAGATGATGTTCAGTTAGCAATTTAAAAAAAAAAACATTGCCCTTATTCATGTTCCTTGTGACTTCCATTTCCTGGTCATAAAGACATGGATGTCCAAGTTGCTTAGGCTTTGTCCACACTGTGGATAAAACAAATGGGAATGAAGCAAATGTGAATGAAGCTTACAAAATAAGCTCATCCTGAGCATTTAATTTAATCCAAGGCCTTGGAAAAAATACAGAGTTCCCTGATTGTCCTTACCATAGACCCCTGCACACCTTCCATTTATCATCACTATTTCAAAACCCTGATGGCTATCTTCCTTTTCCCCTTGGTGAGGCCATACATGATAACTGAAATGTCAAGTTTCTGTGCTGTAGGCTGGAACTACATCAACTCTTTGGGTTAGTGCTGATTGTCTTATGTTGATCAGAAGCTCTGACTGACAAGAGATATCTTACGTAATAATGGGAAAACAAAATAATTAACACTTTATGTGACTCCAAGTCTCTGACCTACGTCATTGCCCTTCTTCCTGAAGAACATTGAAAAAAAAAATGAAAGACATATTTACTGACAGCCAATTCCCTTAGCTTTTGAATGTTTGAGAAAATATTTCTTTTTCACTTTTGAAGGATAATTTTGCTGTATACAGTATTCTAGGTTAGTGGTTCTTTTCTAACACATGAAACTTTATTTAATCTACTCTCTTCTTGATGACATGTTCTCTGAAGAGAAGTCCAATGTGGAACAGCAGGGTGGGTGGCTCAGTTGGTTAAACATCTGACTCTTGAATTTGGCTCAAGTCATGGTTTGTGAGTTTGAGCCCTGTGTGGGGCTCTGTGCTGACAGTGTGGAGCCTTCCTGGGGTTCTGTCTTCCTCTCTCTGCCCTTCTCTTGCTCTGCTCTCTCTCTCTCTCTCTTTCTCTCAAAAAAAAAATTGAAGGAAAAAGAAGTCTGATGTGATTCTTATTCTTGCTCCTGTATGTGTATGGTGCTGCTCCAGCCCCACCCCCCAGCCTCTTTCAAGATTTTCTCTTTGTCTTTGATTTTCTGCAGTTTCAATATAATGTGCCAAGGTGTAGTTTTTCGGTCTTCTCTGGGCTCCCTTCTTGCTGTTCTCTGAACTTCTGGATCTGTGTTTTGGTGTCTGTAATTAATTTTGAGAAATTCTCAGTCACCATTTCAAATATTTCTCCTATTATTTTTCTTCTTCTGGTATGCCCATTATGCATATGCTACACATTTTATAACCATCTCACAGTTAGTAGATACTCTGTCTCATGGTTGTTGTTGTTGGTGGTGGTGGTGGTGGTGGTGGTTCCTGTCTTTTTTCTCTTTTTATTTTAGTTTTGGAAATTTCAGCCAATTCATTGATTTTTCCTCTACCATGTCCAGCCTACTGATGAGCTCATCAATGGCATTCCCCATTTCCATTGTGGTGGTTTTGGTCTCTAGCATTTCCTTTTGATTTTTTCTCAGAGTTTCCATCTCTCCACTTACATTACCCATCTATTCTTGTATATTGTCCACTTTTGCCTTCAAAGCCCTTAGAATATTAATCATACCTGTCTGAAATTCCAAGTCTAGTAATTTTAACATGTCTGCCATATATGAGTCTGGATCTAATGCTTGCTATTTCTGCAACCTGTGTTTTATGTCTTTTGTTATGTGTTGTATTTTTTTGTTGAAAACCATACAGGATGTTCAGGGTAAAAGAAACTGAGGTATTTGGTATTTTGTGTAAGGTTTTATATTTATATGACTAGGGGTTAAACAGTGTTTATTGTTTGTTGTAACTGTAGGTGTCAGAGCATATAACTTCTGCTGCACTTGTTTTTTTTTTTCTACCCAGTTGTCTTTAGGTTTCCCTAGAGACTTCTTTTTTTTAAGTTTATTTATTTTTGAGGGTGAGAGAGAGAGGGAGAGAGAGAGAGAGAGGGCACATCCATGAGGAAGAGAAAGAGGGAGACAGAGAATCCCAACCAGGCTCCTCCTCAGTGACAGCATGGAGTCCCATGCAGGGCTTGAACTCAAGAACTGGGAGATCATGACCTGAGCCCAAATTGAGAGTCAGATGCTTAACCGACTGATCGACCCAGGAACTCCTCCCTAGAGACTTCTTAAAAAAAGACCTGAGATGGATATTTTTTTTTAGTTTTACTCCCATTATTACTATACATGAACCCTTTTGATATAGAAGTAATAGGAGGGAGGAAAAACATTCTATGGTCCTATGATTAAGTTTCAGTGTTTCAGTGAGCCTGTGTACCTGAACTGTGACCTTTATAATTGCCTCTCAGTTTTACTTTATTTTTCTCCTTAAGTGAAGTAGGAAAGCTGTAGCCAACTGAGGTTTGGTATTTCCTATTCTCCAAGCCATTTAGACTCTGTTTAATTCATTTCTCTTACTATCAGAAGAGTAGAATGCTCTGGGAGTATTTCAAAAGGGCTACCTCTCCTTTCACCCTATTGGAAGTACAAGGGGATTTTTCTCTGATCATCACTGAGAGAATCCAGTAGTGCTCCTGGGGGTGATATTAACAAATGTGTGTGTGGCCATGTGGAAGACTGGAGCCCCTTGGAGTTTGTAACTCCCAAAGATGTCTGTCCAATTGCACCTCTGATAGTTCATCGATTACAGTGTAAGCATTCCTATCCCGGTACTGTTTCCCACAAAGTTGTTTGCTTTGGGCTTCTGCTCCTGTAAGTTGTGATTCTCTGTACCTGATTCACCTGTCTGTCCCTTCAATTTGGGGGGCAGCAGTTTGCTGTGTGGCCTGAGTTCTCTGGTGGATGTAAGGAGAGTTGTTGATTTTTAGCTTGACCACATTTTTCTTATGTGATGGGAGTAATGACTTCAAAGTCACTTCCATACCAAACTGGAAACTAGAAGTTCTATTTAATCCAATAATTATCACTTAACAGATTCAGTCTGTGCAGAAAAATAATCGTTTGGGTCCTTAGTGCTGAAATGATGTGAAATGGAGTATACATTAACTTATAGCTACAACTATTTGTTACAAACTGCCTTTTCAAGAAAAAAGGAAGAAAATCATATAACGGTAGGAGAAGGTGGGTCAAGAAGAGGATTGGGTATAAAGTCAATTCTGCCTATTATTCATGGGGAAAGAATAATCATCAAATTCATTATAAATCCTTATGTTTATATAGGAAAGTCTTATTTATGAGGTACCAGCAGTGTTCCACATGAATGAATTTGTCATATAACTGAGCTATCATCCTTTAAATTGAACTTAAAACATTACAATCCTTTTTGATAGAGTTCTTTTCCTAAAATATATTATTGTTCTGTCTTATTGAGCAAAGCACAGAGAATATCATTTATCTTATTTTGTTCCTTGGGTCATTATTGTAAACATCAGTCACAGAGCAACTCTGTTGTAATTCAGAGCAGCTCTCAAGGGCTCTGGAGGTGACTGGGATCATTGTACCTAAGCACACTACCTGCCTTGCTTCCCAATGCTTTACTTTACCATCCCTTTTCACCAATTACTTTAAAAGCCCCAGCCCATCTACTTAGTCTAAAATAAAATTAAATATATTTTAATTATATAAAATCTGTCCATTTATCTACTAAAATCATCTCACATATTGCTTCATCATGCACACACAATAGTTGGAAAAACACTGCTCTATAGGATAGGGAGAATTGAAAATCAGCAGGGGAAACTGAATTTATGTTTGTTTAATTACTAGGCAGATTATATGTACAAAAGTGAGTTAGAGATTCTGGCCTATAGGCTAAAAAATAAATAAATGTGTAATATGTCAGCTGTATTATGGAGTACTATGGAGAAACATAAACCAAGGCAAGGGGTAACAGAGGGATGGAGGTAGGGGTAGTCATGAAACACATTGTGGTTAAGGTATTCAAGCAGAGACTTGAAGGAAGTAATAATAATTAAAAAAAAATTGGGATATTGTGGAGTAGGGAACAAGAACTGCATGTACCAAGGCTCTGAGGCAGGAGAATGTTTGGGTCAGAAAAATAAGAGGCCAATATGCCTTGGTCAGCATGAGGGAGCAAGCAGAGAGAAGGAGATGAGAACTGAGAGCTTGTGGGAGGCTAGATAATTGAATTAGTAAGCTATTGCCATGCAAGTGCTACAGATATTACTCAGGGGCATTTAACAATAGGATTTTTTCCCTCACTTTTGGATTTCTGGATTAACTGCATTAGCTGTAGTCTGTAAATAGGGCTCAGGCCTCTTCTATGTACGTTCATCTGGGACCCAAGTTGAAGAACCAGAACCTATCCTGGGCCCCCAAATCTGTTATCCATGTAGAACAGCAGAATTCAAGAAGAAAGCCTAAGCACTCATGAACTTTACCAGCCTGCTTACATTTTATCTGCTAACATCCCTGAAGTCAAAGCAAGTAATAGACCAAACCCAAAGTTGAGAGGCAGGAAGGTACACCCTGCTCACACTGGGAGGGGAAAAAAGCAAATGACTGTGACCAATAACTCAATCTACCACAAGTAGGGTTGGGTCTGTAGACCGTTAAGAAAGTCTTTTGTTTGACTTTACTCTTTATGTAAAGGGAAGTTACTAAAGAACATTAAGCCAAGGGCTGTCTTGTTTTTACTTTTATCTTCAATAAGTAACTCTGGTAATGTGAGAAGAGGAGATGTAAGGGTCCAGTATGATGTAAGAACAGCAGGGAGACTGTTACCATGTTCCAGATGAGAGATGATCGTGGCTTTGACCATCATGTAGAAGTGGGGATGATGTGGAATAGTCATTTTATGAGTCTATTTAACAGGTAAAGGATTGGCTGGTGAATTGGATGTTGGGTGGGAGAAAAAGCTAGTGGTCAAGGACTCCAAGGCTTTTGGCTGGAGGACCTGGCTGGAGCCATGATCAGGAAGACTGGCCGAAGAACAAGTTTGAGAGTTGGAGGTGAGATATCCATTAGGTTTTCAAGTGGAGACACCAAATAGGCAATTGCACATATGAGCCTAGGGCTCCAGAGAGAGGTCCAGGATGGAGATAGGGTTAAAGTTTGTAAGAGATTTAGACCCATATTTCTCTTGGATGTTGAAAATAATATTTCACTTAGAGTCAGACTCTGTTATGTAATCCTTTGTGGGTGGGAGTCTAAATCCTCTCATTCTCTACTGGCTTTTACCCCAAAATATAACACGCCAAAGCCCTCTGATCCCTCTCTTGCTCTTTCTCTGTCCCTTTCATTCTTAATTGACATTTTTGGATAGTAATTTACTCCCTCATTTCTATTCATTCTTTAATCAACTGAAATCTATATTCTGTACTGCTATATCTATTAAAAAACTGCCCTGATCAAAGCCTTCAAACTCTGCACAAATCCAAAGTGCACTCTAGAGTGCTTATTTCATTGCTGCATTCAAATTGTTGCACCCTACCTTTCCCCTTCCTGAAACTCTACAGCTCTGGGTTCTGCAATGCTGCCTCCTCACCCTATTTTCTTTGTGCTGCTCTGGCTGCTCTGGCTTTGTCCCCTATGGTCTCTTTCCTTCCTGTGTTAACCCCTTAAACACTGGTTCTGTCTATGGCCCAGAGCTGTCAGACTTCTCCATGGGAAACCTCATCCATTTCCTAGACTTTCACTGATATTTATGTGAGGGGGATGTCCAAATTGCTCTCTGACTCTGATCTCTTATTTGAATGTAATAAAATTATTTCCAGCTACATGTTGGATACCTCCAAATCAATGTACAATAGGTACCTAAATCTCAGCATATCCAAAAGGAAACATTCCCTGGTGACTGGAGAAGTACAAGCAAGCCATCACTCTTCCTGTAAGCTCTAGTGACTCAGACCTTCCTATAGATATCATGTTCAACAGTCCCCATGCCAACACCCATTCACCTCTGAATTGATCTGTGATGTTCCCACAGGGGGATGTCCTCAAAACCACCCTTTCCTTTGTTTTTAGTTACTCCTCTTTGACATTTGATTCAAATAGCATGTCCTCTAAGAAGACTCCTCCAAGTTCCTAGGATATGGTGTTCCTTCTTGGTGTCTCACCAAACATCCTGTTCACATGTCTTGTCAGATGTTGACATTATGGGTTCATAATGTCACAAAGTTTGCCAAATTTCTAAATCAGACTTCTCCAGGGAAGACTGCTGTGTTCAGTATACCAAGATCAGTACTCAGCACTTTGTAGAATCTCAATAAATGTTTTTGAATTTGATAGAAATGACATTTGGATCAATGAATCCAACTAAAGATAAACAAGGCCCAGGTATAGCCACAGACACATGGTCTTCTAGACCTCATAGCTTCACCGCTGGGACTCATAATTACTTTTATCCATTCACAAGCTTTTTCTTCATGCCCACTCTACACACATGAGAGCGTGCTTGTGACTGTAGGCAAAATCGTTGGAAGATTAACATGAATTCTGACAACTCCTCAGAAAGAGAAAGTAGCCCAATCATCCCTAGCGAGATGATGAGTGTGTCTCATGTTATTTCCAGGCAATGCAAGGTTTTATTTTTGTCGCGCACCAAATGGACTTGGTGTCAGGCAGTCAAATGTCTGGCAATCTGCCTAGCTGAAGAGATAACGTGAGTAGTGAATAGAGCATTATTGTGTGATAATGATTTCCAGCAGCTATTGAAGATAAATTCCAATGCAAAGTAGAAAGCTTTATTTCCAGGGGAGAAGATATCGATCCTGTGGCCACTGTAAACAAAATGAGAATTGCAGGTGTAGAGAGTCCTGTCCTGTCATTGCCATAGTTAGTTCTGACTAACAGAGGGAACTGCCTCCTGGAGCCAAATGAAGACCCACTTGGTGAAGAGCAGTTTGATATTCCCTGGATATTGTTACTTTCTTACGGGAACATGTCATGGGAATCAGATGCAGCATGTGAACATAGGTCCCATCAGCATGTTATGGATACAGCACCTAAATGTGTAATGAAACAAAGACCTCTGGATCAACCATGATTTGTTCCATTACAGTCCCTAGTATCTTGGTTCTTTGAGAGAAAATGTCTTATATGAGTCAGAGATAGGTTAGGAGCCTAGATGACTGAACTGTTTTATAGACTTAATGGTTGGTTAAAACATTAGTCTCTTTTTCTTTATCTACAGATTGAGATTGAGGATGTGATTATTCTTCATTAGCTTTTGAAGAACTGATCATTACAGCCTTTCTAGGTCATAGACCATTCAATCTAGGAAGGACCTTAAGGATCATCTCATTTAATCCTTTTATTTTTCAGCAAGGAAATGATGGCCCAGAAATAAGTAACATTACAAAGGGCATAGTTAACTTGGCTGCTTTTTTTTTTTTAAACATTGTCAAAATGTATAACTCTTTTTTAGCTTACTAGAATTCTGGTGATTATAGAGGAAGTTTCCTTTGGGATAGCACTAATTCATGGAGACCTTTCAAATTCTTAAGGGTCTGGAGGAATGCTAACTCTTCTTGTTTCAGAGGCTAGAAGATATATATATATATGTAATGTTTATTGGGTTTTTTTTTTTTGAGAGAGAGAGACAGAGCATGAGTAGGGGAGGGGCAGAGAGATAGGGAGACAAAGGATCTGAATCAGTCTCCAGGCTCTGAGCTGTCAGCATAGAGCACAATGCAGGGCTCAAACTTATAAACCATGAGATCATGACCTGAGCCAAAGTTAGAGGTTTGACCAACTGAGCCACCCAGGTGACCCTAGATGATATACATTTATATTTCTAACATGGATAAATGCAGACTATCTGGTGCCCTTATTCTCACCCTGAGATCAGCTACCAGTAGGCAGTATGGATCTATGTTTTGAATCGTCAAGATCTCTGGAGGGTCATGAACTTCAAGGTCACTAACTTTGAGATCTATCCTAAGTAGGTTTGTTCACCTTGCACATCAGTGAAGAACATTTGCAAGGTAAATGTTGATGGGGATTTGTGGCTGGAAGGTCAGCCAGTGAAAAAATTACTCAAGCAGGTATGGGGATAATGACAAATGGGTTCACATTAAATCCAGATAAAATTCAAGATGTCATTTTGGTTACCCCTCAGCAAAAACTGTACAATAACTCTGTCATGTTGCTATTCTTTTAACACCTACTTATGAATAGCAGTTAGGAGGTTGGGAGTTTAGGGACAGAGGAACCTGGAGAGACTAATAGGTTCTTTGTCTTTCCTCACAACCTCAGAGGAATGCCTGCATTGATCCCCAAATTTTGTGTCCCATAATTATTGCAAATGGATGAGGACCTTGATTAAGGCCTTTGTACATTCTTGGGATGCCTGGGTGGTTCACTTCGTTAAGTGTCCAACTTCAACTCAGGTCATGATCTCACGGTTTGTGAGTTTGAGCGCCACATTAGGTTCTGTGGTGACAGCTCAGAGCCTGGAGTCTGCTTCAGATTCTATATCTCCCTCTCTCTCTCTGCCTCTCCCTGACTCACGCTCTGTCACTTTCTCAAGAATAAATAAACAATAAAAATTAAAAAAAAAAACAAACAAACAAAACTGGGGCTCCTGGGTGGCTCAGTCAGTTAAGCATCTGAGTCTTTCAGCTCACGTCATGATCTCATGGTTTGTGAGTTTGAGTCCCACATAAGGCTCTGTGCTGACAGCTCGGAGCCTGCTTGTGAATATCTCTCTCTCGCTGACTGACCCTCCCCAGTCACACTCTCTCTTTCTCAGTATAAATTAAAAATCTCTAAAAAAATTAAAAAAAAAGCATTTGTACATTCTTACCTTGTTGATTGCAATTCCGCAGGTCTCAGCCTAGTTGTTAAATGCCTGTGTTGATCAGAAAACGTCCCTACAACTGTGGACAGATTATGTACATGTATACCCAAGCTATAAACATTCAAAAGCTAAAGGGATATTAAAATTATTAGTATATATCTGATCTTCCAGTGCCTTGGCTATACACAATTAAACTTGTTTATGCTCATAATTCTGATGTTTTCCTTCCAATGTTTGTTTTTCATTAATGAAAACTATTTTCATTCTTTTTTTGTTGTTGTTAATTTGCTTTTAGAAAACAGAGAGCACTGTGGATAGAGAGATCTTTGAAATATCTCTTTCATATATATATATATATATATATATTTAATGTTTATTTATTTTTGAGACACAGAGAGACAGAGCATGAATGGGGGAGGGTCAGAGAGAGAGGGAGATACAGAATCTGAAACAGGCTCCAGGCTCTGAGCTGTCAGCACAGAGCCTGACGCGGGGCTCAAAATCACGGACCAAGAGATCATGACCTGAGCCAAAGTAGGACACTTAACCGACTGAGCCACCCAGGTGCCCCTGAAGTGTCTCTTTCTAACAGACTATCAATGAACGTGATATTTCAGCTCTCTTAAATGTTCATTTGAATATGTAAGAAGCCATATTTATGATTACACCACCCCAAAGTGAGTTCCCTCTTTTCTCTACTTGTGTAGCTCTTGTTGTCTGTACTGGTCATTTGGCAGTTAATTATATACTGCCTTGTGGCAATATAAATTAACTTATTATGTATTTATATTATTTGTGTAAGTGGACTCAGATCCTTGAGGGAGAGAATTGAGTATTATGCTTCTTTGTTTCCCCTCTTACACCTAGCAGAATGCTATGAGCACAGTCGGCTGTCAAACAATATTTGCTGAATAATCTACCACACGGAATTTCTTAATGCCTCCGCATAATGGTCCCAGAGAGAATGTTGCATAAAAAGATATAATATTCTTCCCGAATATTAAAATATTTGGTGAAATGCTACAACAGTGATGTTTCAAACGTCTGCAGATTAAATGGTTGAGGGAGTATAAATTAGTTGCTGGTGTGTTTGTGCCCATATGCAGGTGGAACATTTTTGTGTGCATGTGTTGGGGGACCTGTTCCTTTCATCTCTAATTTGGGGAAATTTAATCAGTCCCTCTGATTAAGGATGGAGAGCACTGGCTGGGTAATGGATATCTTGCTATGGATGGCAGGGCAGTGATGCCTCAACTGGAAAATCATTAACTTCCAGATTTCAACCTGTCTCTCTATCACCTATCATAAGCAGCAAATCTGCTTTATCAGCTAAGAATTCCCTTATCTCTCAGTGACTGTGGGCCATGTGCTGCTGCTTTCTGTAGATGGGAGATAGAGCTGCACCATTACCCGGAGGTGACAAGGATATAATTTACAGGCTCAATCAGTTCTAGTTACCATGTAATTACAGAGTTATTACATGGTCATTTGTTCCTGATGGACACCAGTGGTCTCTTATCCTGTTCTGCTGTGGTCTGTTTCTTGTCTTATGCAACCAACGATGTTTAGTCTCATCTGCATGGAGTGCTAAATGGTATACTAGGGAGGTAGGACAGAAACGATTTGGGATAAGATGCTGAGAAGCTATTTGTTCTTCTCAATTGGCCTGGTGATGATAACAGCATCCTGTGGCTTTCCTCCCCTAGGCTCCAAGTTCACATTTTATCCATAAGAGAGGATGGAGACAATATTGTACTTGGCTGCCTGGGGGAAATTGGGTGTAAGGAATATTCTGACCCATACCACCCAGTGATACGAAGGGAATATCAACCTCAAGACTATGTCACTGCCTCTTGTAATTTGAAGCTCATGGTAATGAAATGCCTATTGAAAGAAAAGTTCCTTTTTATAATAAAATTAAGAGGAAGCATTTAAGTGTGTAATTTGGTATCATAGAGAAATCATGAGAAGGTTCAATAACCTGCCCAATGCCACCAAGTGAGTGATATGTCTAGAACTCAAATGACAAAGCTTGGTTCCTTCCATTATACCATATTTAAATGAATTCCTTTATTTGAAGGCAACATGCTTTTAAAATCACAAGTACTAGATATGATGTGAAGAAATTTGAATAGTACCACATATTTGCTTGAATGATTTATAAGTTCTTTAATCCCATATGTTTATTATCTATCAATTGATGTGCGTGATACCCCTTCATTTTCTGAGTGTGTCTAACATGTGTGGATTCCTTATTTGGGGGAAAATGGACTGAATGTGGTATTTTTGTCACCATTCAAAAGTGCGATATCCACGTCATGATGTGGGCAGTATACTAGAGTCACCATTGTAGGGCAGGAAATATGGGTCTAGTTTCAGTTTTCCCACCAAACTGTATGATTCAAAATCTGCTACTCTGCCTACACAGGCTTCAGTTTCCTGCTCTGTATGATGGTCAAGTGAACCAGAGAATAGTGGAGGTCTTTTCCAGCCTTGACAGTTGCCTGTGGCTCCATGATTTAAGTTGTCTTGCAGGTGAGACTGAGAACAGTTTGGCTTCTTGGGTGCAAGGTCACAGGAAGATAATATTCAGTGTTGTTACCAGAAAAGCTTCTCCCCACATGGGAGCCAGAAAGGTGCTAGTGTGCATGTCATATTTCAGTTGATGGAATGCTGGGAATCATTAACACTCTCTCTCACTTCTCTCTACTTAAAACACCTTACTGATTTAATTAAAATACTTTTTTTTTCTTTTGAATGGCTTAAAAACAGCCCTAATTGTAATGTAACTGTTATGTAACTAATATGTGCAGGTAATATTGTGATTATATATAGACAGCCATATGCTACAATGCAGCCATTTTCCATGCTGTTAAACTGCTGAAGCGGATAACTCTATGTCCATGCACAAGGTAATTGCACCAAACTAATTTGTGTTTGCAAACAGATCCCAAATTAACTATGTAAATAGGCATATATGCAAACAAAATATTATAATGTGCTTGTGTGCAGACTCAAGGGGCCGCGTGGAAGTGATTTTCTACCTGCATGAATGATGATGTCAGAGAAGAACTGGGGCTTGCCTGTGGCATGTGTTGTCTTTTTGGACCCCAGGTTTCTCTGAATTCTTGTCCAGCATCAGTCATTCTGAGTCACTCTGTTCAAATGTGGATGACTGAAGGCAATCTGAATTTGTTTTCACTAGGGGTAAAGGGTTATTCCGATCCATCTGCCTTTCTTGACCTTGCTTACTACCCTCACGCATTTCTTGGTCACTAATGCTTCCAAGATGGCTGTCTCTGGCTCAGTATTTAATATGGAGTAAATATTTTCTCCCTAAGAAGAGAGGAGAGTTGGTTGTGTGATTTGACAATTGTTATTGCCCTGAGGACTGTGTGGGCTTTTGAGTCAAACATGGCTATGCAAAGTCTGGCTTCATCTTGGACAGGTCACCTCATTTCTCTGAGTCTTAATTTTCTGAACTGTAAAAGGAGGGGATGATATTAGGACTTGCTTCATAGGGCTGTTTTTTTTTTTTTTAATTTTTTTTCAATGTTTATTTTTGGGACAGAGAGAGACAGAGCATGAACGGGGGAGGGGCAGAGAGAGAGGGAGACACAGAATCGGAAGCAGGCTCCAGGCTCTGAGCCATCAGCCCAGAGCCTGACGCGGGGCTCGAACTCACGGACCGCGAGATCGTGACCTGGCTGAAGTCGGACGCTTAACCGACTGCGCCACCCAGGCGCCCCCATAGGGCTGTTTAAAGAAGTGAGTGAGTGAGTGAGTGAATGTGTGTGGTGTTCAACATGGGGCTGGCATGTGATCAAGGTTCATGCAGTGATTGCTGCTGCTGTTGCTAAGCTTGATGCCACAGTGTTTTATTTTGTTTGTTTGTTTATTTGTTTGTTTTTTAATCCCTGGACACTCCAGCACAACTTCCTGTGTGCTCTGTGAACAAAGTTGAGACTAAGTTCAGGCAGGTTCCCAGCATGGCATGTCAACTGCAAAGGAAGCTCATGGAATTACTGAGAGTTCTCCAAAGAAACAGAAACAAAGGTTATACAGAGACATGTATGACAAGATTTATTCTAAGAATTGGCTCATGAGATTACAGAGGCTGAAGGATGCTATGATATGCTGTCCACCAGCTGGAGACCTAGGAAACATGGTGGTATAATTGAGACCAAGTCTGAAGGCCTGGAAGCCAAGAGCTCTGGAGGTAGGAGAACAGGGACATCCTGGTTCAAGAAAAGAGAAAGAGAATTCAGACCTTCTTTTGGCTTTTCTGTTTGGGTACTCATTGAATTGGATGATGCCTGGCCGCAGTGGTAAGGGGGGGATGTTGTTTACTCAGCCTACCCGTTCAAGTGCTAATCTCTTCCAGAAACTTCCTCACTGACTTACTCAGCAATGATATTTTGCTGGCACCCTTTAGCCCAGTCCAGTTGACATGTAAAATTAACCATCATACCCACTTTGACTAGGCAAGGTGGACCCTGAAAGGAAGTCAAATGTGCATATCTTTTCTGTATCCTCTGCACACCCCTCCCTCACCCCCTGCTCAGCAGCTATCCCTCCAGTGCAGAATGAGAGGGCTCGGCCACTGCAGCAGTCCACCTAGGCAGAACTTTCTGTTCTTCACTTTTCAGACTTGCTTCTTGTTTTCTCAAACCTTACCTTCTTGAGGCCCAGTTTTCAAGACTTGCCCTCTACCTGGGTGGTTGTTTTGAGCAAGGACATTCGGAGGGTACAGTACTGATGCTGGTCTCCTTGCTTCCTGCTCTAGCTGGTGCCTCTGCCGCAGATACTCTTTCCACAGAGACCCATAGGGTCCCTGCCTTCTGCTCCTTCAGGTCTTCACTCAAACTTCACCTTCTCCAGCAGGCCCGCCCAATGGCAGAGCCATCTGTCCCTGCCCCCTTCACCCTGCTCCCACCTAGGTCTCCCTTCTTCTTACCCTGTTCTAGTTTTGCCTTTTCCATAGCTATCATCACCTTGTACTATTTTATGCAATTTTACTTACTTATTTGATTTGCTGCCTATTTCTCCATGCCTGCTTATAAGCTCTTTGAAAGTGGGGTCTTTATTTTTGTTCATTAATGTTTGTCAAACTCTCAGTCTGTGCATGACCCTAGGAAGGTTCCTCCTAAGTTTTAATCACAGATTCCTGTCTGTATTCCTCTATCTGTTGCCTCAGAATCCAGGTGGACTGAAGGGAGAAGGACCTGAGACTAGGGGACATAGAGCAGAGAAGCCTTACCAGAAGCTGTCAGAGGAAACAAAACTGGGGGACCAGATAGAGCTAGCAGGCTTGTGGACAGGGACTCTCAAAGGGGACCCAAACCAAAGACAGCAGAGGCAAGAGTCAGCCACAGGTGTGTGGGGAGTAGAGGCGTAAGTCATAGGCAGGAGACAGGAGAGCAGAGGCACACATCAAGCCAGGGGTAGGGGGAGTGGAGGACACAACAGCGACTGAAGTTGGGGTGAGAGAACATCAGCAGTAGAGACCTCATGCCCTCCAGCTGCACATATGACCCAGTGAGTCACTAGATCTTTCTGCAGCTTAGTTTTCTCATCTGTAAATGACAAAAATATTTGATAGGTTTACATTATGTTTTTTTTTGTGTGTGTGTGAGGATCAGTTAAGGCAACCACATGAATGTAATTGCATATATAAGTATATCACAATTCAAATGTTAGTGGTTTCTTATTATTTCTGTGTCTAAGTTTATCTGTATGCAAAATAGACAATTAATTAGAATGGGATTGAGTGTGAAAAAGGTTATCTCTGAAGAACTGTAAATCGCTATTATAATCACTTATGGATTACTTTCATGAGCCAGCCAATATAGAGCACATAGGTGAGATAAACTACCATAACAGGCCAGGGGAGATGAGACACTTCCAAAGATTTAACTCAAAGAATGACTAAAGAGCATTATATGCACCAAGAAGTAGGCCAGTTTGGGAGACACGTTTCAATAGAAGAACTTTTGGGGGCGCCTGGGTGGCTCAGTCGGTTAAGCGTCTGACTTCGGCTCAGGTCATGATCTCACAGTCCGTGAGTTCGAGCCCCGTGTTGGGCTCTGTGCTGACAGCTTAGAGCCTGGAGCCTGTTTCAGATTCCGTGTCTCCCTCTCTCTCTGACCCGCCCCCCCCCCCTGTTCATGCTCTGTCTCTCTCTGTCTCAAAAATAAACGTTAAAAAAATATTTAAAAAAATAGAAGAACTTTTGCCTTCCTTAGCATACCTGGGGACATTTCTTGTTTCATATTATCCTAAGATTAACAATACCCCTATGGCATAAAACATTGGGGCTATTGATCAAAAATGAATAATTGGTCCTGGGTTCCTAGGTCCCCTTTCTCCCTGTAAACCTTTTTATATTGAGGTGGCTTGTGTATCCCCTTTCTGTCCAACGTGGACAGCCCATTACAAAACTCTCTAGCCATCAAAATTTGAGAATGAAGTGTCTTGTGCTCTCATATTCTTCAGACTCTTGGGGAATCTTTTCTTCTGCCAGTGGGTGATCTAATTAACCTGTTTAAGGCTTGAGAGAAGGAAACAGATTGTTATCTGTGCATGTGCTTTGACTCTAGAATCTGATGCAGACATCAACTCATCATTTGCCAGCTATATGACCATGAGCATATCACTGGAGCATCCAGCTCCTTTACTGGTATAAAGGTAATAGCCCCTCAGTTGTGGCCAAGATTAAATTAGTTCCTACGTGTGGAAGTATCTAACACAATTCCTGGCATGTATTAGGCATCCAGCAAATGTTAGTTTTGCCCTTCTATTCATAAAATAAATAAGCTGGAGCCTTCAATATCCATTATTTAAAAAGAAAAGGGTTTCATTCATTTAGATTGGAGAAGATTCATTTAACAAGTTGCAGGTATCTAGATTGGAGACTTTCTTTGTTTAGAATGCACATTTCAGCCTGCATCTATCTCTTTGTTATTTTTACTGTCTTTTTTTTTTTTAATGGCATATGTGTATTAGGGCTTATTTTTAGGGAATTATTTTTTTGTTTTGTTTTGTTTTGTTGATTTTTTTTTTAACTTGCAAACCAGGCAATGGGAAAAACCAGGTGAGAATGTGGAAATGAAGGATATTCACTAGACTTAGTCTAAAGTGCTGACAGCAAAGGACTTTATTTCCTCAAATCCTCTCAAATGTATTCAGAATAACCTTAAGCATATTTAGACAGTCATACATTTTATTTTTGTCTCTGGGCATTAATGTGCTGACTTGTGGGATTATTAAGCTATAATTCCCCAAGATATATTTCTGTCACTCAGTAGGTATGAATGTGCAATCATTAGTAAACCCAGGATTTAGGATTCTTTCTCCTCCATGTTAAATGGGAGCAGAAAAAGGAACATGACTGATATTGCAAGCTGGGCAAACACCTACCACTGTTCCTGAATCATTGGAAACTTCTGAGTGATAGTGGAAGGACTGGAATTTTGAACCAGAAAACATGAAGACCAGTTCTGGCATTGCCATTTATCAGCAGTGTGACTTTAGACAACTCAGAGAACCACTTTGAGGCTTAGTTTCCTCATCTATAAAATGAGGAGAAAATTTGTCTTGTGATGATCAAGTAAGTTGGGTGTATTAGCAGATTAATAAACTTTAAAACATTATAGTTATAATACTTGTTATTAGTTGTCTTGAATTATTACTCAGTTTTTTTTTACCGTTATTACTTGTTTTTGTTTTTTTGTTGTTTTTTTTTTAATTTGGGAATGAGTACCAAGATTATAGCCTAATTATTATAAGAGCCTGCCTTCATCTATCGTGTTTAGTGTTATGCAGCGTTTTAAATGCCGGTGAGCAGCCTGTCATTCACAATACCATCCCTCTCTTAAACTTCAAGTGGCAAGTTAACTATGCATCTGCATGCTTTAAAACAAAAATGAAGAATGTGTTTGGTGTCAGAACTTAGAGAGGCTGCTTTCCTATTTACCAACAATGAAGAAGTGGACTTTGTTTTTTATTTATGTTTTGTATTGTATTTCATTTTATTCTATTGTATTTTTTGGACTTTGAAATTAAAAACACAATACGATTTACATTTGTATTCCCCCCAAATGAAATTCTTAGGTGTAAGTCTAGCAAAATATGTGTAATATCTTTCTGTGGCAAACTACAAAACTGTAATAAACAAAATCAAAGAACTTAAATAAATAGAGATGCATTCCATATTCATGGATAGAAAGACAATATTGACAATATGTCGATTCTTCCCAACTTGATCTATAGATTCAGTGCATTCCCAGTCAAAATCCCAGCAAGTTATTTTGTAGATATCAACAATCTAATTCTAGAGTTTACATAGAGATTTAAAAGAATAGCTAACGTAATATCAAAAGAAAAGAACAAAGTTGGAGGACTGATGCTTAAGGTGGAGACCTCAAGACTTACTATAAAGAGAGGTCTTTTCCTGCTTTCTCCTCTAAGGTTCTGATGGTTTCCTGTCTCACATTTAGGTCCTTTATCCATTTTGAGTTTATTTTTGTAAATGGTGTGAGAAAGTGGTCTAGTTTCAACCTTCTGCATGTTGCTGTCCAGTTCTCCCAGCACCATTTGTTAAAGAGGCTGTCTTTTTTCCATTGGATGTTCTTTCCTGCTTTGTCAAAGATGAGTTGGCCATATGTTTGTGGGTCTAGTTCTGGGGTTTCTATTCTATTCCATTGGTCTGTGTGTCTGTTTTTGTGCCAATACCATGCTGTTTTGATGATGACAGCTTTGTAGTAGAGGCTAAAGTCTGGGATTGTGATGCCTCCTGCTTTGGTCTTCTTCTTCAAAATTCCTTTGGCTATTCGGGGCCTTTTGTGGTTCCATATGAATTTTAGGATTGCTTGTTCTAGTTTCGAGAAGAATGCTGGTGCAATTTTGATTGGGATTGCATTGAATGTGTAGATAGCTTTGGGTAGTATTGACATTTTGACAATATTTATTTTTCCAATCCATGAGCAGGGAATGTCTTTCCATTTCTTTAAATCTACTTCAATTGCCTTCATAAGCTTTCTATAGTTTTCAGCATACAGATCCTTTACATCTTTGGTTAGATTTATTCCTAGGTATTTCATGCTTCTTGGTGCAATTGTAAATGGTATCAGTTTCTTTATTTGTCTTTCTGTTGCTTCATTGTTAGTGTATAAGAATGCAACTGATTTCTGGACATTGATTTTGTATCCTGCAACTTTGCTGAATTCATGTATCAGTTCTAGCAGACTTTTGGTGGAGTCTATCGGATTTTCCATGTATAATATCATGTCATCTGCAAAAAGCGAAAGCTTGACTTCATCTTTGCCAATTTTGATGCCTTTGATTTCCTTTTGTTGTCTGATTGCTGATGCTAGAACTTCCAGCACTATGTTAAACAACAACGGTGAGAGTGGGCATCCCTGTCGTGTTCCTGATCTCAGGGAAAAAGCTCTCAGTTTTTCCCCGTTGAGGATGATGTTAGCTGTGGGCTTTTCATAAATGGCTTTTATGATCTTTAAGTATGTTCCTTCTATCCCGACTTTCTCAAGGGTTTTTATTAAGAAAGGGTGCTGGATTTTGTCAAAGGCCTTTTCTGCATCGATTGACAGGATCATATGGTTCTTCTCTTTTTTTTTGTTAATGTGATGTATCACGTTGATTGATTTGCGAATGTTGAACCAGCCCTGCATCCCAGGAATGAATCCCACTTGATCATGGTGAATAATTCTTTTTATATGCTGTTGAATTCGATTTGGGTTGATGGGGGGTGGGAGGGAGGGGCGGGTGGGTGATGGGTATTGAGGAGGGCACCTTTTGGGATGAGCACTGGGTGTTGTATGGAAACCAATTTGTCAATAAACTTCATATAAAAAAAAAAAGAAAAATCCAAATTAAAGTCTAGATATCTGAAAAAAAAAAAAGACTTACTATACAGCTAGTCATAGAGACAGTGTGGTATTGACAAAAGAATGGCAAAAATGTTAAGGGTTAAAGGTTATGTTTTACTTTGATCCTAGATGTCAGATGGTATATCCCCTTTCCTTATTCTGTTGGAAAGAATCATGTCCTCTGCATTAGCTGAGGGGAACAGCCACATTCCTAATACAGATATGACCGCTGTAGCTGGGAATGTCCAAGAGAGATTTACACTTTCTGCTGGCCAATCACTTCTCTGCAGAGGCTCCAGATGTGTTTCTTCTTCCTGAAGAGCACTCCAAACAAACAAACAAAAACTGTATCAAATCTCCAGAAGGGAGAGGGTCCACATGTTTACCTTATATTCTCAGTACACAGGACTTTGTCTGGCATACAGGACTTTGCCCAGCATACAATTGATGCTCAAAATATTTCTAAGTATTATCCCATTGACTGAGCTTATTCCAATAGTGGGCTTAGGTACTTATTTATTCCTCTGTTTTATGAGTAAAAGTGTGGTGAGGTCAATAATAAAGTGGAGGAGTTCTAGAGGTAGGGACTGAACTTAGGATGCTAAAACATAAAATTAAAATTTAGAAATCCTTTTAAATTACTCCATGGGCCAAGGGATAGCTGAAAGGCATTTGATTTTGGCAGTGTACTGAGAACTTCTGTGTTTACTGTCATGTTCTTGCTACTGCTTATTTTTGGTTTGTGTCTTTCCAAATTCCTGCATGGCCACCAAGGATGTGGACTGTGTTTTGATATTTGACCTGATTCATTCACTTCAAACTATGTGAATTCTAGTTAGTGGGTTTGCCAAAAGCAAAAAGAACAATTCTAATCACATGTCACTTAACCAAGGACACTTTTAAAAATAAGAACCCCATGCATATCAACAAATGTGGGTGGAGGATGGTTTGGGCTGGCTGTCTAGACTTCACAAAGCTCCCTTCCTGCATCATCCTTTGCTGTAACATTATGGAAGTAAGATACTCAGGAGCATATGTCCCCCTAAATGAAACCACAGACCCTAACTCAGGCAATTTTCACAGTTGTTGATTTGGGTTCATATAAGTTTCTACAATATTGGAAAGTGGTCACCCATTATGGCCCTTGGCTCTTACTTCTGGGTCAGTTCAAGCACATGATTCAATTATTCTGATAGATGGCTGGCAGAGAAAAACTAGTCACAGCATCAGATATTCAGGAAGTTCTGGACTTACTATTGTTCTGGCAGTATCATTTTGTGTGTGTGGGGAAGAAGAGAGAATTAAGATTCAAGAGTCACACAGAGAGTAAAAAATTCTGGTTTAGGGAAATACATATCACTTGGCCAATGTCACCCTCTCCTAGAACCATTCTGGTTAAGGAAGATCCAGTCTTTTCAGGATAAGTGGCAGTGTTGCCATCCTAGCAGTTTACAAAAGCAGATACTGACTCTGTGGTGTGTGTGTGTGTGTGTGTGTGTGTGTGTGTGTGTGAATAGTTGAAATTGGCCTCAGGCACTACCTACTATGAGGCTGTGCTATGGTTTGTGACTACCCAGTCTCTCATAATGTCAGCCCCTAACAGGGCTCAAGTGTTGCTAATTTTGCTTCTGTGACTATTTCTTTCAAGAACATATAAGACCTTTCCATGATAAGATTTATGTTCCTGCTGCAGTATGTGGAAATTGGGGCAGACAGGACACTTTGTATTTCCTATATGGGAAATCTGAGGCCAAAAGATTTAGGAATTGTGGATCTCAGTAAGTGTGTCAGATCAAGAGAGAGGGTGCCTCTCCTGAATATTGTCACCCCATAGTATTTCCTTTATGCATCTTCTCATGGATCAATATATTTTAGTATGTCCATGTCCCTGAGGTGGCCCACAACTATGAAAGAAAATGAATAATACAGGAGAAAAGGGCTGGGCAACAAAAGAGAACAAAGGTGCCCCATGTTATCATGGGCATTTCCTTGGGTACAAGGAAAACCAGTCTCCAAAACAGGATCCTAGGCAGTGCAAGTTCTTTAATGAGATTCTATTCCAGAGCAACCTGTGCTTTCCCAAGTATGCCTTCATTGAGCACTGCCTAGAGAGACAGGTCTGCAATGAGATTAAGGGAAATGACAGTTTTTATTTTGTAGTAGCAGCTTTAGTGTTTCTTATCAGGTTGTTTGTTGCATTTTGTTTTGTGGTAGATACACCATTCCTGTGATGAGCAATTATACATCTCTTTGTATTCATTAAAGTGTTAAGCGGTGGCAGCTCTGTAAGGCAGTTGCTATGTAAAGGAAGTGGAATCAAAGGTGTTACTGATCCTGTTGGGAAGGGAGAGAAGTGAGAAGGAGGCAGTCAAAGAAAGAAAGGAGAGGACAAGAATGGGCATAATATAACTTACCCTCACAAGAGTATCTGTGATTGGACTACACTCTTTAAAGATTGATCACATTTCATTTTTTGGTTTATGGTTGTATATCCAGAGATACCTCAAGTTATTATTTTGACATATTTCCTTAGCCTGGCTAGCTTATTTGGTAGAGCATGAGACTCTTTGGTATATTTCCTTGTATTTACCTTCTTTTACAAACACAATATTATGTTTCCCATATGAGGAATTATTTTTCAGACACATGATTTCAATGGCTATTTAATATTATCTTCTATTTTGCAGCCACTCTTTTCCTTAAATATAATTTAAAAAGAAATGTATGGAAAGTACATAACTCCCAAGTTGGAATTCAGCTAGATCAGGGACAGAGGCTTCCTTAAACACATTTCTTAACATGGATCAACAGTAGTGGCATTGAGGTTTTCTTTCTGGTGCTCTTCTCTTTTCCCATGATGCAGTGTGGTAGCCCCACATCTCAGTGTCCCTGGATCTCCAGCTCACTTTCTTGAAAGACTCCCAGGAATAGGTGACCACTTTTTTTTCTTTCTGAGCTCTTTCTGAAGTTCCACTGTCTCTGTAAATCCATCAGTGTCCATAGAAGTGTTGTGGTTAGAAAAATTAAATGACGAGAGAATACTGCTATCCTGGTCCCATACAGGTTATGTATAGAAATACAGTAGCTTGTATAAAGTTAAGAAACTGAAAGGAAATTTTATCTGTGCAGCTGTCTCCCCCACCAGACTATTACCATGAACTTGGATGAGCTACTCAACATATTCAAACCTCCATTTTCATAAAATGGGGATAATAATAGTGCCGACTTCATAGGATTGTTTGAGTATTAAATGAGATAAATAAGATAATGTGCATGAAGTGCTTCACAAAGAGAGGGACCTAGTGAATGCCAAAGAAATGGTTACAATTCTAACTGTTTTGTCATTATTGTTATCATTCTGAGCTTTTCCACAGCAGAGACCATATCATATTTATATTTGTCAGAGACATTCAATAAATGTTTGTTAAATTGAAGTAAGTGTTCTAAAAACTAAATAAATAAATAGGGAAAATGAAAAAAAAATCCATTACTTTATGCTAACAACATCACACTTCTACTGGCCAATGGAATAAGCATGCATCCTTACTGCTGTGAGTTATTATATTCTCTGAATGAATATAAGCCTTTCATATGACCTAATGATTAATGACTTATACAAATAAATTTTAATTCCGTTAATAAAAAATTAAGCAGCAAGCTCTCCCCACTTTTTTGACAGTGTCAGGCTTTCACCTGTTCTCTTGGGGACAACAGGTTTCCGGGAACATGCTGAGTACAGAAAATAGATCATTCCCAGACGGTACTCCCCCTGTGTTCTCCATGTCTTTCTGATCAGCACGTGGGATAGATACAAGGTACTTTATAGATGGAGGAGAGGGGTCCTTGTGGAATGAAGCAGAAAGGATAACTGAGTGCTTGCTCATTCTCTCTATTTCTTCATCCATCTATCCATCCATCCACTCCCTCAGATAGAGGATTTACTCTGTGTCAGAACTGGTAACACTAAGATCTCTGTCATTTAACTCTAGGAGGTTCATGTGATTACCCCAATTTTACATATGGAATCCTGGGCTCAGGCATGGTGTCATGTCCATGGTGATATAATGAAGTAACAGATCTGGAATTGGAACATAGGTCTGTCTATTTCCCAAGTTTCTGCTTAAATTTCTCACCTAAGTCCAGACTTCTTTTGCTCTTACATATTGGGTCTGAAGTAGGCATTAGCCAGTTTAGTCAAGATGACCAAAATTCTATCACCAAATGCTCAGGAAGGGAGTCTTATCTGAGTAAGTGAACAGTCTTTCAATGTTGCAGCAAAATTTCAAGCAAAATATCCAGGCTGGTCTGATGCTGAATCTTGAATATCCCTCATGAACACTTGTCTCCAAATACTTGGATATCAGTATTTCCACCTTAGATGCCATTTCCCTCTCCCTTCAAAAGCTTGGTCTCAATCTCCATTATTCATTTGGAAGCCAAAGTTCCAAATTTCCAGAACCAGAGTTTTCAGGCTTCAAAACCAGGGAGTCTGGCAGAACCCAGTCACCACTACAATTTTTGGGAAAAAGCTAGTTACCAGGCCACACCTTTATTCTTGACTGTAGTGACCTGGGCTGGACAATATGCAAATTTAGGTACAGATTCATGTCTTTGGCAAACTTTCTTCTCTCAGACTCCCATGTTTCCTCACAAACTCCTCTTTAGCTAAGGGAAGAGAACTCTCTCTCTTTCCCAGTAAACTACTCCTCAGGGTAGTCTTAAGGACCCCATTCCATCCTTGATCGGTATCTGAGCAGAGTTGGGTGGACTGATCATAGGATATCTCAAGTGTATGGTTGAATTACTCTTATCCTTAATACCCTCACTTCCTATATTGACCTAGCATTTGATTCTTAATTAGTTTGGATGATAATGAGGAGGAGGATGAGGATGACGATGATGGCTGTGTGAACCTGTATGTGTGCATTTAGGTTTATGTGTGCATACCTACTCTGTAGCTACATTTCAACTTTCAGGAGAAAGAGGCCATTCCTTTTTTATCTGCATCTTTGATGACTTCAAAGTCTAGGGGCATACATGAGGGTCTCAAAATGTACTGCTGCTTGTCCTATACACAGACTTGCTCTATTCTACTGAATCTGAAGGCATGCTTGTGGAGTAGCAATACACCACCCCCCAGGCATGCATCTACCCTTTTCCCCTCCTTCCAATTCCCAAGAAGAGCCCAAAGAGCCAGATTAGATTATCTTCGGTTCTCTTTAAAACTCTCTGGGTCCACATTACATACAACTTTAGACATGAGTGGGGAATGGGTGTTCCATTTTTTGGATGCTGAGAATAGAGGGGCCAGTATTGCATCTTGGGGGTGCATAGCAGGACCACTGAAGCCCTTGAATCTTTGTTTGTTTTTGCCTTTGAAAGAAGAAAAAGAACAGACTATTCCCACAATTAGAATGGAAGATTCTGCATCTTCTTGTCATGATTCCAGAGTCCCTCTGAAGCCATGTGTGAGAAAGCAGTGTGAACATGGTTGACGTTTATGGATGGTTGAGTCCAGATGGCAATGACAATGGATCAGGGACCCAGGAGCTGAGAAACTCCAGAAGAAATCATTTTGGTCTCAGCATTAAAATCCAGCGTCCTCAAAACAGATAGACAAGCCACACAAGAGCAGCAGCAGCAACAACAAATAAAGCGAACAAAAACTCTGGTTGCCAGAACTAAAGAGATGTTTCTATTTGAGCATCTGTTAAAACACAAAATAGCCAGAGGTTCTTTTCTTCACCCCCCATTTTGTTAACAGTGCTAGGTGGGGAGGCATCTGAAGAGTCAGTCCATACCCTGTAGGACACTCAGTCTAACTTACTCAAGAGACAAGGACTTCTGTCTGTGGCTCAGGAATTTTGTTGTTATTTTATTGTTAATAGGGAGCCCCAAAGAAAGGAAGTACAGTTTTTCAGATATGACCAGGTAATAGGAAATGTAATCGAATAAAAATGTAATAGAAAGGTGGTACAGCCTCTTGATGTTAGGTTACACACCTCAAAAACCTACTGAAAGGAAACAAAAAGAACAACTTAGACCCCTCTGACAAAAAGGAGAAAAATCAGAACATAAAATATGTCTGAAAACAAAGTCTCAAGTGACCCCCAAAAGGAAGATGTCACCAGATTGCTCAGGAATGGAGACCATCGGGGATCACGTGGGCATGGGACACTTCTGAGGGGAAAAGGGAATAGATGTCTTTCCCTTCATTCCTTCAGTGCCATTAGGGCTGGCTATACATCCAGGTTCACTGGATCCTTTTATCCACCTCAGGCTCCTCTGGAAGCAGGGCTGGGTTGAGGCAGAGTTGAAGATTAGAAAGACGAGGAGACAGGATACAGCCCTTCCAGTGAGCAAAGCATCAACTCCCTGCTAAAAACATTGTTTTTGAAGTCAATAAAGTCTTTCTTGCAGCTGCAGTCAGTGGGAGGAGTGTGCCCTTCACTTGTGACCTCGCTGGTTATCAGCACCGCTAGAGATGTTTATTGCTTCCATCAACACTCGCCTGGGACTAGGTTTTACTTATGTTGCTGGTGGTGTGACAGGTGGGGATGTGACTCATCTGGGGAAGCCAGTGTGCTGCTGTGTTCAGTTAGAGGTGCAGTATCGGAAAGTTGAGGAGGAAAAGACAAACTAAGGAAGGCCATACATTTCTGTTGAGCTCAGTCAGGAGGGAGCCATTAATGCTCTGGTCTCTTTGACAAACCTACTTGATTGAGGAGGGGCATTCAGCTCGGGAGGTCTGCCCTCAGGGTAAAATGGTCATCCCATTTCTGAGCCTTTTACTGTGGAGAATTTCCAGTAGTGTTCATAGGATCTCCAGGTAATTTGATAGATGCAGTGTCTCCCTCCCAGCTTCCCTACTGACCTTTTCGGAATTTCTAGTTTGGGCTATCCCAGAGGCAAATGGAAATTTGCTCAGTGGCATTTACCTAACTGAGACCACTGATGGTGTGACATAGTTGGGTGACTTTAGGGTTTACAGAGAAAATGCTGGTGGAGAATGAGAAGAGCAGGAAGGCAGGACGGGGAGACACAGGCTCCTCTTTTCTGTAATGATACGCGAGCTTGAAGGCAAGCTGATTGGCTAATATCCAGCCAGGAGCAAATGGCTGGAGACCCACTGCCCAAGTCAGGAATGTTTGAGACAAATGCAGAACCTGAGTCTGAAGCCAGCAGGACTGAACAAGCTGCTTGTTTACACAGCCCCTGTCTTCCTGGAGCACCAGAACATTCCACAGTTGGTCCTCACAGTCATTGTGAACAAGCCCACCTCTTCAAGATTTTTTCTGCTCTGGAAATTCAGGAAGTAGTGTCATAGGAGACAGAGAAGGGAGGAGAGATGCCCAGCAGGTCTATCCCTGGAGGGACATTTATTTTGTCTGCTAGGCACTGTGCTCCCTGTTGGAGCAAGGGAGAAACTTCTCCTACCTTTATGATGGGTGCTATAAGTGAGGAGACAGATATAAACACAGAATTACACAAATAATTGCTTACATTTGAGATCTGAGCTTCAAGAAGAAGTGTGTTCCCTAGAAGAATGTGTGTGGGGGATAAAGCCTAGACTGTGGAGTCTAGAAGCTCCATGAATAGATAGTATTTCAGCTGAGACTTTAGGAATGAAGAGTAGGTGGCTAGGTAAAGGGGAGGATATAGAATTACTTATGGGCAAAAGGTCCTGCAGCCAGAAGCAGCTGAGCACACAGATACCTGGGAGGTCCTTGTGGCAGGGGTGACAGAAACAGAGGGAACACACCCCCCCATGGCTGTTGGGTGGCCATTCTCTTTTGGCTTCATTTATTTGTCTGCTGCTGTTGTTTTTCGGTTCATATTTATGTGTATTGCTTCTCCACAGATACTATAAGCAATTTACATTGTCTTGTCCTTCTTGTGTGTAACTTCTCCTGACTAGCAGTAGGAACTCCAGAAATAAGACCTGATGAACTGAGAGCCATGCTGTGTGTCTGAGGGTGGAAGGATGTCTTGGTGACAGGTGGTTGGCTAACGTTGATCAGGAGAGGTGCCTTGTTTCTTGGTTAAGGGTTTGCCCTTTGGAGTCAAATATGTGTCAGTTCAAATCCTAGCCCTGTGACTCTGGCCAAGACACATAATCTGAGTTTCTGTCATATTGGTAGAAAAATACAGATAATGTTGCTTACCTTTACTCATCTGTAAATAATGATAATGATAACAATAGTAAAAATGACACTTCTGTGCCAGGCACAGTTCTGAGTGTTTCATAGATATTAACTCATTTGATCCTTAGTGTGGCTCTATAAGACAGGTGCTATTTTTATTCCCTTTTTACAGATGAGGAAAGTGAGACACTGAGAGGTTATTACACAGTTGATATAGGTTAAATCCAGGTTTAGAATCCACAGACTCTGGAAACTGAATCTTCACTCTTACTACCATGTGTTCTTGTAGTTATTTTACATTATTTTTTAATGTTTATTTATTTCTGAGAGAGAGAGAGAGAGAGAGAGAGAGAGAGAGAGAGAGAGAGAGAGGATCCAAAGCGGGTTCTACACTGATAGCAGTGAGCCCAAAACAAGGCTCAAACTTATGAATCACGAGATCATGATCTGAGTGAAGCCGGACACTCAACCAACTGAGCCACCCAGGTACCTGTTCTTATAGTTTTAGTCTGTGTGGAATCTGGAGTGGCTGGTGATATTGAGTTCCTGGTGACCAGATGGGAAGGAAATGAGGTGGCCATAGTGAGCCAATCCTCCCTTCCTTGTATGTCATTATTTTGTCTAGGGTCATTATTTGCCTGTGATGTGGTGGTCTCTTATGTCCCAGGGAAAAGGACAGAGGAACTGAAGGGCGGGCTTTGGCAGCCTGGACAAACTGCCAGCAGCACTGGCCCACGGGGGCAGGAGCTCCTTCCTTGCCCTTGGGAAGAGTTCCTGCTAAACTCTGGCCACTCCTGAATGCTCATCCAACTACCTCCACCCACCGTTGTGACCCGGAATATGAGGAACAGAGCCAGGCATGCGCTTTCTGAAGTGCTGAGTCAATTTCAGAAATGATTGTCAGGAACTCATGGATGCTGGTTGCTTATTGCACTGTAATCCCTGAAGATTGGATTCAGTGCTGTGGAAGCTGGCCAAGTAATGTGCCCGACCTTGCTTGTGGGGTCACTGACTGATTGCACCAGTTGGCCCTGCACTCATCTCCCTGGCTGCGGAGAGGTTGGAGGCAAGAGGATTGATTAAATTGGTGGCAGAAGCTTCACCTTTAAAATGTGGAAAACAACAACAACAAAGCAGACCTTTTATATAGAAGTTAATGTAATTATTAAAGGGAAATAAAAATATTGGCATGTTAAGAAAATACCCAACTGGCTTAGAAAAGTGTTTTCTAAATCCTCAATAGATATTTATCCAGAGGAGGAATATTCACTAAGCAAAATTTGCTCTTAATCCTTAATCCACAAAGCTAAGATCTCACAGTTTTACCAAGTAAGAACAGGCATGAATATTAATTACAACTCACCCTCTCTTCCTCCCTTCCCTTATTTGTTGCACACAAGTATTGTCTCTAAGTGTGGGAGGCCGGAAGTATTTTCCTCCTTAAAGAGTAGTGTTTGAGTCTACATCTTACCACCCTCTTTGGCATTCACAGTGTAAATGGCACTTTATTAGGTGAGAATGTGAATCTTGTCAACAGCCCCCAGTTCTGCCAGCTTATCAGGGAAAGAGAGAGAGAGAACAAGATTCAGAGAGATGTACCTAGTCCTGTTCATTCCAGAAGAGTGATAGATAATAACATTTCCAGGCAAGAAATGGCAGGAAATTTGACGTACAGGAATTAAGGCACCAAATGGAAAAGTCAATCGCTTATTCACTCCATGCTTCATATTTGAAGGAAATGTTATTTGATTTGGATGCTTCCTCTTTCCTCTCCTTCTTTCTTCTATGAAGCAGGCAGAATAGCAGAATTGATTCTCTCTCTTTGTAATCATATTTTCCAGGCTCAATGAGTCTCTGTGTGTGTAAATTCCCATTTAAACGTATACTAATGTTTTGCAAATGTATATTTCTCAGCCACATTTTAAAGCTCTGCATAAGTAAAAGGAGGTATTTTAAAGCTCTGCATAAGTAAAAGGAGGAATCTCTGTAATTCCTTTCTTATGATGTCTCTTGTCACTTCTAAAGTAGACCTAAATTCGGAGCTCACATAATAAAAATAAAAATGATAACAGTACTGCCTTTGTAGTTCTGTGCATCTTATTTTTACAGTATTTGATAGTTCTGCATTGTATTGGATTTAAATCACTAATTGCAGTGGTGTATCAATCACAACAAAAATAATCATCAACTAAATACTGGACGTGCATAATTTAAGTCAATGTTTACATTGCCCCTATGAGGGTGTATCTATCATGGTCCTCACTTAGTACCTACCTCAGGTTAGAGGTAACATGTCGAAGGTCACTCACTCAATAAGTGGTGGAGATGAGATTTGACCCAAGGCATATTTGACTCCAGAGCCTGACCTCTTAAAAGGTTCACTCTCTAGGTCATGAAAATGAGTGGAGGACGGCTCAGGTCACAAATAAATGAAGGACAGATCCACGCACTGGATCTAGGTCTTGCTAACTCTTATTTCTTTCTTCTTATCCTGCCAAGGTCAAGGATGAAGGAAACCTAAACACCAAAACAAATTACTGTAGGGTAGGGACCTTGTCCCAGTACAACAGAAAATGTTTGTGGAATTCTGGACCAAGTAGGCGTTTACTTAGGATGTGGGAGGTAGAGGGTGTGTGTGGGGGGGTGGGGGGGCTGACTTCCTAAGGGTGAAATAACATGAAACAAAGAACATATACTCTCCCTTCCCCTGCCACCCAACCTTTCAAATACGATTCTTGCAAACTTAAGCAAACGCTTGCCTCAAAACTTCAAATAGAGGATTCATTTTCCCTAAAGTTGCCCAGGTGTTTCCTATAACAGAAGGCAGTTAATACGTATTCTTTCTTTTCCTTGGACTGATTACCCCTAATTGGTGGGTTCTCTTCCAATAGCCGCTGCCAGCTCCCCACGAGAGCAGTTTCACTGAATCTTTGTGGTCTATTTACAATAGCAAATCAAACATCAAACAAAAATAAATTAAAAAAAAAATAAAATATTGTGCCTCAGCCTCCCGCTGCACACAGGACCTGGGATTTGGTATGTAGCTATGTGCTCTCCATGGAAAATTTGGGATTGGCAACTTGCTGTCTTGACTTCCTCCTCCTCCTCCTCCTCCTCCTCCTCCTCCTCCTCCTCCTCCTCCCTCTTCTTTAAACAAAGTTATAGAGTTAGATACAAAGCTATTTGTCTATACCTTCCCAAGATGAGCACAGGTGATTCCAATTTGGAGTCACATTTGCTGAAAATAGCCAAATAATTTTAAATGTACTTTGATATAAAATCCGTTCTCTGAAGAGCTCAAAGCAACTTAGTGTTTATTTTGTTGTTTCTACTCAAAACATCCCTTTAAGATGGGAGGGTGACAGTGATAATTTTCACACTGGGAGAGGGAAATGAATGGAGGCATGGCTAGTTTGCAGTAAGTTAGAGGTCTATCAGCCTCTCCTTGATTGTGCTAGTGGCCAGTAAAAGGACTAGGTATAGAACATTTGATCTAGATCTAAGTGTGCTAACAGAGAAGGAGGAAGGGGCAGGAGTGGACAAACCAAATTACATACTTGAGATTTAGGATTATCAGATCTACCCTGAGTGGAAAAAATACATCTCTTCAGGTAGTATTGGTAACCTTCTAAAAGCTAATCTGGGGGGCACCGGTATGGCTCAGTTGGTTAAGTGTACAACTCATGATCTCGGCTCAGGTCATGATCTCATCGTTCCTGAGTTTGAGCTCCTCACCAGGCTCTGCACTGACAGTGCAAAGCTTGCTGGGATTCTCTCTGTCTCCCCACTCTCTCCCCTCTCTCGCCCCTCTCTCTCTACCTCTATCCTGCTGGCACTCTCTCTCTGTCTCTCTCTCTCTCTCAATAAATAAATAGACTTTCAAAAACATTTCAACAACAACAAAAAAATGCTAAACCAGTTATTTTGTAGTTTATAACAAATTTAGCCAAATGGTCCTGTTAGATGATGGAATTAAGATAGAGAAAGTGGAAAATGATCAGAACCCCTTCCTGCAGGTAGAGCTCAGACTGATCCTTGGATCTGGAGGAGCCCTGAAGAACAAAGTCAGGTGGTCCTGATGAGGTGTTCCACAGGCTTGATGAATGTGCTAGAGGGTGTGGGACATGGGTACAAAGCAGAGTGTGAAGAGATCTCAGAGTCTCTGGAATGTAGGTACAAGGGTCTTCTTTTAAGATGTTCTGCCCACTGGGGTAGATACTCCCTTCAGAGAACCTAATTGCTATGGACATTTAGATATTCAGCTTTCTACTGGCAATGCAGATGTAACAATGGTTGTCAAGAGCTCAACTTCACTCCGAATGAATGTGTTTGGTGTGTTACCTATTGTTTTAGTTGATTTGGTTTCTCCCCAAATGTCTAAAAAGTCTTCCTTAGGTTATTGGGTATTCAGTGCTGGACACCAACAATGATAAGTGACAGTGCCACTTAGTGCACATTGCAGGCCACTAGTCACTATGTCAATGGCCTTAACCGAGTTACCTCATTCCACCTTCATAGTGTGTTATCATCGCCCCTATTTGGGATGTGAGGAAGTAAAGGCTCTGAGAGGTTCAGGAACTAATCCAAGGTCACATGGCAAAAGGGGGCTGTAGAGCCTGGGTACAGCCACTACATCAGGGCATTTCTTGTTAGTTTATTTAAAAAGGGACTTGATAACTGAGTGGCTTCTAGGTCTCAGCACATGTCTGCAGTGAAGTAAATGTGGTCAGTAACCACCATGGCATTGTGGCTGACTCCCTGGGTTCAATCCCTGAGTTCACCAGCTGTGAACTAGTAGTTCCCTAGTTCACCAGCTGTGCGGTCTTGCCCTTGCTCGAGTCATTTAACCTCTCTGTGCTTCATAGGACTGGTGTGAAGAATAAATGAGTGGGTATTTGGAAATGAGTTAAGACAGTGGCATTTGGTATCACAATGGTTTGAGGAAAACCAGTAGGGCCAGTGAGTAAAATCAGAGAGGGTGTGGGTTCCCTGCTCAGCTCCAAAGTGGAGAGAGCCACATTGCAAAGGTTGACACTGGCACTGGGGGGGAATCAAGTATGGCTATAATTTTGACTGTCAGTTTTCATCCTCACATCTTCTCACTTGAACACCTTTTATTGGCACTAAATTTGTTTTAGGATAATGAAAGCAGATGTTCCATTTATGCCCTCACCCCACTCACCTGCATGTCTCCTCTCAAAGACACTTTCTCTCCCTCAGGACTAACTCTGAGCACAGTGGAGCCCATGTGTCTGAGGCTAAGGCTGGTACTTGGAAAGCGTGTTCCTGGAGAGCTGTAGCCTGGGAGGGGTTAACGCATTATCTGGGAATACTCAAATAGTATGAGCCCATCAGATAGAGAAACATAGCAACTCGCAAATGAATAGAAACATGTTTATTAGAGTAGAAGAAAACAGCTTTTTTGGCACCACCAGTGCTATGGCATCAGGCACAGCAGCTGCAGCCTGGGACAACAGTCAGGGAGAACCAGAAAGTAAACATGCATTTTCTAAGTGCTTAAGTCAGGAGTGGGCATTTCCAAGCAAACAGGAGGTTCATGCACGTGTGTATGTGTATGACAGAGAGAGAGAGAGAGAGAGAGAGAGAGAGAGAGAGAGAGGTGGGAAGAGATGCAGAGGGGCAGGCACAGAGTTGCACTGGAGTGGCATGCAGGTAACTAGGCAGTAGCAGGTGGACATGAGGCCCAGGTGGACCTGGGGTTGAATGCCATCCTGGTTCCCTCCCAGGAATTTGGTGGTCTTGGTCCTTTTAGTAGACCTCTGGGAAACTGCTTCTTTATCTGCACAATCCCAGTCACAATTATCCTCGGTAGTTTTATATCTCAGGAGCAGATAAGGTGACATATTTTAAGCATCTATCAAGGGACCTGGCACACAGAAGGTGCTCAGTAAATTTGAGTCCTCACTGAAGTTCTGTGGTAGAATATTCCAGAAGGCTGCAGTAGGTCTCCCATGGTTCCTGAGAACAATTCAGTTTTTCTTTCAAGAAAGGAGAGAAGGGAGAGTGAGGTGCGAGGCAGAGATGTCATGAAGACCATGTTTGATTTATAATTTCATTTATGGAGTGGGTAAAGAAATATAGAAGGATAAACTCCTCCTCTTTTAAAATTAAGGGTTAGAAGTCTTCATTTTTATTCAATAAATACAAAATGTGGCTGAACTATACCCTTGTCCCAATTTAAATGGGAGTTAGAAAAGAGAGAGGGAGGAAGGGAGGGGTGAGAAAGGGAGAGAGAGAGAGAGAATATAAATGGCTGAGAATGATCCTGGATTACAAGCCTGGGTTCTGGGTTCCTCCGCATCCTCCCATCCCACCCTGAAGGGAACAGCTCAGCTTTGATAACTTGATGAATTTTCAATATAGGATTTCACTGGCAGATAGGGTTCTACTATCTAGAAAAGTGATTTGATAGCCACTGCTGTACATCATTTGATATCTCTTCTTCTGCACTAAATGTGAGCTCCATGAGGACCAAGGTCACTGGTTCACATAGTAGGTGATCTAATCTGCAGGATGAGTTAATGCACTCAGGAGTAAGTGAATGTAAAGAGGAGAAGAGGTGAGGATTGGAGGGGAGTGGAGGGGAGAGGCAGGGAAAATCAGACTTTCTTGGACACAAGAAATGCTCTGTCCTTGAATGTTGAAATTATTTTTCAGTCTGGTCTTGCTCTTCTCAAACTCCCTGGCCTGTATTCTATAAATCAGGACATTCTGTTATTTCTTCATTTGATGGGCCCCTAATTTCATTTTTAACCAAGTTCTGGTGTCTTCGCAGATGATCCTCAGCCTTTGTATATTCCAGTCTTGCACAAGCCACTGTGTGCGTATACTACACGGAAACCATGCAAACCCAAATGTGTTCTTGTGTGGCCCCCTGAGAAACAAGCCATAGCCTGGTGGTCTGTTGACAAGCCAACAGCTTGGTTTCTAGAATCCACTTGCTTGGTCAGTATATCAGGGTCTGCATGACTATTTGAATATTTTATTGCCTTTTTTCCTGGCAGAAAAATAAAAATGCTGATACCAGCGATAAAAAACGTAGGTTTCATAAACTTAACACAGTTGAGGCCAAGATGGAAATCATTAGGCATGCACAAAAGAGCAAATGTTTAGCCTCAGTTGGGGTGCTTATCACACTTGAGCTGTCTGTGCGTTCATCTGGGAAGGAAAAGGAAAAAGGAAAGGAAAGAAAACAGGCACAATGCAGTAAATATTGTCAAAGATTAAGTCTAAAATACATGGTACATTTTGGAATTGAATTGTATTTTTTAGGCTTCCAAGAATGCACATGCAACTCTGGCTTCTTTTTATTCCTGCTAATGTTTTTAGCCAGGTCCTGTGTTAGTGCAAGAATCTCTTTGCCAGTTTCCCCACCCACCCTCTCCCTGCCCCAATTCATTATTTATTTGTACCTTTACCACGATTCATCTTTGATCCTATCCTATCTTTTCCTTAAGGTTTCACAAGGTTTCCTACTTTGTCAGATAGACTCAACTATGTGTTTTGTTTTCAAGAATTTGAGTTATATTTTTGAAATTGCCCAGTTTTTAGGAAACAAACGTCTCTGCCAAAAAACTGCTTGCATTTCCCCTGCCTCCTCCAACATGAAGTGTCCACTATATGCTGCCCTTTCTCAAAATTCTGCACCACCCTGCCAGTTCCTGTCTTCTCTACTTCTAGATCCTGCTAGGACTGCATGTTTCCTTTTCTATTTGGTCTTTTCCTGGACCAATTCCATCAGGGAACTCCCGACACTTATTTTTTGTGGGCAATCATGCCTACGTAGTAGATTCTAAATAAACCATTTAACTAATTTTAAAGTAGGTCTAGAATCCCTCTGTCCTTTCTCAGCTGTTTTATTTTATTTTTCTCCCTTACTTAGAGTGTCCAGTTGCCATGGACTACTCTAACTGTTTGGGTGTTTTGTTTTCTTTTGTTTTTTCCTCTCCACTTCCTCTACCTCATCTCATGATCACTTGGTAAATTTCCAAAGACCATTGCCCTAAGTGTGTTTCATTCTCAGTTCCAAGATGCGTAATTGGATATTTTTTCATAACCTCTACGCTGAGCTCATAATTCCTGTTCTTGTTTATAAGTGCAGTGCTTTTCACATCTTTCTTTAGATATGAAGCCAACTTACAGAGCCCTCTTCTTATTGCTCTTTTAGCTCTGATTTCTCTTAAGTTTTTGTCTGTTGAGATTCTTCTTTCTGTGTTTGAATTTCATGGTATTGGCCTTTGTGAATTGTATGGTGATTCTTTTCTAATGTTTATTTATTTTGAGAGAGAGAGAGAGAGAGAGAGAGAGAGAGAGAGAGAGAGAGAAAACGAACATGTGAGCAGTGGAGGCACAGAGAACGAGGGGGGAGAGAGAATCCCAAACAGGCTCCACATTCAGCACAGAGCCTGATACGGGCTTCAATCTCATGGCAGTGAGATCATGACAGCCCAAATTAACTGTCAGATGCTTGACCAACTGGGCCACTCAGGCACCTCTATATGGTGATTCTTTATTAAACACTTATCTCTGTTAAGTGTGAATGCCCATAAACTGCCTGGTGCAAGTGTTTATGCATTTGGATGGAGGAGGTGGGCAGGAGGTGCTGCATGTGAAATGTGTGTTGCATTCAAAGATAATGGGGAAGAAATGGAAGGTGCTGTGAAACAGTGCTCTTGGCACTGGCTGTGGGTGATCTCAGATCCCCTCCAAATCACCAGCTTTGGGAGCTCTGCCCTACATATTGGACCTGATCTCCTATACTCACTTCTCAAGCCCTAAGTAAGACACTCTATTTCTTGTTACTTGGCATAGAGATTTAGTCTCTGTGGCTGTTCTCACTGCAGTGGAGTGACTAATGCCATGTTTCTTCAGACCTTCATCCACCTCTTGGCATGAACACTTTCCATTTCCCTGGTCTGTAGCTTCCCTCTGTGGTGGTTACTGAGTTCTGCTTTTTATCATTCAAGGGTTATTCAAATTCTTATCTCTAGTATGTTTCCTTTCTGTCATTTTCTGTGGGTTTGTCTGGGGCAGGGAATTCATGTAGGAAGGGAAGACTATAGGAAGCCATGTAAAACTAGGAGGTATCTTCTTCTCTGAGATGTTCTGACTCCCAGAACACCCTAAAAATCAGGGCTTCATGGCACTGGATCTGTATGACATTGTTGAACCCTGTCACCTGTCATATATATGCAATCTATGCATCTGAACTGGAAGTAGCAGGGGTAGACAGTGGATATTTCTCTATGATGGAGGAAATCAAGCCAGTGTTCCCCATAGTTCACTTTGTAAATATGGTGAAAATCTGAAATAGAAGAATGAGGGGGGAGTTAAGTATATGGAATCATGTATGGAATATCCCCAGTCTTGTGCTTTTTACCTCTTTCCTTTCCTGCTTTTACCAACCTTATTCCTTATCATAGTCAATGTGCTCCAGAATCAGGCTCTTGACTTCCAACTTCCCTTTTAGTCGTGCACTTGAATCCTGTCCAGTTCTTGCCTCTTTGTAGAAATGGGCTGGTCTGACCTGCCAGGAACATGGGTTATGTGGTTCATCACCTGACAGAACAGAGCCTCCCTGATCCTCCATTCCTCATGGCCAACCTGGCTTCATGGCTGTCCTGAGACTCAGCCTGTGACCTCTTGAGTGCCTGGCCCCCACCAAGGAGGAATGAACCACTGAGAAATGTTTGCTGCCTCTAAGCAACAGTGCCTCAGGTGTGCTGTAGACAGAATTCTGTGTTCCCCCTTCCAAATTAATATGTGGAAACCTTGACCCTTAACCCTGAACCAAATATGTGACTATTTGGAGATGGGCCTTTTAGGAGATAATCAAGGTTAAATGAAGTCATAAGTGTGGGGTCTTAATCGATTAGGATTAGTGGCCTTATAAGAAGAGAAGCTGAGAGAGCTCTCACTCTACACACATGAACTGAAGAGAGGCTATACATAGGCACAGCGGGAAGGCAACTGTCTGTATGTCAGAGAAGCAGGGTCTCACCAGAACCTGATGATGCTAGTACCATGATGTCAGATTTCTAGCCTCTAGAAGTGTGAGAAAATGGATTTCTGTTATTTTAGCCACCCAGTCCATGTTATTTTGTTACATGGCTTAAGCTGACTAGACCAAGGTGTGTCCCTCAAATCATGGAATAACGACACAGGGAAAGGCATTAGGGAGCACATGATGATCCCTTCACCCATTTGTTTTAGGAATGAATAAAATGAGGCTAGACATGTTATGTGATTTTCCCAGCAAGTTGAGGGCACTTGCCAATCTCATAAATACCAGTTTCATAAATTGGTCAGCCAAACCTCAATTCCTAAGCCAGTCTGATGTGTACAAAAGCAAGCATCCAGATGTCCTCCAGGGCAGGCGCTGTGTGACTAGTTCCCATAGGAACCCATTTCTGAGCCCTTTGAATCTCTTCATGAGATTCATGAACTTTGCCTTAGTCTGATTTAGTTCTTCAGGGTGTTCATATCAAGGATTCCCACATTTTAAAAATTTTCAACATTTATTAATTTTTGAGAGACAGAGCACAAGTGGAGGAAGGGCAGAGAGAGAGGGAGACACAGAATCTGAAGCAGGCTCCAGGCTCTGAGCTGTCAGCACAGAGCCCATTGTTAACCCACATACTGCAGGACCATGGCCTGAGCTGAAGTCAGACACTTAACCAACCGAGCCTCCCAGGTGCCCCAGGATTCCCACATCATTTTATTCCCTTCTCTCTCCATTGATCCCCAGATCCATTCCCCAGCCAGACCAAGATTGCACACTGTCTCATGGGCTCTTCCTGCAGTGCATTCTCCAGAGTACCTCCTATAGGGCTAGGAGCTGGATGCATGTTTTTCCCAGGTCAGAGTCTCCTCTAGACACCTAGTGCCATCCAAGATCCTCAGACCAGAACTTCACAGCCCCATAAGGTGTCCTGTAAAAGGCCCAGAGTTCTAGCAATAGAGATCCTGCTGGGAGGACCCCTTCCTCATGGGGTACAGGCTGGTAGAGCTACCTCCACAGGCCAACACTAGGTCATGCTGCTTCTCGTGAAGACCACACCTTGGGTTTAAACTTCTTCCTGAAGATATAATACATCCAGCAACTCAGGCTGTGTGTTCTGATGTTCCTTTATGAGTTAAGTGTCTTATTACAAGTTCCCTCCCTATTAGGGGACTGACAAAGGGAGGAATCAAGTTTACCTGGTGCATTCAGGGTTGATGACCTAAGAAAGCACAGAGACAGGAGACCAGGTCTTTGGAATTTTCATTTTCCTAAGTGATTCTAGCCTAGAATGAGGACTTCCTACATTTTAAATGCTACTATGCTATAGATCGAGGGGGTATCCACATTTAATTGGACATGGGCAATGGGAGAAGGTGAAATATTTGAATTGCTGTCCTCCACTGATGTAAGGTGGATAAAGATAGCTTATTGCTACTGATAAACTGGTAAAGTAGATACAGAAATGGGAAGTGATGCAGAAAGCATTTCACCTTGTCACATGTTATTGGTGGAAACTGTTCATAGAAACCAAAGGCAGACTTTGACTTCCAGTCACAGAAATAATATACTACATCAAATTTCCTTGAGAATATACAATCTCCTGTGCAATTGCAGGCTGCTACTATTTTCCTTCCAGGAGGGTCTAGACCTGTGGTTGCAGAATAATTTAGAAATCAGTGTATTGCCTGCTTCATATGGTGTGATTAATCTTTTTTGATTTCACATGTCTACAAATGGTGTTAGTGGTCATAACTGCAAACTATTGCTATTTTTATTGGTCGGAATGTGAATGTTTGTGTTAGAGCATCTGCAAAAGCAAACACGTTTGCTATGTTGAAAAAAATAATGAAGATCTAAGTGATTTTAAGATGGCATTTTCTGAATGAACACGGAAATGCTGCTAGATTTTTATTTGTTTTACTGTTAATGCTGCATTGAAGATAGAGTCATGCTGCGGCACATTTTTTTGCCTGTTTCTTCTTTTCCTTTGTCTTTAGAAACATATCCATTCTAGTTGCAATTTTTACTCACGAAATCAAGATCATTGCACATTAAGATAAGTTCATAATCTAAGAAACGAATAAATGTAAAAGGAAAGCATGTCATAGCAGTATCAGCTATTTTGCATCATACATAAGTAATACCTTGCTTAGCCTTGGCATATTTTCTGTGTATATTTTAATAGAATGTCCAATATATCACAGTCATCTGAATGTCCTTAGCAACATCTTAGGTGTTATACTCACTGGTGTTTAGCATACTTCATGTTGCAATTATAAGGTCCCTCAAACCCTGGCTGATAATTTATTTTTGGTTCTTTGTGGGGAGGGGTTGTGTTTCACTAATTTTCATACTAGCCTGCATCTAATAGAGTTTATGGCTAATGAATGTGTTGAATTAAATTGAATTAGATTGAATTGAATTGAACAGAAATAAATTGAATTGTATTGAGTTATAAACCAGAGAGTGCAAATACACGGATATCTAACAGCATCTGATAATAACAGAATACGGAATTCATATGCCCAACTTAGGAGATATTTGATAACTCATAAGTGAGACAATTGCCCTCCTCCCAGGTTATTGGGTATTCTTGCCAAGTGGAGATGGATGTCACATGAGACCCAAGGCAATTACACAGTTCAAGCATCTTCTGTATTTGTGCAGGAGCAGACCATGCCAGGAGAGTTACAGACCTGCTTTATTATTCTATATGTCACAAAGTAAGAGCTCCATTTTTTAAATAATTATTTTTTTTCCTTTTGTTCAGCAGCAGCTGGCTCTATGCAAGCACTTAGAATAAAGTGGTGTGTGTGTGTGTGTGTGTGTGTGTGTGTGTGTATCAGATAGGGAGTATCATTTGCTAGTTTTAATTGGTAGATTCAACATCTTCCACTAACAGTGGCGAAGCCACTGGCTGAGACGTTACCATGGTAAATCAAACCACGGTGTTTGATTAGTTGACTTCGGAAGCAGGTACAATCATTTTAATCAACTCCAGGAAAGTTGAGGCCATCTGGTTTTGCCTCACCTGGAGGTAATTTACCACCCCAGGTGCAAAAAATTACTCTGAGGTCAGTAATAGTAAAGCTGCCTCAAGATGTTCCAGCAGAGTATGAAAGAGGAACAGTGTCATAGTAATTTTTATGTTTGTTTTTATATTTTCAAGCTTGGGAAAGTGAGGGGCTAATCATGAAAACCAGAACCAAGAATAGATTTGGCAGGTGCTAACCCAGTTAGTTCTAAACAGCAAAGTGAAAATCCCTTAAACTTACTCTAGAGTAACTATTTTTTTTTTTAAATTTTTTTTCAACGTTTTTATTTATTTTTGGGACAGAGAGAGACAGAGCATGAACGGGGGAGGGGCAGAGAGAGAGAGGGAGACACAGAATCAGAAACAGGCTCCAGGCTCCGAGCCATCCGCCCAGAGCCTGACGCGGGGCTCGAACTCATGGACCGCGAGATCGTGACCTGGCTGAAGTCGGACGCTTAACCAACTGCGCCACCCAGGCGCCCCTAGAGTAACTATTTTAATGGTCCAGTTCTGAATGCCTGACAGATTTTTAAAGAAACTTCTCCTTTTGAGAATCAAGTTTCTCAAAAATGTGGTGGAAGAGAGTGGTGTGCTTTGGAGATTAAGGAATGAAATGGAATGAGCCATACTTTGCAGTGAGGGAAATCCTCCCCAAAAGACTTCCCTCCAAAAACATATTTTGGACTTGTCAATTTTACATAGTAACTTAGTATTTTAGATATTCTTGTGAGCAAATAGGATGTAACCACTCCCAAATATAGTGAGAAGACTTCAGAATCATTAGCTATTTGGAGTAGTTAGAAGGATTTTTTTGGCTCATGTGACATTGATTTGTTTTGGCTGCACTTGAAATGTGTGGTCTTTGCGAGTCAATAGAAATGAAGTCCTTTATTGAATAGGAAAAACTGCATGGAGTGAATTAGAGAAACAGAAAGCAAAGGGTCTTGTTGTCTTGTGTATCTGTGGGAATGGAGCCAGGCAGGATGGGTTGAGCTTTGGAAAGGAAAGCACAGAGATGGCCTTCACCAAAAGGGGTCTGGTAGGAGTTACAAAATCACCTTACAGGGAAACCATGGAAGCTTGGGTTGAAGGTTCACCAAGATGAAAGGTATGATAGTGGGAAGCCTGGGAGAAAGGGGGACAAAATACCACCATAAGTCATGGAAAGGCAGTGATTCTTCTAGAAGTGTCATAATCTCAGAGGACTGGGGATGGAAGGCCTAGTAGGACATGTGTCGGGGAGGGAAAAAATATTCTGCCATTCATTGTTCATGTAACTGGACTAAATTAAGTTGACATGAAACACGTTAACAGGGGAAAATTAAATTTATTTTTGTACATATTGGAAATCCATACAGACATGAAATTCCAAAGACAGTCAGGCAAAATGAGATATACATTTCTTCCTGAACTAAGGAGAAGGGGCAGGCACCTGGAACTATAATGGGAAGGAATATAATTCGTAGGAAGATGAAAAAGAGTAAATGTTTGGTAAACAAATGTGTGCTGGGCCACTCAGGAACAGTGGTACATAGAGGACTCTGATCAAACAAATCAAGCTAGATTCCTCCCTGCCTACCATACCTAGTTCATAGCATAATGCAGTTATCTATGGGTATAGCTCCCTTCCTGGAAGAGGTCTTCTATCTAAATTCTTTTAGGTATTTGCAGGTGGAGGGGAGTTAAGGTTTTTCCCTGAATCATTTTGGTCTTGATTGTTTTTGTCTAGAAATAATCTGCATGCCAAAGTGGCCCATTTAGCGAGATGCCTTGTTTATTGATGAGGGAGTGGAGGGCTAGAGAGTGGCTGAGGGCAAGGCTGACATGGAGTGGTTATAACAGAAGTGAAGCCCAGTTTTATAGCACCCTCTTTGGGGAACTTCTGATTCTCCAGAAGCTGATAAATCCATGGATTTGAGTCTCTCCTGACCCCCCTCCATGCTCTACTTACTCATTTGTTTCAGAACTGAATTTTGGTTACTTGACATGATGATGTTCATATTGCAATGATGGAGGGGGCACTTCTTGTTCAGATTCCCTTTGATCATTAGCTCAGTTTCACAGAGGCCAGAACAGGTGAGGTGAGAATGGATGATATGCATCATCTCTATCTATCTAAACTTGTACCTAACTTGTACCTACATATACATATGTATATCCATATGTGTATGTGTGTGTATATATATATATATATATATATATATATGTGTGTGTGTGTGTGTGTGTATGTGTGTGTATGTGTATACACACACACACACACACACACACACACACTAAATTGCAGTTACATTAGCCATGAATTACCCAAATGGAAACAGGACATAGACATGAAATATAGTCTCTCATTTTCTAAAAGGCACAAGTGTGAATAACGAAAGGGAACTGAGCAAAGACAAATTCAAGGTGACTGTCAGGAATGAAGAGTTAATGGTGAGGCCTCCCACAATGTAGCGACTTCTTTAAGGGAAAGGATTTGAGGACACATGTTTTGGATGATTTAAAATGAGTTTCATGAAAGCCCTGGATAACAGTGCAGGAAATAAACCTGAAAATAGCTAAAGGAACAGGCAGAGAAGACGAAGAGATTTTTACTCTTTGAACCCCATGGCTCCCTTTCATTTCATCTTTCTTCAGGCTAACAACTTGACTTTCCACAGGGGAGGCAGCTTAAGTGACCACCACCTTGGGTCATGGGTCAGAACATCATGCCATACAATTTCACATAAATGAACATTTCGTAAAACTACTGCATTTCATTCTTTTTCTGGAACATGATTCATTGCACGTTTCTGCATTTTTGCTTGGTTGTGAAAGGCAGTGTAATATTATAGATTCATTGTCACACCCGCAAGGACTTGCACATATGCTAAAATTCTAAAAATGCATTTGTCTCTGCTTTCAAAGGAAGAGGATAGGGAATTGTGTGCCTCCACTGGCCTATCTGCACGAGAGCATAGGATGTGTGAGTCCTGGAAAAACATATGCAACTAGCCATCAAGATCATTAGGAATCATGAGAGGCATGCTTTATAAACATTGCATACATTCCCAGCCATTGAACATTGTGGCATTTCTTAACCATCTCCCTCAGAAGAGATGCCAAGCTCAGATGTCCTTTTTGGAGTAGCTTTGCATAATTAGGCTGCCCCCAGCACTTCAACAGCACAAACAGACATGCAATATCTTCCTGCCATTGAGTGATCCAATGTGCCGGTCCACTCTTCTCTCAAATATAGTCTCAAGTCATAAAGGCACAGTATTTGTGGGGTGCCTGGTGGCTCAGTCAGTTAAGCATCTGACTCTTGATCTCAGCCACGGTCTTGATCTCAGGGTCATGAGTTCAAGCCTGTGTTGGGCTCTGTACTGGTCATAAAGCCTACTTAAAAAAAAAAAAAAGCACAGTTTTTGAAAATGTGCTTCCTGTACCATATCCACTGTTAATCTAGGCCTCATTATCTCCTTCCTGGACTCTCTTGCAGCAGGTTCTGAACTGGCTTCCTTCTCACTGATGTTTGACTGTTCATGTCTTTCTACCACCAGGCAACTATCTGTCTGGAACACAGAAAAAAGTTGTACTATTTAATATTTAAAAATATTTTTGTGGGTTTCACCTCATGTCTTGAAATCCAAAGCCCTTGGTGTGTCATTCAGGAAATTCACAATTCTTTTTTTTTTTTTTTTTAATTTTTTTTTTCAACGTTTATTTATTTTTGGGACAGAGAGACACAGGGCACGAACGGGGGAGGGGCAGAGAGAGAGGGAGACACAGAATCGGAAACAGGCTCCAGGCTCTGAGCCATCAGCCCAGAGCCTGACGCGGGGCTCGAACTCCCGGACCGCGAGATCGTGACCTGGCTGAAGTCGGACGCTTAACCGACTGCGCCACCCAGGCGCCCCAGGAAATTCACAATTCTGATGTGAGCCCAGCTTCTCTAGCCTCACAGTGGAAGAGTGAAGACTGAGGTGTCTAGGTGCTTGTCCTGACTTTCTCTCTTGCTTACTTCCTAATAGTGAATACTGAATTAAGTTCATGGAACCATGTAGGTGTGTGCTGAATGGTAGCTAATTGTTCTACCAACCAGGTGAGGCAGATGCTTTTACTACCATTGGTTATACTGAACTCAGAAAGGTTCAGTGACTTACCTGCGGGCATCTAATGCCAATACCCATATGTTCACCACCCTTCTATATTGCCTTTCTTCACCTCTGACTATGTGTTCCTGGGAAGGAAGTCTCTCTTTTCCAACTAAAAGTGCGGTCAGAACAACACCAGTTGTTCTCAATATCAGAACATCTCTCAGGGGATACCTGCTAGGACACCCTAATTGTTAAATTTCCATCTTTTAAATTTTTTGTTTTTTTCTATTTATTTATGTATTTAAATTGTTTTATTTGTGTATAGTTGACACATAATGTTACATTAGTTTCAGGTGTACCCCATATCAATTCAACATGTCTCTATGGTATGTTGTGTTCACTACAGTATAGCTACCACCTGTCACCATACAACACTGTTACAATACCATTGCCTATATTCCCTGTGTTGTGCCTTTCATCTCCATGACTTAGTCCATAACTGGAAGCCTGTACCTCCCATTCCCCTTTGCCCATTTTGCCCAACCCCCACCCATGTTCCCTCTGACAACCATCAGTTTCTTCTATTTATAGGTCTGATTCTGTTTTTTGTTTTTTCATTTGTTTTTTCTTTTATTTTTCATTTATTTATATTTTTAGTTTTTAGCAATTTTTTAAGGTTTATTCACTTTTTTTTATTTTTATTTTTTTATATATATGAAATTTATTGACAAATTGGTTTCCATACAACACCCAGTGCTCATCCCAAAAGGTGCCCTCCTCAATAACATGAATAGACACTTCTCTAAAGAAGACATCCAGATGGCCAACAGGCACATGAAAAGATGTTCAGCGTCGCTCCTTATCAGGGAAATACAAATCAAAACCACACTCAGGTATCACCTCACGCCAGTCAGAGTGGCCAAAATGAACAAATCAGGAGACTATAGATGCTGGAGAGGATGTGGAGAAACGGGAACCCTCTTGCACTGTTGGTGGGAATGCAAATTGGTGCAGCTGCTCTGGAAAGCAGTGTGGAGGTTCCTCAGAAAATTAAAAATAGACCTACCCTATGACCCAGCAATAGCACTGCTAGGAATTTATCCAAGGGATACAGGAGTACTGATGCATAGGGGCACTTGTACCCCAATGTTCATAGCAGCACTCTCAACAATAGCCAAATTATGGAAAGAGCCTAAATGTCCACTTTTTTTTTTGAGACAGAGAGAGACAGAGCATGAACGGGGGAGGGTCAGAGAGAGGGAGACACAGAATCCGAAACAGGCTCCAGGCTCTGAGCTGTCAGCACAGAGCCCGATGCGGGGCTCGAACTCACGGGCTGTGAGATCATGACCTGAGCCGAAGTCGGCCACCCAACTGACTGAGCCACCCAGGCGCCCCAAGGTTTATTCACTTTTAAGAGACAGAGACAGAGCATAAGTGGGGGGTAGGGTAGAAAGAGAATGAGACACAGAATCCAAAGCAGACTCTAGGCTCTGAACTGTCAGCACAGAACCTGACACAGGGCTTGAACCCACAAACTGCAAGATCATGACCTGAGCCAAACTTGGACACTTAACTGACTGGAGCCACCCAGGTGCGCCTGTTTTGTCTTTTAGATTCAGCATATGAGTGAAATCATATTGTATTTGTCTTTGTCACTCTGACTTATTTCACATAATAAGCATAATGTCCTCTGTGTTGTCACGAATGGCAAGATCTCCTTTTTATGGCTAAATAATATTCCAGTGTGTGTGTGTGTGTGTGTGTGTGTGTGTATACACCACATCTTCTTTATCCATTTCTCTATTGATGGATACTTAGGTTGCTTCCATATCTCCACTACTGTAAATAATGCTGCAATAACAGTAGGGGTAGGTATATATTTTTTAATTAGTGTTTTCATTTTCTTTGGGTCCACTAGTAGAATTACTGGATAATATGGTAGTTATATTTTTGATTTTTTAGGACATCCATACTGTTTTTCACAGTGACTATACCAATTTACCTTCCTCCAAATAGTGCCTGAGAATTCCTTTTTCTTTATGTCCTCATAAATGCTTGTTATTTCTTATCTTTGATTCTGGCCATTCTGACAGATATGAGGTGATATGTCATTGTGGTTTTGGTTTGCATTTTCCTAATGATTAGTGATACTGAGCATCTTTTCATGTGTCTATTGGCCTTCTGTATGTATTTTTTTGGAAAAAATGTCTATTCAGGTTCTCTGCCCATTTTTGAATCAGATTGTTTTTTTGATGATGAGTTGCATAAGTTCTTTATATATTTTGATATTAGCCCCTAATTGGATATACCACTTGCATATATCTTGTCCCATTCAGTAGCATGTCTTTTTTTTTTTTTATGGTTTCCTTCACTGTAAAAATGTTTTAGTTTGATGTGGTCTCAATAGTTTATTTTTGAGTTTGTTTTTCTTACCTTAGGAAACAGATCTGGAAAAATGTTCCTATAGCTGACGTAAAAAAAAAAAATACTGCCTATATTTTCTTCTAGGATTCTTATGGTTTCAGGTCTCACATTTAGGTCTTTATTCCATTTTGAGTTTATCTTTGTTTATGGTGTTAGAAAGTGGTCTAATTTCATTGTTTTGCATGTAGCTTTCCAGTTTTCCCAGCACCATTTATTGAAGAGACTGTCTTTTCCCCAGTGTATATTTTTGCCTCCTTTGTTACAGTTCAATTGACCATATAAGTGTGGTTTATTTCTGCTTTATTATTCTCTATTCTGTTCTGTTGATTTATGTGTCTATATTTGTGCCTGTACTATATTGTTTTGATTACTGCAGCTTTGTAGTGTATCTTGAAATCTGGGATTGTGATACTTTCAGCTTTGTTCTTCTTTCTCAGGATTGCTTTGGCTATTTTGGGGTCTTTTGTGGTTCCATACATATTTTAGTATTATTCTAGTTCTGTGATAAAAAGCTGTGACACTCTAATTTTATCTCTCAGTCAACACTGGTCTTGCTCCACCCTTCTCAGACGATTAATTTAATCGTTCTTCCATGTTGAACAGTGTCTTCTCAGATCACACTCATCATTTCTATGCCTCTGCTTCTAATCTCATCATATACTCTGCTCTGTGAGAACTCTTTCTCAGTCCTCTGCACCCAAAGAACAATTCCAAGCCCTTCACACTTTGGCTGTATTGCTGCCAGCCCTGTGTTACAGTTATCAAACATTCATCTTCTGTAGGTTCTGAGCAATTTGAGGGAGGATTATAACTTTTCCATCTTAGTTCTCTACAGAGTCTGTATTAGCTTTATGTGGCTGGTGTAACAAATTACCAAAACTTGGTGGCTTTGTATGACACAAATTTATTCTCTCATAGCTCTGGAGCTCAGAAGTCCAAAATCAGTTTTACTGCACTGAAACCATGGTGTTGTTGGCCGTGCCACACTACCTTCAAGGTCTGTAGGAGAGATGTTTTCCTAGGGGTGCCTGGGAGGATCATCCAGTTAAGCATCCAACTCTTGGTTTTGACTCAGGTCATGATCTCATGATTTTGTGCGATTGAGCCCCACATTAGGTTCTGTGCTGACAGTGCAGAGCCTGCTTGGGATTCTCTTTCTCCCTCTCTCTCTCTCTCTGCCCCTCCCTCGCTGATGCTGTCTCTGTCTCTCTCAAAATAAATAAATAAATTTAAAAACATCCTTTCCTTGCCTTTTCCAGCCTCTGCGGGCTGACACTATTCTTTGGCTTGTGGCTATTTGCTTCAATCTTCAAGACTAGCATCTTTAAATCTCTCTGTTCTATCTCCACATTGCCTTCTTTTTTATGTGGGTTCACATAGTCCTTTTCCTTCATAAGGATATATATGATTACATTTAGTGCCCACCTGGATAATTCAGAATTATGTCCCCATCAGGATCCTTAACTTAATTACACCTGCAGAGATCTTTCTTCCCCCCCCATATAATCTTACATCTACACATTCTAGGAATTGGGATGTACATGCACATATATTTTGGAAGCATATTTACCATCCTAACAAAGTTTGCCCCTCGACCGCCAAAGATTCATATCCATTCTAAATGCAAAATACGTTTGCCCTACCCTAGCACCCCCAAATGTCTCAAACCATTACTGCATCAACTCAAGTCAGAACTCTCATGTAAATATCATTAGCCTCCAAAGTCCCAAGTTTCAACATCTGAATCTAATCACTCATCCTCTGATGGGTGGCGCTCTGGGTATGATCTATCCTGAAACAAAATTCCTCACCATCTGTGGAACTGTGCATGTAGAAAACATCGTCTGCTTCCAGAATGTAGTGGTAGCACAAGAATAGGATAACAATTCAATAGTATTCTTATTCCAAGTGGGGTAAAATGCAAGGAAGGAAAGGGTCACCAGTGCTCTGCAGCACTTTCAAAAATCCAACAGGGCACATTCCATTAGGATGCAAGGACTGGGTAAGGCTCAGGCTTCAGAGTCAACCTTCCTTTTTCTTGAAGGATTGCACATTTTTGCAGTGTGGTAGCTTTATTAGCCTATATCCTACCTGTATAATTTGGGGAGCTCAGCAGCTTTCTTTCATTTTGTCAGATCTTCCTCCTCCTTTTAGTCTAAGATGACAATATTTCTGCTTTCAAATGTTCGCAAAACTTTGTGGGTCTCCTCTGTATATCATGGGGATTCATTCTACTAGGCAAAAGCATCTTCCACATAACTTTCCTGGAGAATCGCATCTCCAATCCTGGTTTCTGCTGATATTGCTAAGTTGATCTGTGTGTCATACACCTAATATCTTTAGTGCTAGCCAAAGGGTTCCCAGGCATATGCTTGGTCTTCTTTTTAGAGCACATTTTCTGGACAGTGAATCTCCTAGATTTAGCATCTTTTACAATTTAAATAGGTTAAGAATTTTTCAAATCATCAAGTCACTTTAACAATTCTTCCCCTCAATCTATCTTTTTTCCTGTTGTATTTTTCTACAGGCAGAAATTAAAAACCAGGTCATGTCTCTCACACCTTGCTTGGAAATCTCCTCAGCTAAATATCCAAGTTCATAACTTACAAAGTTTGCTTTCCAGTAAATATAAGACAAAATTCAACCACATTTTATGCCACTATATAGTAAGGATCATATTTTCTCCAGTTTCCAATATATGTTACTCATTTCCTTCTGAGACTTCACTAAAAGTTCCTCTACTTCTCATATTTCTACTAATAATTGTTTAAATAAATAAAGGATTTTTAGATCATGCCCCTAAGAATTTTCCAAATTAATACAATTTTTTTTATTTTATTTTTTTTATTTTTTTTAACGTTTATTTATTTTTGAGACAGAGAGAGACAGAGCATGAACGGGGGAGGGGCAGAGAGAGAGGGAGACACAGAATCGGAAGCAGGCTCCAGGCTCTGAGCCATTAGCCCAGAGCCCGACGCGGGGCTCAAACTCATGGACCGCGAGATCGTGACCTGAGCTGAAGTCGGACGCTCAACTGACTGAGCCACCCAGGCGCCCCTAATACAATTTATTTTTTAATCAAGTTAGCTAACATACAGGGTATATAGTGTGCTTTTGGTTTTGGGAGTAGATTCTTGTAATTCATCACTTAAATACAATACCCAGTGCTCATCCCAACAAGTGCCCTCCTCAATGCCCATCACCCATTTACCCACTCTCCTGCCCCCCCATCAACCCTCAGTGAGTTTTCCACATTCAAGAGTCTCTTATGGTTTGCCGCCTTCTCTGTTTGAAACTATTTTTCCCCTTCTCTTCCCCCATGGTTCTCCGTTAAGTTTCAAGTCCCACATATGAGTGAAAACCTGTATCTGGTTTTTTTTTCTGACTTATTTCACTTAGCATAATACCCTTCAACTCCATCTGCATTTTTGCAGGTGGCAGGATTTTATTCTTTCTCATTGCCAAGTGGTATTCCATTGTATATATAAATCACATCTTCTTTATCCATTCTTCAGTTGATGGGCATTCATGCTCTTCCCATGATTTGGCTATTGTTGAAAGTGCTGCTATAAACATTAGGATGCATATGTCCCTATGAATCAGCACTCCTATATCCTTTGGATAAATTCTTAGTAGCACTGTTGCTGGGTCATAGGGTAGTTCTCTTTTTAATTTTTTGAGGAACTTCCACACTGTTTTCCAGAGTGGCTATACAAGTTTGCATTCCCACCAACAGTGCAAGAGGGTTCCCGCTTCTCCACATCCTTGCCAACATCTGTTGTTTCCTGAGTTGTTAATTTTAGCCATTCTGACCAGTCTGAGGTGGTATCTCAATGTGGTTTTGATTTGTATTTCCCTGATGATAAGTGATGTTGAGCATCTTTTCATGTTTCTGTTGACCATCTGGATGTCTTCTTTGACATAGCAGGGAAGAGTATCCACTGGAAAACAATCTCTTTAGCAAATGGTATTGGGAGAACTGGACAGCAACATGCAGAAGAATGAAAATGGGCCACTTTTCTTACACCATACACAAAATAAACTCAAAATATATGAAAGACCTAAGTGTGACACAGAAAACCATCAAAACCCTAAAGGAGAAAACAGGCAACGACCTCTTTGGCCTCATCCACAGCAATTTCTTCCTTGAGGCATCTCTGAAGGCAAGGGAAATAAAAGCAAAAATGAACTATTGGGACCTCATCAAGATAAAAAGCTTCTGACTGCAAAGGAAACAACCAACAAAACTAAAAGGCAATCTATGGAATGGGAGAAGATATTTGCAAATGACATTTTAGATAAAGGGTTAGTATCCAAAATTTATAAAGAACTTACCAAATTCAACACCCGAAAAACAAATAATCTAGTGAAGAAATGGGCAGAAGACATGAATAGACACTTTTTCCATTAATCCAATTCTAACACCAATTACACATTTTTAAGTAGTTCTTCCAATTTTCTGTTACCAAGATCTGTGTTGTCAAGGTTTAAACAGAGAAATTGAGCCAGTTAGAGACATATACTAAGGGGTTTATTGCAGGGCTTGACTTACATGATTGTAGGGGTTGACTAGGGAAATCCAAGTTCCTTAGAGCAAAACATCAGGAAAAGTAGGCTGGAACTTTCTGGCATGGGTTGAAGCTTCTTTCCGCAGTGGAATTCTTCTTCTTTCCTGAAGTTTCAGCTCTGCTCTTTGGACTGTCCAACTGATTGGGTGAGACCCATTCAGATTATCTAGGATAACCTACTTAAAGTCCGATGGTTTTTTAACATTAATCACATCTGTAACAACATTGCTGTTTGTATTAATAACTGGGCAATATTCCTAGCTAAGTTGATACATAAAACTGACCATCACAGGGGTGCCACAGTGCTTACTTACAGTAGGTGCTTGATGCATGTGTACAGATTAAAATTAAATACTACGGTAGTAGACTGTTATCCTCATACCAGTGAGGAAATCATTTGATTGAAGTACAAGACAATTAAAGAGACATTAAAATCCATTAGATATGGTTATAATGACACTGTGGGGAAAGAGTATGCTAAATGTTTATAATGGGACTGTGGGGGGAAGAGCATGCTAGAAGTAAAACTTCTAATAAAATGAGGTTTATTCACTGGGCCTGTTGAAAACAGATGAGCTCCAGGAGGTACATGAGCTCTCCAGAATTACATGCTTTGTGTGTGTGTGTGTGTGTGTGTGTGTGTGTGTGTGTTTGAGAGAAAGAACATGTATTTTTCTTCTGAAATTAGACTCTATAGTGCTCATCAGATTTTCAAGAATGTTCACAAATATTCACAAATGTGACCTCATTGATAGCAGTGGCCAGCTCATCTATCAGTAGAAACAGGCCTGCATTAGGAGTCAAAGCTATGGATCTAATACAGTCTTACAAGTTAGTAAACTCACACCTACCTGGAAAATCTAGAGTCAACTCTTGGAGAACTCAGAGGTAATGCCTCTTATGGGACATGGTTAGGGAAGAATCAGTAGACACCTATTAACCCCAAAGCCTATTAGGACATGGGGTGGGAAAAAATATTCTGCCCTTCATTACTTGTGTAACTAGACTAAGAATTAAGTTGACATGAGACACATTAACAGGAGAAAATCAAATTTATTTTTGTATATACTGGAAATCCATACAGACATGAAATTCCAAAGACAGTCAGGCAAAATGAAATATACATGTCTTTTTGAACTAAGGAGAAGGGGTAGGGGCCTGGTACTACAACGGGAAGGAATACAATTCATAGGATGATGAAAAAGAGTGAATGTTTGGTAAACAAATGTGTGCTGAGCCCCTCAGGAACAGTGGTACATAGAGGACTCTGCCTACCATACCTAGTTCATAGCATAATGCAGTTTTCTATGGATACAGCTTCCTTCCTGGAGCAGGTCTTCTATCTAAATTCTTTTAGGTATTTGTGGGTGGAGGGGAGGTTAAGGTTTTTCCCTGAATCATTTGGGTCTTGATTGTTTTTGGCTAGAAATAATCTGCATGCCAAAGTGGCCCATCTTGGGATGGCCTGACCTTGGCCCCTACATATGGTTACCTCTAATAACAGAATCCTGCTGGCCCCACATCAATGATCAGATAAAGCAAGAGATTGGTAAAGCAGAATAACTGTGAGTGAGCCGATCACAGCCCCTCTCCTGACTTAGAAAAGGGTTAATGCACACAGATGGCTGCAACCCCCCCAAGCAGTCAGCATACTGTAAAACAATATTAACATCATTGCCTTTTGACTACCATGTATGTAAACCCCAGGATATGACAAGCCTCTTTAGAATCTTCTTTGATTGTGTTACTCAGTCTCCCGTAGGGAAGTAGGGAGGGGTAGAGGGTAGATACCAGGGGAAACATATAATTAGGAGTCTCTTAGAACAATAAGGGTTCTCAAACACATATGCATGAAGCTGATTTGTTGCTTTTGGTATTTCTGTTGGTGAGTAATTAACCAAGTTTTGTGAAAGTATGTGCTAGCTTGGGCAATCCAATTGTTGTGAACCATGGGGAAAGAATAGTTCCCTTTAGCTATGTTTTCAGAGAAATACTAAATGGAGATGTGAATGGAAAGGAAAGAACAGAATTTCTGGAGAGATGCCATTATGGTAATGTCAGAACTTCCTTTCAAACTCAGATAAATCTTTCTTGTTATCATCCTTATTTTCAGTTTTACAGAAGACAGGAGGCCTATTTCTATGAGAGAATGCTGTGTACACAGATTTCCTTGTCACCTCCCCAAGAGAGACCTCTGGCTGTCTCTATGGGTCTCTGGTTCTTTTCTTTTACATAATCTTTTGCTGGCCCTGTAGTGAGTGTGTGTGGGTTGTGGGGCAGGGGGTGCTTTTATTTTACTGCTGAGAGGAATAGAAACTTTCTCCTGGGAACTCTTCTGAGAGGAGAACAAGTTTCTGACAAACATTTTCTGAAAGTAACTCTATGGCCAGATCTGAACAGATCTGAAGATAGTGTCAATTCTGAAAAATGAAGCTGGTTTAAGAATCTGGCCCTCTGGCACTGTGCCTATAGCCACTGAGCCTCTTGGCTTAGAGATGTGCTGGCTCCACTTGTTCTGGGGACCACAGGGGCTTAGTGTTATTGGCATGACAAAAGAGAGTTTGGCAGTTCTTTAGGCCAAGGGTTTCTGACTTAAGTGGCCTTCTGAATTAATAATAGCCAAATAGGAAGTTTTGTACATGTGAAGATAATCTAAAGAAAGCAAAATAATTTTATTTACTTTGGAGACCTTGGGCATGTACATTATCTTCTGTGGGCCTCAGTTTATCCAACCAGAAAAATGGGAGTGGAGGTCCTTACTTATCAATAGGAATGTTACATGACTTAAGGAAGCAATGTTTTGTAATGATTTGCTGATATGAATGACATCAATAGTGCATTATATTAGTCATAGCAGGTTTGCAAGCTACCTGGCTCCTCTGATAACAATGAGCTTTGGAAATGGCAGGCTATGAATATTGTAAGAGGGAGAAATAGTTTCACTCCCTTTCCAAAAAAGGTACAAGAGGAATATAGGGCCACTTAAATAGGAAGTGAAGAGATTCCAAATGCCCTGACCTGGAGCAGTCCTTAAAAACTGCAGTTCAAAACCTTCTGCTGAAATTGACCAAGCTAACCATTCAGAAAAATTCAGTTTGGAAATACAGCACCATTCATTTATCTGTCCAGTAGTCCAGGCTTCTGTGTTGGCGCAAGGTTGCATTTGGTGGCCAAAGTAAGTGCTAGGGCTAAGCAGCCACTCCTCCTATAAAAGCTTTGTACTGTCCACAGTCTCAGAATTCCATTCTTCATTTGTTCAGACAGCTCATCTCTGGACACAGACCTGTTCTGAATTTGATAGGCCATTGTTTGATATACACACATGCCCTCCCATCAAGTTAGGACTGCGAGAACACTGCAAGTCTGCCAAGAGGTTTCTTTAAGGACTTTGGGGAGGGGATTGACATGATTTGAATGTGTGCTATCAGGCCAGTGTCCCAGTGGCCATTCTAATTGGCTGAAGATGAGTCTTGAAATGTCACAGAAAGATTTATCTCTCAGCACAGATTCTTCCTCGACTAATTTTGCAATAGGCCACCAGATAATGGGTTGTTTGGAAAACAATGCACAGTTTCACTTGCTTTTGTTTAAGATTTAACTTTGGTAGGGCATTTGAAGCAAAAGGGCACAAGGAAATGGAACCTACAACTGGCTTAGAGAACACTTGGCACCGGTGGCAGCAGGCTTGTTTGTGAGAAATCTGGCTGTGTTTTTTTCAGGGTGCCATCCTGTCCTTGCGGGGACTCATCAGACAGGTAGGTGGAGAAACCTGCCTCAGAAGTTAGGGCTTGGGAAGAAATACGGGACTTGACATCTTAGACCAACATGTTATATCAGCAGCAAGGATTAATTTCAGAGAAGCTATTGTATAAAAAGCGGATTCCGCCACTCACTTCTGGTTTCCCAGGAAAATATATGTTGTTGATTTGAAGGTGCTATTATCACCTGTAAGGTGCTTATTGATTTAAGAGCAGCTTTTGGGTGTTGGGAGAAATAGGTAGATGGGTACCATGTTTCACGTACATATGGATTAGAAAATAAATTTCTAATTCATAAACACTAAAGTGTGAAAATATATTTTGTAAAACAGTATTTTTAGGCAGAGTACAACAAAAGCTCAACACTCATTGGTGTAGAATCTTGTTCCAATGGAATTCCCAGGTTAATATTGCATTTCTTACGATACTAAAGGATTCTCTCTTTTGTTGACTGTTTTATACACGTGTACATCTAAATATGAAAAGAATGTCTGATAATCTGGGGTTCAAACAAAGCCCTAGCCCAGGCTAGGAATAGCTTGGAGAGTATAGATAATTACAATCTACACAGAAATCTAAAAATAAAGTTTTATTCATCATCTCTAAAGATTTTTTAAGCACATAATCTTTTACCAAAAATGTTTCTAAATGCTTAAAGGATGACTCTTTCCAACCCCTTTCCCCTGACCCCAGAAGTTTAGAGAAAAAGTGAAACACCTAAAGGCAGAAATCAGAAGAGAAAAGGAAGCATAGCAAAGGTCCTAATCTGTCTTGAAATGATTGAGAATTGGGTGCAAATTTAATTCTTCTTATGCAATAGGTAACCTTTATGTGTCTGGAATTTACCTGAACTAAGGTAAATGTTGATAGCTTGGTGAGTATGTAATCAATGGCATGCATTCTTTTTTTCTTAAACAAGGGACACAATAGTATTGATTACCCCATACATTTCATGCTAGGTAGCTGCATTAATCTGACCTAATGAGCATGCTTGCATTGTAGAAACCGTTGTCCTACAACTTGAGTGTGTTATTAGCAACAATCCTGCTTGCTAAATATTTCTTTTCTTCATCTCTAACTTCCACTTTATTATTGTTGAACCAGGGGTCAACAGACTTTTTTCTGGGAGGGCCAAGGAGTAAATACTTGAGGTTTCATGGGCCATAGTATCTCTGCTGTAACTGCTCACCTCTGCCATTGAGGCACAGAAGCACCTAGGGGTAATGTGCAGGCAAACAGGCATGGCTGTGTTCCAGTACAACTTCATTTGCTTACATTGAGACCATGGGCTGTATTTGTTCTCCACTGACATCCAAGGTTGGAGAAAGAAGCCATAATCACCACCATGACTTGTAGAGGGCTGCCTATGCAGAGGCGTGGTTTAATTCCATGGTAGCAAGCTGGTCCATAGGGAGGAGGGAAACAGAAAAGCTAATAAGTAAATGAGTTAACAAAATAATTTCAGTTGGCCATAAGCTATATGTGGAAACAAGATAATTTGTGATAGAATAACTTGTGGTTAGCTCGGTCTAATTTGTTGTGAGGAATTACAGAGTTTTTTATATATTTTGAAACCTATTTTTTATTTTACTTTTTTTTTCATTTGCCTTTTGATTTTAATATCCCTCTCAAGGCATCGTTAGGCCCATTCCCATTTCTAAAAATGTTTATATCTATCTCCATGCTTTAAATATAAATCTTGACAGAATTTTAGATATTTTATGAAAATATTTCAATCACGTTTTGTCAGTTATGTCCAAACCTACATTCAGAACCTACCATGTTTTATGCCTTTTTAAAAAGTTTTGTTTGTAATTTTTTAAGGGTTTCATTTTAATTCCAGTATAGTTAACAGTGTTGTATTAGTTTCAGATGTGAAATATAGTGATTCAACAATTTTGAGACCCATTTTCTAAGGAATCTTGCATTATCCCTTCAGCCTCTATGTCCTCTCTTATAAGTTATTTAATAGCAATACCTATCTAATAGTATTACCCAGATAGTAAATAAGATTTGTAAATGGTATCTTTGAACCAGTAGAGCCCACGAAATGTTCATCGCATATCATTGTCAGGATTGTTTCTGACGTTGTTTTTATCGCCCATATCTTTATTATTTGTCACATTTGCTTGGGAATTTTGTTGCAAAACATAGTAGAGATTCTTTAAAGATTCTGGGTGGACTATAGTCCTTTGTCTTTACTATCTCCTTAAGGGAGGATTTCTCTAAGTCATTGGCAAGCTGAAGCAGCTGTCTTCATTTCAGCTGACTTGAGGAAGCAGTGTTTATGATCCCCACTATACCACTACTGGAATATCTGTCATCATCAGTAGCCAGAACCATGGACTTATTGATAGCACATGAAAAAAACCCGGCATGAGCTGGTATAGACTCTCAGAAAAAGACTGAAAAAACTGAGAAATTGTTCTTCCTTATCAGAAGCTTTATAAACATCTGTTGGTGAAGCTGATGACTGACAAACTGAGATAATTAAGCTCCATCATATTCAGTCCTCTCTGATTCAGAATGACCATGTGAAATGTATATTGTTTCCATTTACTGGACTATTTCAATAAAAGTTCAGAGTTCTTAGAAAATGCATGTGTACAAAATTGAAACAGCACGAAGAAAATACAATAGCAGCTGACCTTTGCTGAGCCCTTATAAGCCGGAACTGTGCCAGGTGAATTGGATTCTACTTTTTCCTAAACCCCACAATAAATGACCACAACATTCAGGGGTGGTCAAATTCTCATTTTACTGAGGAGGAAATAAAGACCTGGAGAATCTCACTCAATGTCATCTGGCTGGTAAGTGGCAGAGGCAGAATTCAAGCCCAGATCTGCCTGACCAAAAGCCAACACTACATTTACCAGAAAGTTGTCTCTAATTTTTTTTAATTTTTTAATATTTACTTATTTTTGAGAGAGAGAAAGAGAGAGAGCATGATCAGGAGGGAGAGAGAGAGAGAGAGAGAGAGAGAGAGAGAGAATCTGAAGCAAGCTCCAGGCTCTGAGATGTCAGCACAGAGCCTGATGTGGGGCTCAAACTCACAGACTGAGATCATGACCTGAGTTGAAGTTGGACACTTAATCGAGTGAGCCACCCAGGCGCCCCTTTAAAAGTTTTTTGATTGTTTCTATCCACCCATAGAAAAACAAACCATACAAAATAAAACAAAGAATGATTTTGAAAAATCACCCATATGCCTGTGTGTATATTATGTTTGTGTATTATCTATGTATACTTATTAACAAGTTAAATCTCTATTATACTGATATGTATTGAGCAAATTGTCAAACATTCACCAAAAGAGAAATATAAAAAGGATGCACTAAAAGTAAATACAAACAAAAGAACTGCTATCTTCTTCCCCCACGTGAGAGGATCACCACCTGCGTGGAATGATGTGTAAACTCTGCAGACCACTACGCTGGACCACCTGGGAAGGCCAAATAGACACATTAAGTCTAACACTATTTTGTCTCCCTGGTAAATCCAGTTTAATCTCTGCATGTAGCACTGGCTACATAGGCTTTATCTCTCAAGAATTCCAAATGAGGGCTGCATGGTCTGGTGAGGCTGTCTCAGGCTATCGGGAGCTGGCATTCATTGGTGCAGGGCCTTATCCCTCATAAAATCAATGGCACATGTTAGTATGCCACCAAAAGTGAAGCAGAGCCTTCCTGTGAGCTGTGTGGCTGCTGCTGGGATGCCCTCACCCACCTGGGTGGGTACCTGGGTAAGTGCTGCTGGACAGCCCAAGCCTACTGCTTCAAGAATGAACTGCTTCTTCCACCACACAAATATCTTGCTAATTAGCAATTAGCCAGCGAGGGAGAAGAGATGGAGGGAAACTGGGGATCTGAAATAGTCTCCTAAGAGACATGGGGAAAAAAGCAGCACTTAATGGAAGCCAGATAGAAACAGGGAGCTGCCTCATTTGGGCAAGATGTCTCGCGCTGTTTTTCTAAATGCTTTAGATTCAGCAAAGGGCTCCGATGCATTCTGCCAAGTGCTTTTCCCTTTAATTTTTAAATGCATTCAAATTTCAAGGGGAATTTAATCCGTATGTTTCTGGTTCTTTTACACTTAACTCATCAAAATGTTGTTCTTTAAGAGCTGTTTGATCTGCAAGGCTTATGAGCCTTTGTTATAAGCCTTTTCAAAACCTCTTTCCCCCTTTTGAATCAGCAAATGGAATTGTGCCAGTTCTGAATGGGATTTGAATAAGAGAAGTCCAACTTTAGGATTAAATGCAGAACCTGAAGGGTGTCTGAGCTGACTCTGCAGAGACACACACTTGACCTTTGCATGTTCGTGGGTCCAACAGCACCATGAGTACACTCAGCACAGGGGGCAGTGCTTGGTGAGAGCCCAGGGCAAAGAGGCAGTACAACTCAGAGGGCATGTGCTTCTGCCAGTGGCCCAATAAACTATGAATTGACCTTAGAAACCCCTAACCCATCCTTCCATTCAGTGACATCTGTGAACCTAATGGTGACATAATAGTTGATACTCTGGAATACCACCTACTGCACTCTGTTTTCTAGTGATATATGTGCCTCATCTTCCTTAATCCTCATCACAGATCTGTGAGGTAGGTGTGGATGTAATAAAACTCAGTGGATATGAGTTTAAGATTTAGAATCGATTGACCTGTGTTTAAATCCTAGCATCAGTAATTTTAAGCTCTAGTACATTAGCAGAGTTCATGAATACTCCGCAAATTGTGCTTCCATTTGCTCCTATCCCTGTGACTATTGTTGTGGATGGTGTGGCTGCTGATGCTGCCTTTGCTCTACTATCTTATGGGGAAGACATTTCTATTGTTAGCTACTATTGTTATAAACTTGTGCCTTTTTTTTTTTTTTTTTGGTTTGTGTTTCTGTGTCCAAATCTCCTCACAAATCACAACTATTAGTTCTAAAACAGAGTCAGACTGACTTCTCTTTTTTTTTCTTTTTTAGAGAGAGAGAGAGAACACATGCATGTGTATGAGCAGGGGAGGGGTAGAGAGAGGGAGAGAGAGAATCTCATGAGGCTCAATGTCACGACTGTCAGATCATGACCTGAGCCACAATCAAGAGTCAGACGCTTAACCAAGCCACCCAGGTGCCCCTAGACTGATCCTTCTTCTGCCATGGCAGGTCTTTGCACACTTGAAGACAATTATGATATGCCCCAAACTTCTCTTTTCCAGGTTAATAACCCACATTTGATGTGCAGTTCCTTACAGGGACATCTGCCCTCTGTCTTTTCCCTTCTCACACTGTCCTGACACACTAGAGTGAGTGACATGTGTTAGATGAGATCTGACCATTGTGAGGTGTGATACAAGTTTGTTCACTTTTGTATTTTACACCTTGAACAAATATGGTCTTTTAATCTTTTTAGCTTGGGGAGGTCACGTAACTCCTTTTTGTCCATCTAGAAATAATGTCAATAACATAATTTTTCTCACATGAACTGTTTTTCAAGCAGTTCATCATCTCCTGTATTTCAGCTGTTCATTTTTTGTTATGAAATCTAATGTTTTCTTATGTATCCTGCTGAATTAGTAAACATGATTAGAGATTCAATGAGAAAATGCATATTGTACACAGGATTTAGATGTTAAGTGGGGATGTGGTCCAACAGGAAGAATTTCACAGATTCCTGTTTGTATATTAACTAGATCCATTGACCCCAGTTCCCAAGCCTGTAGAGCCTCATTGTGAAGTCATTGTGAAGCTCAGGTAAGTTTCAAACTGGAAGAAAGCTGAAAAAAATCTATTGCCCTTGGCCCTTCCATTGGGTAAGCAACTGAGAGCAAGCTTACAGCCTGTGTAGGACCTCTTTTAATTTGCCAAGTGAATAAATGTGCAGTCACTGCAGCAGACCTCCACCAGCTGTGCCCACATGGCCCACTCAGCTGGACTGGTTTTCAACGAACAGACAGGACTCATCCACCTTATCTTGGTAATGAAATCCCCTGCCAAGAAGATCATCATTGGGTTTGAACATTTGCATGAAACTCCAGGCAGCTAAGGATAGGCGGCCCTGTGTGATGAAGGCACTTCCCATCTTCTAGGTCAACAGGAGTGGTTTGCCCACTGCTGGCCATGGTGCTAAAGTGGCTAGGCCCAGGGGATGACTCGTCCTGCCGGTGATTCTAACCATCTTTCCACTTACCTTTTAAGTGCATTTCATCTCTGTCCTCCTGGGTTTTGGCAGACCCTGTAAGCTTCACTGACCTATTCCGCCTACAAGCTAGGCAGTCACTGCAGGTCCTTACTTGACCTGAGAGATTTTCAAATGCATCTCCATGGAAATTTCTTCTCTTGCTAACAGTCCTTGGTTTGGATTTTAATCTCAGAAAACTGTGAAATGTACTTGTTTCATATGATGTTTTCTGAGAGGTTGCATAGAGATCTAATAGGTCTCTATGACAAGTGGGAATGAAGACAATTGATTGCACATCAGCACCTGCATTCTTTTTTTTTTTTTTAATTTTTTTTTTTAACGTTTATTTATTTTTGAGACAGAGAGAGACAGAGCATGAACGGGGGAGGGGCAGAGAGAGAGGGAGACACAGAATCTGAAACAGGCTCCAGGCTCTGAGCCATCAGCACAGAGCCCGATGCGGGGCTCGAACTCACGGACCGCGAGATCGTGACCTGAGCCGAAGTCGGCCACTTAACCGACTGAGCCACCCAGGCGCCCCAGCACCTGCATTCTTAATAGGCACCCAGCCCAGGACTAGATAGGGAAGAAAGTGAAACTTTGAGGGACGGCCCCCCATCCTCCAGCCAGCCCTGATGACTATGTAACATGATGGATGGATACATTTCATGTATCAGAAGTAATATAAATATATAGGAGAATTATGCAAGTGGGTGCTAAAGAGTATGGTGCAGGCAGTAAATACTGTGGTCACGCAAATGAGGAAGAGGAAACTATGGACCAGAAGAATCCAGAAGGCAAGACAGGATCTGGGCTTCTCAGCTGGATGGAATTTAGTTGGTCAAGTAAATGGTGAGATTCAGGAATGAGGATGGATCCTTGGGAAATTATCTTGTACGTGAAACCAAACCACACACACACATGTATACATCATAGAAACTACAAGCCAACAACGTTCCATTTGCACTTAATTCACAAATAACTAAAAGCTACATAGCTGCTGTTGCCAATATGCAACAGGATATTGCACACTGGCATTTTTCTAGTAAGACCTTTTTTCACTTCCCAACAGGAGGAACACTATTCATTTTGAAAGACAGAGTAGCTCTTTAGAACTACTAACATTTGTCTGAAATAATATTCAGAACACCCATCAAAAGAGTACATGAAATATTGTAGCAACTGGCACACAGAAGTTGAGCAGCATCTATATTATTTATACTTTCTAGAGCCTTTACTGTGTGCTAAGTTACCTCCCTCCATCTCTCTCTCTCTCTGTGTGTGTGTGTGTGTGTGTATAGTTTCATGTAATCCTCATAACAGTCTCTGAGGGTAGATGATCTTATCATCCCCATTCACAGGCAAAGAAAATGAGGCACTGAGAGATTGAGGGCAGCACTTCATAAATAATATGGTAAGGCTATGGACCAGGAATTCTGATACCAGAATAAGGCAGGCATTTAAACAGTGTGCTACATGTGGGGTGCCTGGGTGGCTCAGTCGGTTAAGCATCTGACTTTGGCTCAGGTCATGATCTCATGGTTCATGCATTCGAGGCTTAGGTTGGGCTCTCTGCTGACAGCTTAGAGCCTGAAGCCTGCTTCAGATTCTATGTCCCCCTCTGTCTATGTTCCTCCCCCGCTTGTGCTCTCTCTCTCTCTCAAAAATAAATATTAAAAAATTTAAACAATGTGCTACATGTAATAAAATTGTTCGAATCTGCAGAGCAGTCAACCATTTGGAAATAACCTTCCCATGAATAGTTTCTGCTGTCTTTCACAACCTTCCCATGGCAAAGAGAGCATTGCATCCATAAGAAAGCTGAGGCAAAGAGAAAGTTTCTCCTAAGGGTCACAGTCTTCCTTTGCTCAGACCTGTGTCATGCCATGTTTGGTGGTGATGACTCAGCAAACACTCTGCCCTTTGAGTGTTTTTACCTTCCCATCTGTAGCGAGCTTCATTCACGTTCCTTCCATTTTGACACTCCAGCCTGTGCTTCTCCTCTGAAGTTCATGATCATGTGCAGCGTCTTATGCTTTTCAGTTACTGGATCAGATATCCTGTTCTTTGAGCACGACCTCCTGTCGTGTCCCAGTTTTTTCATTCAGTTATTTCTCTTCTCTAACTTCATTGGAACTTAAGGCTCTTTGAACACTGTATTTTTTCTCAATTTCTAGATTTTATCCTGTCTTCACTTCCTTCCCCATACAGCCTAGATGTAGCGATCCATGGTTTCATCTACTGTTGCCAACATCCTCAATGTCCTTATCCCTCCAATTTCATATCACACTCTCCTGGAAAACTTCAATTCCAGAAAAAAAAATGTCATTAGAGTTTACACTGGGTGCTGCTGGAGAAAAATATCATAAAGCTCTTGATAGTGGTGGTGTCTCCACAAAATGCATGATCTGTAACCTCACCTAGATTCATGGAAAACCGGGGAATTCCGTTTCCCTGTTTTGACACCTCTCCCGTTTTCCACAATGACCATCTTCAATCTTCTCCATAGTTCTTAGTCCTTCTAATCCTGCTTTCCTCTCTTATTCCCAGAGGATTACATTGCCTCTAGCTTAGCCTTTCTACCTTTGGTGAATTTCTTTCAAGTTTCAGCTTAAACATCATTTTTTAAGAGAGGTTCCTCCTAATACCTACATCCTTTAGTAATTTCTTAATCTTAACCAATTATAACACATGCCACCTGTTCTATTAGTTTTTTCACTTCAGTGGTATCTGTAAGCTTCAAGAGGTCAATGTGTGTTGCATCCTCAGCAAGTATATATTTTAGTAGGTGCCTAATAAATATTTGCTGAAAAATGAATGAATGAGAAAATCAGTGAATGGGAAAAAATGCACATATGCCATCACATAAGAACTTTCATAACCTTGCCACTGAAACCGTGAGTTTTCCCTCCTTTCCATCTTCCATCCTCTTACAAAGGAAAGGCCGCCCCCCTCCCCCGAAGCTGCATTTTCCAGTGGTGCCATGGGCCTCACTTACCCCATATTCTTGGCTCCCCTGTTATATAATTATCCTTGTCTTTACTATACATTTCATCTCTTTTCATTGTTTCTTTTCAGCATTTAAACATGATCAAATCTATTTTATCTTTAAAATAATACCTTTTTCGGGGCACCTGGGTGGCTCAGTTAAGTGTCTGACTTCGGCTCAGGTCATGATCTCACAGTTCGTGGGTTTGAGCACCACAGTTCGTGGGTTTGAGCTGCTGACAGCTCAGAGCCTGGAGCCTGCTTCAGATTCTGTGTCTCCCTCTCTCTCTGCCCCTCCACCACTCACACTCTGTCTGTCTCTGTGTGTCTGTCTCTCTGTCTCTGTAAAAAATAAATAACCTTAAAAAAATTCAAATATTTTTTGTGATCCCATGTCCAGCTTCTGTTTTGTCTCTTCCCAGGTATTGCTTACACTTGGCATCTCTAATTCTTCAGCTAACCTTCAGTCCTCATTGTGCCTGACCTCTGCCTCCATCATTCCACCAAAACCATCTTCTTTGTGGCTGTCCAGTGACAGCCATGGAAATATTGTCTCTGTGAGGTTAATTGCTGAGTCATCCTTTCTCTTCAGTCCCATCTATATACTGATGACTCCCTAATCAATAGTTCCAGTCTGTTCTCTCCCCTGACCCTCAATCAGTGTCCTCTGGACAGCTCCATGGAGAGGCCCACAGACATCTGAGAATCAGCAAGTCCAAACTGATTGCATTATCTTTCTCCCAAACTCACTTTTCATACAGTTATCTTTTTAAAAATATATTTTTTAACGTTTATTTATTCTTGAGACAGAGACAGAGCGTGAACAGGGGAGGGACAGAGAGAGAGGGAGACACAGAATCTGGAGCAGGCTCCAGGCTCTGAGCTGTCAGCACAGACCCCAAAGTGGGGCTCGAACCCACAAACTGTGAGAGCATGACCTGAGCTGAAGTCGGATGCTTAACCGACTGAGCCATCCAGGGACCCCTCATACAGTTATCTTTATCCCAGAAGATGAAGTCAGAAACCTTGGGATCATCCCAACTCCTCTGTCTGTATTTCTCAAAGCTAACTCAAAGCTGGCTACTGCTCTCTGTCCCCACCACCACTTGGGTAATTCAAGCTGTTTTGATCTCTTGTTGGGATTACTGTAGCAACCTCTAACTGACCTTCCAACCTCAGGCTGGCCCAGATCCAATTCATTCCCGTTGCTACAGCCTGAAGAGAGCCTTGGAAATGGAAGCCTGATTCTATCCTTGTGAAGTTCTACCTCCTTAAGTAGGATTTGGGAGCCCTAATTCCTCCACCATCTGATGAGTTCTTTACTCTCCCTTCCATTCTCATGTTTTTACCCATGCTATTCCTTCCATCATATTCCCCACAACCCACATTCTATTCCCTGGCAACACGGAACTAATACCAGCTTCTTGCTCTCTATTATTCCTGGACTTTTGTGCATGCTGATCCTTCTACATAGGACATTGATCAGAAGGTCTGCTATAGTAGCACATGTGTACTACATGTGTAGCTCAGTAATGATACCATGTGTTGCCCTTTTTCAGAGAGCATGGTACACTGGAAAGGACACAAGTCTTGAAACCAGAGACTGACTTACAAATTTATTCTTTCATCTATCTCTGTGGCCATCCAACAGATACTGAATCGAGCATTCTTTTCCTTCCTTCTGCCAAAACATATTTCACCTGTTTCCTACTAATCTTCATGCTGCACCTTAGCCATCAACTACTCCAGAGAGCTCTTCTTTAGCACACACACACACACACCTCTTTTTAGTGTTTATTTTTATTTTATTTTATTTTATTTTATTTTATTTTATTTTACTTTTTTAAGAGAGAAAGACTGAGCACAAATGGGGGAGGAGCAGAGAGAGAGGGGGATAAACATCTGAAGCAGGCTTCAGGCTCTGAGCTGCTAGCACAGAGCCCAACACAGGGCTCAAACTCATGAACCATGAGATCATGACCTGAGCCAAAGTTGGATGCTCAACTGACTGAACCACCCAGGTGCCCCACTCCTCTCTTTTTATAAGAACTTCACCGATCGTAGCAGCTTCTTTCAGTTAACAAGCGTGCATTGAATGCCTCTCTTGTACCAGGCATTGTGCTAGGCACTGGCTATAAATTGCTCATATACTTGTATGTATTCTCAGTAGAATGATGTGCCCCATGAGATCCATGATAATGAGCGCTTCACAGTGGTGTTGAGCCAGTAACTAGCATGACTCCTGGATTAGATTATCAAAAAACTACTCGTGGGCTGGCTGACTGGGTAGAAAGATGGAGGAGTAAGCTGGCCTGATCTCTGGTTATTTCCTATGCTCTTCCTCATGTATCATGTTCTCCGTGGGCTCAGGAAACGTGTGTTACTAGGACAGATATTCTGATGACCAATAGGGGGCACTAGCTACTCTCAGGGGGGTCAGGACTTCCTCTTCCCCACTACTCCAGTGTTTCTCTATGTCATTTCTCCCTGTGAGAGTCTAAACCCTTAAAGATATTAATCTATCTCTTTAGGAAGGCCCCCCAAACCTTCCTAGGGTACCACATATCTGAGGGATGGGGCTGGGTTAGGAAGGACTGAATTATTTGGTTAGAATTTAGCAATTCATTCAGGACTCTGGACTCCGTGTGTTGGTAAATAGAGAGAGGTCCCTTTTATTTTAAGAGCAGCAGGCTTTTCCTCCTCTTTTATTGTGATGATTATTATTATTTTTGTGGTTCCCATGGAAACTACTGGAGTGAGAGAACAAAAAAGTCAGGGAGGTTAAAGTGATGAGGCGGCCCCCCATATGCTTAAGAAGCCTGAGCATGTCTGTGTGCGTGTGCGTCTGTGTGTGCGTGTGTGCACCACACTCACTTTGCTCTCTGGCATGCTGGTGGGTCAGGGGAAATTGTGATGTTTATTCACAGCATTTGTTACAATCGGGCTCAACAAGGAGACAACTATCAGCTTTGAGCAATTAGTGAGCCTTTGTAATGACAGCTCCATCAGATTAATAGCAGGGGGAGGGAAGGCAGAGATGGAGACATTCAGAACGTGAGCCAGGGGAGTGTCAGAGAAGGAGATAGAACTCAAAAATGGAGTCACCAGCTGGGCCACATTCCCCTCACGTTCCTCAGAGTAGGATGCTCTGGGTGCCTCCCATTTGGTTTTAATGGGCATGGGAAAGGCAGCTGCCTGGAAGGCCTGAGAGGCCAAGGGTCTGCATCTGCTGCCCCCATGGTTGTCTCTTCCCGCCTTTGCAATCCTCTACCTCATTTGTGGCAGTGGGTTGAAGAAAAGCTAGCCTGGGGCCCCTATTCAGAATGGTCAACCAGAGCACTAACATCTTGAGCCACCAGGAGAGGGTCACAAAAAGGTCCCTCGGCAAAGGAGCATGTTCCCCCACCATCTTTGTTGTGGCTCTGGAGGTCACACTACCTCCTTGGTACCACTGTGGCCATGCTGATCAGGGTGGCCATGATGCTCTAGGTGGTATATTAACCACAAAAAAAGCAAGGAAAGAAACAGACTTGACATCCCTGAACTTAGGTTGATTCCTTCTGATTGGTAGTTGATTAGAGAACACAGAAGCCATGAGCCAGGGAGGGCACCCATGTCACAGAGGTCACCTGTCCCCTTCAATTGGTGTTCCCCCTTTGGTCATTTGCTCTTGTGTCTGAAAAAGAAGGACCTCAATTTCCAGCCATCCTTGCATCTGGGCATGGCCAGGTGTGTTGTCCTCAATACTATGGTTGCATATGCCACCTTCAGGCCTTCCACCAGCTGTTTATGGACAAGCAAGACCATCTTGGAAGACTCCTGTTAGAAACAGAGGAAACCTCATCAGCCCGGGGCCTCTTGAAGTCTGCTCTGAGTGGAGCCCACAGTGTCGCAGGTCCTGTCTAATGATGGGGGCTCTCACACTGGACTATACCTGAGCCAGAGACTCTTCTTTTGTGATAGCCATTGAAATTGTTGAGTTTTCTGGCAATAGCACCTACTACTACCCTAACTAATGCAGCAGCTCACTGTATGGTGGAAGGAAGTAGAATGTCACTTCCTAACCCTTCCCTATTGCCTTGTCAGCCCCCTACATTTGCCATAGCTTTCTTGTGACAAAGCACAGTACAGCCTGAGTGACAGATTCCATCTCACAGCCTGCTCTTCCTCCTCCTTCAATACCACTGTAAGAGTTGTACCCCCCCTTAACTTCTAGGCTATTTTTTTCTGAATGATTTTTTTTTTCTCTTTCTGACCAGCAGCCTTTGATTGCAAGGAGCAACTCAGTTACACATTACCAGAGCAACAGAGTGTGTTGTAATTGGCCAGGAATCGGTCTTGAAATGTCAAGGAAAGATTTATTTCCTAGTGCAACCTCTCTAGGTGCTAATTTTGCTATAGGCTGCTGGATAATGGTTCCCGCTCACAATGGGCAAGAGTTCCTAATCAGAATACAGGGCTGTAATTGGGTTGAAGGGATTTTAAATCATTAAAGTTGCATTTAGAAAGGGGAATAGAAATAGAACCCCAAGATTGAATGACTCACTTAGTATTTAATGAGGGAGTCATGGAGTATTACTTATAATATTCTCTTAATGACCTTACAAGCAATGTAACTCCCCCCGCCCTCCAGGGTCTATTCACAAGGCACAATTCTGCAGTCTCAGATCCAACACTGTGGAGCAATTAATTACTGACCCATCAAGGAGCAATCAGGCTCTGCTCAGCCAGCAGAAGCTCTGAATTCTTTCCTCACTGTCTCCTCAGTCTTCATCTCCCTGACTGCCTTGTTCTAGTGCTGCCAGGAGGGGAGTAGACATTTACCAAGCCATAAATCATCATGCAGTTGGTGGAAAGCCAGCTTGCCAGGAGAGCAATAGGGTGTCAAAGAGTACTATGTGGAAGGTCCAGAGGAGGGAGAATCAGAAGGAAGATGGAAAGCTCTCAGGAGTCCACAGTCTGAAGGACTCAGGATCTTTTCTGGTGTTTCCATCTGGGCTAGAATGTGATAGTTTATCCCATCTCAGTCACTGGTTTTGTTCTCTAATGACTGGATCTCCATATTCCTTGGAGACACACTACTAACTACCAGTGTCAGCCATGGATGTAATGGAAAGAGAACAGACCTTGAAGTCCTGTAGATCAGGCCCTGCCTCTTTTGAGTCAAGTTACCTCAGGCACGTTACTAAGTGTCCGGGACATAGGAGGCACTAAACAGATAGTAGCTGCCTTTCATGTGATTCTGATTAAGGGTCACCAACATTGTCTCACTAAATGTGTTTCATGTGGCTCTGTATACACCTGTGGAAAGAATGATTTCATAGGTAATATAGGGTTTTCCTTTTTAAATTAGTCTTATCATTTTACTTGGGTAATTGTGAAGAGTCCCATCCCCCTTAAAAAGTCAAGAGGGAAAGGGGGAAAGGAGGTTTACATTGGTTGACTTCCTCCTACTGGATAAATGGGAGGCTGGTTGTTGGACAGATGGACCTTGTATCCTACACTCACCGTGCAGTTTAATCAAGCCTCATACTGATGCATAGACTTTCTGAAAGCCTAAAATTTTCCCCCTATCAGTTCCCCCTTTGTCCAACTAATACAAAGAAAGAGGTGAGGCAAATATTGTGTTATAATATTTAGTTGTTATTGTGAATATCCATTGAGCCCACTAGAAAGAAATGTGTCAGGATTTGGAAAGTGAAAACAACAAGGATACTCTTTAATTATGAGGTGTTGGCTAATTTAAATTTAGTCACTGTGAAAACATCAGTAGTTATACTGGTAGTTGACCAAAAATTAAAAATTATAATAAAGCCTGCTTCTTACAAATCAAAGACAAAACAATGTAACATTGTGTGTGAAAGAACATGCATTAATTTATGCAATTAATCTATTCTCCAAATTGTGACTCATTTATAAAAAAATCAAAAAAAATGTCTTAAATGCAAAGAGGTGGTCCATTATTTTCAGGACTCCTACAGAGACTCTTTTGTTCAAGGATTCTTTGCCATTATAGCCATCTCCATTAGGTCATCCATTCTGAAACTTCCAGTGTCTGTTCCTTTCTTGTAGAGAGGGCCACCTCTGTGCATAATGAACTAGAGTATTAAAAATTCTCTTTGTGGGATGCACTTGTTACCCAGATGCTAGAATTACTGAGACTTGTGCTCCAGACCACACGCCTCAGTTGTTCCCAGATGGTGGCCCTTTTCTGACTAATGCTATTACTTTAGCTATGGCTTTTCAATCTTCAGTTGCAGTTCCAGCCATGGGTGACAGCTAGCTTATAGGGTACCTTTTAAGAAGTAGAAAACATACCCTAGTTGGCAAACGCAGCCCACAAGTGCAAGGCTTGTGAAACCTGTAGCATCTTTATGCAGATTAGATCAAGATGTGTAAACCCAACCTGGAGCCATACTGAATTTTCTCTCCATGTACTCCTTGGACAGACTCCTTTGTGCAGTGAACAACCTGTGCAACTCATACTCAGAGCCCTGCTCTCCTACAGTCTGGACTTTTTGATCACAACTAGAGCAATGTCCAAGGGATCTGTAAATATTCACATGAACTTTATGTTTATGTTTAGTTGGAGCGATAGTTTTGTCTTCTTTATAAAAGCAGCAAATCTCAGAAGCTGGTCAGGAGCACCAGCTGTTTACTGCCTGCGGCGGCTGCTGCTTATCTCCTTGTAACAACCTTCCTTTTAGAGATCATGTCTTAATTAACTCCG